>NC_083572.1:12158247-12474914 GCF_027579695.1 Neoarius graeffei
TTTCTTTGCTGCCGTTCCTCAGTGCTGGCTGTGGTAAACTACTGGTAGTACATGTACAAAATGGCGGCCGCGTTTGTCGTGACGTCACGTGAAAAGGGTCCATAGAGGCCCATTTCCAGCAGCTATCACTCCAGTGTTCTAATGGTACAATCAGTGCGTTTACATGCACATAGAGAAAATCGAATTTCTGCCGTAGCTCGACTGAAATCGAAGTTCTAAATGCCATGGAAACACCTTAGCTCGGCTGAAATCGAACCGAACTGGATTTCTCGTAATCGAGCTACACGACCTAGATTATGCGATTGTAGCCGAGCTACTTAGTGCATGTAAACCCTATCAAGCTACGTAGTCGAGCTACTTACTTCAGCACTGCCCCTTCCGGAAGTGACGAGTGACGAGACCACAAGCGGGAAACACAACAGCCTTGGTCGGCATGACAACAGTAGTAGAAACGTGCACTTCTGGAGCAATGAGGAGATAGAGTTCATGCTCATTCAGCTTAAGGAGTTGAATATATATATATATATATATATGTTGCTGTCATCGTTCTTCTTGTGAACACGGAACTGCTAACTTTGTTTATCCTCTTGAATAGCTCTTCTTCATGACGACAACCGGAAGTGTACCAACACGATGTGGCGTGTAGCACCACCTGTGGCTCGGGTGCACAATGTACCTCACACAATAGCTCGATTTCCTTGTGTGCATGTAGGATTGGATTTCTCTGGCACCCCTGCTGGGACCCTTAGCTCGATTACCGACAGTAGCTCGATTTGGATGTGCATGTAAACGCACTGAATGTGTTTGCTCATTGCCTCAGAAGGCTAATGGATGATTAGAAAACCCTTGTACAATCATGTTAGCACAGCTGAAAACAGTTGAGCTCTTTAGAGAAGCTATAAAACTGACCTTCCTTTGAGCAGATTGAGTTTCTGGAGCATCACATTTGTGGGGTCGATTAAATGCTCAAAATGGCCAGAAAAATGTCTCGACTATATTTTCTATTCATTTTACAACTTATGGTGGTAAATAAAAGTGTGACTTTTCATGGAAAACACAAAATTGTCTGGGCGACCCCAAACTTTTGAACGGTAGTGTAGCCTGTAGTGTAATGCAAAAGTTTGCATACGCTTAGAAAATAACGAGGACCAAAATGGCCAGCTCCTACCGTATGTCATCAAATACACCCTTTTTGGAAGCTTTAAAAAGACTGCTTGCGTGTGTAGTGTATGAATGAGATGACAAAAAATTAGATGTGACTTATCGTTATTCAGTATGGATGAACATGTAAGGATTTTTTTTTTTGTCCTTTATTTCCATTCCTCTCTGTTGGTGTCTTCAAGGCTTTTGATGTAGTGGAGAAGAGTTACTTTGAGACCATCGATGACGCACTGGCAGAAAAGGCCAATCTTCAAGCACAACTCCCAGAGGCGAGAACACTCACTCACTCTCACACACACACACACTCACACACGACAAAGAGAATGGTTACAGCAGCGCCTTTCAAGGTCCCTGACACAAACCGAATTCATGAATAGAAAATTCCTTTTGTTGGTTCTGAACATGAGAACAGCGTGATTAAAGTGCTACGCACTGCGCCTCTGCCATGCAGCAGAGGTCACCGCAAGCTGGGTTTTGAAATATAAATAAAATTCAATATGCTTTTTGATTCAGCACTGAATAAAGGAGACACTGAATTACGGAAAAAGAAGAACATATTCATAATATGATAGTTGTATATTCTGGGGCATGTATAATTGTTAGGTAGTTAGTAATTTGTTTCCCTGAGAGAGTCCATAGTTTTCATGATACATAGTTTAAGGCCCCGGTCACACCGCCCGAACTTTGCTGGAGCGTTCCTGGAGCGGTGAAAAAAAATTCATCACCGCTCGTAACCGTTCACCACCGTTTAACAAAAGTTGTCCCCCGTTAAAGCAACGCCGTATACACTCGGCCACCGCTGATGTTTCTCGAGGGGCCCTCCTACCACTCCGAAAGTTTTGAGCTGCACAAAATATTGCGAGCGGTGAGGAGGGGGCAATTTTCCGCCCCGGCAAAGTTCACCCCCGCTCCACCAACGCCCAGTCAAAGTTTGGCACCGCTAGACACAAGTTCGTGGACGCTTGGGTCCGCTAGGCCAACGCAGAAATCTTGAACGCTGGACCACCGCTGCTTCGCCAGCGTTGCCCGGGCGGCGATTAAACGTTGCACAAACTTCGGTGGAGCGGTTGTAAGCGTTTTACGAGTGGACACGGGGTTGCTGGAACGGTGTCGGGCGTTGAAGCAGCTATCCATGGCGGCGATGAACTTTGGTTTGGCATTGGTATAGAGGTGTCGGAGCGGGACCAGAATTTGGCTATAAATACGGGGAGAAATGGACCAGGAGCTCATTTGGAATTGAGCTGTCATTGAGTTCAGACCTCATCTATATCGAATTTGCTCAAAGTTACAGTCAAACTGTATCACCATGGATGCTGAGAGACTTGCTATGATTGGTGCTAAACCAACTTTATACCCCCGCCGAGCCAAAGCCCACATGCGCAGAACGCCGCTATACCAACGCTCGCGTCACCGCTAAACCAACGCTAAAGCAACGCCGGCTTCAGCGGTGCACCGCTAAGCCAACGCCCGTGTTTTCTATTTTTTTTCCCATTTTGTGCGCGGTGACGAGCGTTGTCGAAATTCGGCCCCCCCTCCCTACCGTTCAAGGAACGCTCCAGCAAAGTTCGGGCGGTGTGACCGGGGCCTAAGGACAGTTTATTCCACGTATACCAGAATGTCGGAAGTAATGCACAAATCGTTACCAACATAAATAGAGGATATTACACAGTTGCGCGAAGATATGAAGTTTATCTTCAAGTGGTGAACATATTCACGAGTGAGCGAAGCTTCATATCTTCGTGCCACTGTGTTATATTCTTTATATTATATGGACACATCTACAAAAAAAAAAAGCAAGGTAATCAACAGAATTTTCATTTTGAACCGGTTCACCATTTTGACAATGCATGTATAGTCAGCTTTTTTATTATCAAAAATCTTTATAATTTTTTTATCAGTATTTCTCCGGAGAATAGCATTAATTTTACAGCATGGATAGCGGTAACGACAGTCTTTACAGCGAAAGCGAGTTTTACTACCCTGAGGAAGAAGAAATAAAAGAAAACATTTCAGGAAAAAGCTAAAAACCTGTAACACCGAGCAACAACATGGCTGAATCCTGAATGACTCAATTTTTGTATAAATAGGGGACTACATAGCAGTGGCGGCTGGTAGTCTTTCAAACAGGGGAGGCTGGTCGGTTACGATATTTCCAGATTTTAAAAGAAAAATCACATCAATTTTGCCCATACTCTTGCCTCTGATCTGGCTGATTGTTGGCAGCGTCACAAACTGTGAAATAACAGGTTCTTTTGGCCCATTAGCCTACTGTCCAGTATACATGATGGTGGTGTTGGGGGGGGGGGTATATATTTTAACATTTTATATTTTAAAATTGTGGCATGTTGTTTAAAAATTGATCATTATTGAAAGCAGCTCTTTGTCAGGAACCTCAGCAGTAACAGCAGAGTGTTCTGGAATAGGCACAAGCACTGACCTTGGGGAGCCAAACATAGAGCTGGGTGCCACACATTTCATTCAATGATACTTTCCCTATATTTTACTTACTTTGACTGAGAAATGTTTTATTGACAATTTTGATAACCCTTCACTTTTAATCCAGGTCTGTAGTGTGAAATGTTCTCGGCTGTGTTTTTGTTTAAAAATGTTTTCCAAATTGTAGCTGTGTTTAATTCATATCCAGAGAAATATATATTCCAATATAATATACTCAGCATAAACATTTTAAATAGATTCTATATTTTTGGTCCATCCATGACATATTACTAAAGTAGCCTATTTACTGTTGTTGATGTGGGTCACTTGCTGTTAGCCAATTCACTTTCTCGTACCAGGAGAGCTGAAAGGAACGAGTATTATTCCCTACCTTTTTTCACCAAGTCAATTTGAGGCGTTGGTCTACCCTGCTCTTTAATTTTAATTTTTTCCTCGAAAGGAAGACTGGCAAATGGCTTCGCCAAAATTAAATCAGCAATGCTTGGCATCCGTGCGCAGCTTTCTTGCTAGCTGACTAGCCCCCTCAAGTTCAAGTTCAGTCACTCAAATAAACGAAATTTCTGGAACTAAGATAGCAAACTTGACAACACTATATTTACACTTTATTTACAATGAAAATATATACAAACTAAAAAAGCTGGTAGAAACCGTATGTAATGAATGAAATCGAAATGTAAGCTGATCTCTTACAATACACCACAGCACTTGCGATTCCGCATGGGACTGAACTGAAATTCACCGCTGCCTGTCTATAGTTGAAACGAGCTGTCAATCAAAGAAAATATCCGGCCGCTTTCACCAATCACCAGTCTCCTCGCGGAACCTGCCATGTCCCTCCCACTGTGAGGCTGGGAGTCTGTAGGCAGGCATTTTTGCAGTATTTGTCCAATAACCGTCTTGCATTTTGAGATTGAAAAGCGCATAGCTCCCAAATGCCATTGAAGTCCACTGAGGCTGGGCTGCATCGCGCTGTCACGAGGGGGAAAAACTCACGCACACATTAAAGTTATAAGGGAATGATTTCGCACTGTAGTTGGGTTGAGCACATATATTTCTATGATTCTGGATCTGAAATAGCAATGTCATAAGGTCGGCTATAACATAAGCCTAGCGCAATTCATCCTACACGATGTTCGTCATTTTTAGAGGAGGCTGAGCCTCCTTCGTTGTCTTGGAGCAATCGCCCATGGTGCATAGGTGGCAAAATGTATTTTTTTTTCCTGCCATGGAAGTGCACTTGTATACCGAGGAGGAAGCCATTTGCATTACAGCCGTGAATGAGGATTCAAAATGGCGGCTCGCTTCGGCTCGGTTTTCCCTTTCGGGCGCTCTCGTTTTCTGTTAGAATTTGGTAAAGAAAAAATATAAATATATTATTTACCAGCTTAAGGGTCGGTCCGTATGGTGAAATACCGTGACCTCGGCCTACTTTCAAGACCTCGGTCACGGTATTTCACGATACGGACCTCCCAGCTGGTAAATAACATGTATATATTATCCATACAGGACACTTTCTCGATGGAATAAAAACGTGTTCTATTCCCTTCTAGCGGGTTTCATTCATTTGGTTCGATAGCATGCAATATTGTTCGCATATCACTTATCCTACGTGTATTACGTCATTCGACACAATAGAGAATGAGTGTTGAATATGGTTTACGATATTGCATGGTTGTCAAGATAACATGATGTCACACGTCGGGGCTGATGTGAATGTAAACAAACATGGCCACCAGGTTTGCTTCATTAAATATGGAAGATTTTGAGAGAATTTTGAAAGAGAAAGGTGCATTGAACACCTGAAAGGAATGTGTATGCATAATAATAATAATAATAATAATAATATTGGCTGGTGTTTTGTGGTATATCAGATATATTCCATGCAGCTACTCGTCTTCGACTCGTTCAAATTCACGCTGGCTGAATGGAATATATCTGATATATCATGAAAAAACATATTTAAACATATCGCTCAGATCCGTAGTGTGTTTCGTCTGAAAGATGCACTACCGTTCAAAAGATTGGGGTCACCCAGACAATTTTGTGTTTTCCATGCAAAGTCACACTTTTATTTCCCACCATAAGTTGTAAAATGAATAGAAAATATAGTCAAGACATTTTTCTGGCCATTTTGAGCGTTTAATCGACCCCACAAATGCAATGCTCCAGAAACTCAGGCCCTGTCCACACGGCAACGGATTCAGGTGACTCCGATACAATTGCTTATCGTTTAGGCCTGGCGTCCACACGGCACCGGCGTTTTGGATGCCCAAAACGCAATCTTTTTGAGAACGGGTTCCAGAGTGGAAAGATCTGGCAACGTTGCCATTGCGAAGTCGTCTGGATGAGTAGAACGGATTTGTTTACGATGACATCACAACCACATGACTGTGAGTGCTTCACGCCGGGTAGAAGTGTAACGAACTCGATGCGAGTTGTCAACAAATCCTATAACTTGGTTCATGAAACGCGCTTGCAAAATATTTTCACTGTGAATATTTATTGTGTAATGGTGCAAAGTGAGAGAGAGAGAGAGAGACTCTGCCCTTAGGGCAGAGTCAATCCCGCCAGCAAAAATAGGGAAAAAAAGGAGCGATCTCACCTCTTCAGATGTTGGTTTAAGTCCGACAATACATTCCTCAAAAAGGGCGTAGAAGAGCAAATTAATCCATCAACGTGTAGCATTCAATTTATTCCGGACCATTAAAGACGCCGCCTTCCGCGTAGAATCATACGTCATCCTCGCCGCCATATTGGATAGGTCAAAGCGGAGAATAAAGATTCATGTGCTGCGTTTAACTGTACCAACAGGTTTACCGTCCAAACGAGATCACATGGGATTACCTTTCACAGGTGAGAAACAACAAATTAATCCATCAACTTGTAGCATTCAATTTATTCCGGACCATTAAAGACGCCGCCTTCCGCGTAGAATCATACGTCATCCTCGCCGCCATATTGGATAGGTCACAGCGGAGAATAAAGATTAGCTGCGTTTAACTGTACCAACAGGTTTGCCGTCCAAACGAGATCACATGGGATTACCTTTCACAGGTGAGACTGGAAAAATACTTTTCATTGTATTTGGTCATTATAATGTAATTTTACGAACAGATTTTCCTGACTTTGTGGCTAATATGAAGTCTCGCGCATAATAGTTTATGCGCATGCGTCCTGACTTCTTCTATTGCTCTGGTGTCTCCGAAGGGACCGTCTTACAGCGCCCCTAGAGGTGTGGCATGTGTATTGCATCGTTTTCAGCAAGCATTGCGTTGCCATATGGACCTGATATTTTACTGATCGTTGCCCATTTGGACGCGATGTATTTTAAATAACATCTCGTTGCCGTTGTCGTGTGGATGTAGCCTCAATCTGCTGAAAGGAAGGTCAGTTTTATAGCTTCTCTAAAGAGCTAAACTGTTTTCAGCTGTGCTGACATGATTGTACAAGAGTTTTCTAATCATCCATTAGCCTTCTGAGGCAATGAGCAAACACACTGTGCCATTAGAACACTGGAGTGAGAGTTGCTGGAAATGGGCCTCTATACACCTACAGTTGTGCTCATAAGTTTACATACCCTGCCAGAATCTATGATTCTTTGACCATTTTTCAGAGAATATGAATGATAACACAAAAACATTTTCCACTCATGCTTGGTGGTTGGGTGAAACCATTTATTGTCAAACGACTGTGTTTTCTCTTTTTAAATCATAATGACAACAGAAACTACCCAAATGACCCTGATCAAAAGTTCACATACCCTGGTGATTTTGGCCTGATAACATGCACAGAAGTTGACACAAATGGGTTTGAATGGCTACTAAAGGTACCGTAACATCGTCACCTGTGATCTGTTTGCTTGTAATCAGTGTGCGCACATAAAAGCTGAGTGAGTTTCTGGGATCCAGACAGACTCCTGCATCTTTCATCCAGCCACTGACGATTCTGGATTCTGAGTCATGGGGAAAGCAAAAAATTGTCAACGGATCTACGGGAAAAGGTAGTTGAACTGTATAAAACAGGAAAGGGATACAAAAAGATATCCACAGAATTGATAATGCCAGTCAGCAGTGTTCAAACTGTGATTAACAAATGTAAAATCAGGGGCTCTGTTAAAACCAAACCACGGTCAGGTAGACCAACAAAAATTTATGCCAAACAGCACAGAGACAAGCCTCAAAACTTCTGGAACGAGGTAATTTGGAGTGATGAGACCAAAATTGAACTTTTTGGCCACAACCATAAACGTTACATTTGGAGAGGTGTCAACAAGGCCTATGATGAAAGGAACACCATTCCTACTGTAAAGCACGGACGCGGATCGCTGATGTTTTGGGGATGTGTGAGCTACAAAGGCACAGGAAACTTGGTCACGGTTGAAGGAAAGATGAATGCAGCACGTTATCAGCAAATACTGGAGGCAAATTTGCACTCATCAGCCCGGAAGCTGCGCATGGGACGTACTTGGACGTTCCAATATGACAGCGATCCAAAACTCAAGGCCAAGTCGACCTGTCATTGGCCACAGCAGAACAAAGTGAAGGTTCTGGAGCGGCCATCTCAGTCTCCTGACCTCAATATCATTGAGCCACTCTGGGGAGATCTCAAACGCGCAGTTCATGCAAGACAGCCCAGGAATTTACAGGAACTGGAGGCTTTTTGCCAAGAAGAATGGGCAGCTTTACCATCTGAGAAAATAAAGAGCCTCATCCACAACTACCACAAAAGACTTCAGGCTGTTATTGATGTTAGAGGGGGCAATACAGGGTATTAAGAACTGGGGTATGTAAACTTTTGATCAGGGTCATTTGGATGTTTTTTGTTGTCATTATGGTATGTAAACTTATAAGCACAACTCTATGTAGATATTGCACCAAAAACCAGACATTTGCAGCTAGAATAGTCATTTACCACATTAGCAATGTATAGACCCCTTCGCAGTAAACGTCATTCATACGTAAGCGGAAATTGCGCGCGCAGCCTGGACCCAAAAAAGACTCAGCGATGCCTAGTTGTTGTGTTGTCGGGTGTCAGAATCGTAGCAGTGATGGGGTTAAAATGTTCAGAATTCCAGCAGGATCTCACCCATTCCGAAAAAATCGCAGACGTCTATGGCTACAAGCCATCAAACGTGTAGACTGGGATGAAAGCACCATCAAAAATGCGTGGGTTTGCAGCGCCCACTTCATCACAGGTAAGATCAGGCTATTTATTAAATCTTTCTTTTTTATTCTTTCTAGTCTTCGTTTATTGATGTAGCAAAATACTTTGGTAACGTTTGTCTGATTAGCTGGGTCATAGTTACACAATGTAAGGAATATCGTTAGCATGTTAACTTAGCTTTGCATGCAGTTTTGTTTGTAGGAGAGCTCTCGCTTGACTCAAGCAGTCCAGATTTTGTGCCGTCATTATTTGCGTATGCCGAAAATCACAATTTTAAAGCAAGGATGGAAAGGTAAAATTGTGTGCCCTCGCTCTAAATGCCAACTTACGTTGACTGCTCTAACCTAGCTCCCGCCCCGTTCAGTTTCATTTCTGCTCTCTGCCTCTCGCTTTTTACGCAGCTCTGATTTCTCTTAGCTGCACTCTTTACACTATCATTCCTTTCATGCCGTTACCTCCTGCAAATTGCTGTTTAGTGTTGGGATTTGCTGTTGTAGCTAAAGCCACATTGCCATCACATCACTGGCATAATTTGATTAAAACAAAATGAATATGAACGTCCCATTGTTAATCAAGTTGTACATGCCCGCACATAACATAGTCATATGCGTCTAAAGACTTGTAGGCACGAAGTTTTTCGTGGGTGTACACTGAAGTCTTGTCAATAAAGGCCCGGTCCCACTGGCCGATGGACACAAAACGTATGCAAAAAGGACACAGCGGACGAGCAAAATTTCGGGGGTGGCTCTATCCGTTTTCATCCGCTCCAGAAATGGACAAAATTTGCGAAAACAGAACGGAAAAGAACGGACGTGGGTACTATATAGCGGGGATGTTAAACGCATGTTCATAGGAAGCCTAGCGGATGGAAGTGGATGACAGCTCCGAAGGGGTTACCGGTGATAACTGAGAAGCGGACGCATAGCAGAAAGAGCGGATGCATAGCGAATGAAGGGGATGCATCACGTACGCCTAACGGAAACAAAGGGGATGTTGCGCGGATGTATATCGGATGCAGACCGATTGTCCGCTAGGTGTCCTTCTACATACTCTAGACATACTCCAGACATCCTAAATATACGAGATACATCCCAGATATAAACGCTTTGTCCGTTTTGAATACTTTATATACGAGATGCATACGCTTACATCCTTTCTATTTCCGTGCTACTAACGATGAATAGACGTTTCATGTACCTTATCTTTCCTCCCTCTTTCCGTTTTCAGCTGCAGCGGATGTGAGTTGCGAGGATGCCCAGAGGATGCAGAGAGGATACAGCAGACGTTTAACGGATGATAACGGACATAGAACGTTTGTTGCTCGTATATGTCGCGGATTTACATCGTACACGGCGGAAAGTTCATCCGTTCTAAAAGTTTTGTGCAGCTCAAAACTTTTTGCGCGGATGAAATCACAGTGGACGGATGCTCGATGGATAGAGCGTATGAAGCACGTATGCAGTGAGTACACAACGGATGCATAGCGTTTTCCAACGGATGGCAAAGATTTTTTTACGTTTTACATCCTCTTTGCATCCGTAAGTGCAGTGGGACCGGGCCTTAAGGTACGAGTATATATCTGGCCATTGTATACCAGGGAACTTACTAACATCGTCCGTCCACTCTTTAATTAAATGCGGATCCGGTAGGCGATGTCCACTTGTTAGAGTTAACTTATTTATGTAGCGTTCTCGATCTTGTAACGACAATTGTTTGGCATAATCTGACAGCTCATAATGCCGGTCTATGGGCAGCGCCATTGTTTCTGGGTCCAGGCTGCGCGCGCATCCTGGCAACGGTCGGTTTGTTTCCAAACATGCGAAGGGGTCTATTGAGTGTATTTCTGATTAGTTTAAAGTGATCTTCATTGAAAAGAACAGTGCTTTTCTTTCAAAAATAAGGAAATCTCAACTTTTGAACGGTAGTGTAGGAGTTTTTCAACATGAGAAGAGAAACTTCATATCTTCAAGCCAACGTGTGATTTTCTTTTTTATTATATTGACACATTCACAAACAAAAAGTGCCCAAATTTATGAAAACCGTTCATCACGAGTGACATATAGAGATTTATGTCACGCTTTTGATTTCTCCACGTCCCGGATCGAGCTCGTATGAAAAATACAAGCGGGATATTTCCCAGTCAAACACTTGTGTCCATGTAATATAAACCTTCCTAAAACCCAGACTGAGCTCTTGTATGTGCTTTGTTTTTTTTTTTTTTTTAGTTGTTTTTTAATCCGTTAGCGCTAGATAATCAAGGGACGACTGTGCATTGAGGCGGGGTCTCATGAGCGTAATTTAAGTAAAGCTGTTCCTCTCTTTGTCCTGCAGGGAGCGATGTTTCACCAGCTGTCTCAGAATCAGAAGATTGCAGAGAGGCTGAAGACTCTGGAGCAGGAGGTGTCTGGAGGAGCCACGGCTGTCGTCGCTCTCATTCTCAACAACAAGCTGTACATCGCTAATGTGGGTATGTATACATGCTGACACACACTCGTCAATTCACCGTGTATGAGAGATGGTCAAAATCCGCTTTGTAAGTATCAGGGAATAATTTTTTTTTTTATTATTATTAACAAAGCATGATTTTCTCTGGCCATTTCACATTATCGTTCTTAATTATTTATTTATCTCTCCTTTTTCCGCTGACGCTTATTTTTGAAATAAAAGATGGATGATCGCCACGAAAATAACAAAAATGTTTCAAACAGACAACAGGATATCTTATTGCCCACACCTCTCGGTCACGTCATGTAACGTGCAAGAAATTTTCATCAGTACTATTGAGGTCGTGCTCTGATCCCCCTCCATTAGTGCTGCTGTTTATTCAGACATCGCTGTGTTTTCCCTCAAGCTATAAACCCGGCACAGAGACGTTTGGACTTTTTTTTCCGAGCTTGACATTAAAAACTCTTCATTTCTCTGTTTTGCATGTGGGTTTGACTTTCTGAAAAGGTCAAGTGGTGCATTGCCGTGGGTTAGGTTGTCTTGGTAATTGCTGAGACTGAGAGATGGTCACGCAGGGGACGTCGATATCCCATGGGTATGGGAAAGAAAGGACGAAGACATACTTTTGGTCTTTTATACCTGGTGTGAAAGAAAACACCATCACGGTGGTGGTGGTGGTGCAGTGGTTAGCACTCTCGCTTCACAGCAAGAAAGTTCTGGGTTTGAAGCTCAGCCAACGGAGGCGTTTCTGTGCGGAGTTTGCATGTTCTTCCTGTGTCTGCATGGGTTTCCCCCATAATTCAAGGACATGCAGATTAGGTAAAATACCCAGCCACTGGGGTTACACAAACCGGTGCATACTTGGTGTCGGTCCCAAGCCTGTTTTACGGTAGATTGGGGAGGGTTGCGTCAGGAAGGGTATCCGGTGTAAAACCTATACCAAATCAAATAGATCCGCTGTGGCGACCCTTAAAGTGCTGATGACACGAACATGACTCTATGCAATTTCTTAAATAAACTATACAACATGGCAAACATGTTAGATTTCTGTTATAATTGCGTGAAAAGAAGCTGTTACGCGAATATCCAACTTTTAATTGCACAGCGCAAGAAAACTGGGTCCGTGGCTCGCGGCCATGCTGTGACGTCAGCGGAAGAACACGCTGCGGTTCACTGGCTGTTCTACTCAATGGAAATGGCGCATGAAAACGCCGGTGAACTCTCTTGTGCTAGCTCTTCCTCTGAACAAAAGAACAACCAAATACTGGTACTTTAAGCAGTGATCAGGATGGCATGATTTTATCTGATTTTAAATAAATGAGATTGATGATAATGTGAATGTTCACAACTAGTACATACAAACTCTGCAGCTTCTGATTCAGCAGCTGCGTCATACTCCGCAAAAACATCAGCAAGAACCTACAATATAAATGGAAATGCAATACACTAAGCTCAAATGACTTTTTTTGGAAAGTATAATTTCTAAATTTTTTCTACATATTCTTGAAGTCGGTCATCGGGGTACTTGCTACCGTTCCCTAACAACGCATGGCAAAGGGTAAAGTGTAGTGTTGCTACGAGTACTTGCTAAAGCCTCCGGAGTGGAAGATCCTCGATGTGCTGATAAGACATCCAGTTCTATAGAACACACAAGTGTCACGATAATCACAAAACAGATGCACATTGTTAAAATACCTCATTTTTAAGCAATCATGTGTTGATCTCTTCCGAATAGAATCTATGCTAGCCTACCCTCTTTACCCTTTGCCTCTCGTTGCTAGGCGGCAGTTACATGAAAGCCGCAAGCTTTCACAAGCAAATACATGACTGATATCACGCCGACTTTATGATTATCATGAATGTGTACTCTATGATGTGTACTCTATGAGCGCTCTGGAGCGAGTGACTTCCAAGATGGCCGCGCAGACCGCAGTGTTACTATTTTTAGCATCATGTCGGAGCACTCTATAGCTCTACGTACCTTTATCTTATGTCGTTTCTCAACACATGTTCTGACAGGAGGACTGTCTTTGGAGGAGTCGGCTTGTCCGGCATAGCTACTAGTAGACCCCCTCCGGAATACTGTAGGCACTGCTGATGGTAGTAACACACGTTTGTGCTGAACTGAACACCCAAGAGATTCTTTTAAGCTGGGAAGGGTGTCAAAACAATCCAAATCGAAGTGTTCAGAGCACAGGATGGATGTTGGTGAGGGCTCCCACTTGTCACGAGTGCGCCTGACTTGCTTCACCCACTTCGCATGCAGCTCGGGATCTCTGGGAAACTTGAATAAACTTACCCCATCCTTGTGGGTTTTGGAGCAAAAGCCAGCAACACAACGCGAAGGCATAATATATATAATAATGTATAATAATAATACTAATAATGACAAACTGAACACCTGTCGCATCAACAACAAACTGGTAAGTGAGGAGGAAGGTTCTTTCGCTGACGTCATATAGCTCCTCCTCCTCATTCGTCTCCTGGGTGCTGCAGCCCCGTCAAATTTGCCCAAATAGCCGCGTTTTTTATCATAACTTGTAAAATAGGTGCCTTTGTGAATTAATATATGGATCATCGGGAATTACTTTTTATTAGTGCTGTCAAAAATGTCGCGTTATTAACGCGTTAACTTGACTCAATTTTAACGGCAATAATTTTTTTTATCACGAGATTAACGCTCTGTGACATGATGCCACGCCCCGCACAGCCAGAGTCCTCTGCCCTCCCCCGAAGAGCCACGGTGCTCGGCTTAGGTTTCGTTTTCCCATCGGCGGCTCCAGCCCCACTTTGCAGTGGCTGTGACAAGACGTGTTATGCTCTGCAATTAAAAAAAAAAACAAAAACACATTGGTACAACCAGTGTTCGAACTATGCCGATATTTTCGGGGGGGTCCCTTTTTTTTCCCTTGGGGGGGTGCTTGCGCTTGTCTCAGAGCGCGGATCTCCATCGCGCGCTCACTTCGGATATGCAAATGCTTCCCGTTACACACGATTGCTATGTCAATAAACATCATTTTGCCAATATTTTCGAGACCCCCCAACATTTCCCAAATCATGTTTTCAAGGGATCTCATGTCTGTTTCAGGGGATCTCGGATCCCCCGAGTACCCCCGTAGTTCGAACGGTGAGCAAGCCCATTCACTTTTTTATGCTGATAAGAGAATTTACAATGGTTTTTCATGTGACAAAAATGTGCGATTAAATTGCGATTAATCGCGAGTTAACTATGACAGTCGCGACATTAATCGCGATTAAATATTTTAATCGCTTGACAGCACTACTTTTTATGTTATAAAACATCGCCAAAGATGTCAAAAACGTGTCATCAGACCTTTAACAGGAGCAGCCGAAAGAAGATATTTTAGGGAAGCAAAAGTATTGGAATGGATGCCGTACAACATTTCGATATCCCTTGCATACATTCTTCAATTGTGATGCTTATACTGCAGGATCGAGGATCATCGTCTCGCTGCTTGAAGTGCCTCCCAATTAATATGGGTGTACAGGGCTCGACATTTAGGATTGCCCAGGGCAAGTGAAGCATGCATTCGGGTAAGTGGGATATGTCCCCGACATGCCCGACCGGCCAAGTTGGAACGAGCATATGTTACAAACGAGCACCACAAAAATGAGGCTTTTTGATCTTTTATTTCAGTTCCTAAAAGCGTCCGTCACTACGTATCCGCCATTACGTCTTGACTGTTTCCTTAGTCTCGGTTTCATTTCCTACTTTGCAAGTTATTTTATATACCCCCTGTGTTGTAGTATGGTACACGTACTGTTTATAGACCCCATGTGCATGATGTCACGCATCACATGATAATTACAGCTGGGGTCAGACAGACACCGTCTTTCATGCAAGCGAGGCTTAATCGGTCTTCAGTGTGGTTAATTTTTGCGCCGTTTTTGCTTGTTCAAACGGAGAAATCGATAAAAGGCATTACCGTCTCCCCGCTATCAAGAAAAATGTTCAAAAATAGAAGCAAGTGCTTCAAGAACAACGAGGAAACGAGTGGTTAAAGAATACGAGGAGAGGAGCTCAGCCTGAAAACTCCAGAGAAATTCACAGGTTGTATTTAAAATGTATTTTACAAAAGCAGAAAGTCGGACGTGATGATGGAAGAGTTTGCCTAAGAATCTCGTTTTAATTTTTTTTTCTGCTCACATTCGAGCATTCATGAAAGCGTTTGATTTTCTTACAGGTGAAGCCGCTTCTTTGACCCCGTCCACACGTAGCCGGGTATCTGCTAAATCGAAGATATTTTTCTACGTTTTGGCCTGTCATCCACATGAAAACGCATCAAAAACGAATATTTAAAAAAACTCCGGGCAAAGTGAAGATTTTTGAAAACTCCGCGTATGCCTTTTCGTGTAGACAGAGATAACCGGAGGTTTGCGTTTTAGAACGTCACAATCTGCGCCAAAAAAAATGACAACAAATCTGCCCTGACGTCAAACGTACGACCTTTGTTTACTGCAGAAGCCAGATTACGCATGGACAAAGAGTAATGGATCGGAGTAGTTCCTTGAAAGCGTTAATTATTGTGCAGGTGCTATTCTGATGTGATTAGGGGGTAGGATTTGGGGAAATAATGCCATCTACAGGTTTGGAATGTGATTGAAAACGCAGATGTTCGGTTATGTGTGGAAGGGATTTTTTCGAAGACGAGGTGGTGTGGATAAAACATTTTTATAAACGGAGGGGGGGGAAATGTTCGGTTTTAAAAATACCCAGCTACGTGTGTACATGGCCTTTATTTGACACAGAAAACCCGGATTGGTTTCAAACAACTCGGGCATAAAAAACTCAACAAGGAGCGACATACGCAATAAATCCTGAAAGAACAGAACAGATTAAGAGCCGAGAGAGCTGGAGCTTTGTTTTGGTTATCAGAGGAACACAGTACTGTGCAAAATATTTATATATGGTTTTAAAAGAATAGAGTAATCCTTAGACACAAGTGCTCAAACTAGGAGCAATAATACAACAAAATAAAGAGAGAAAATACTTCAGTTTATACGCATGATTTTATTGCGCACGACAAGCCTGTTTCGAGAGCGACTTGCTTGTCAAAGCATATCGATACCATCAACTCAGACATGTGTGTATATGTCCCCGCTGACAAAACCACCAACTTTTCAGGCTACCGCCGGATGACTGTAAGGCACTCATAAAGTCTATCGAAAAGGAATATAAGAAGGCACCTGGAAACCTCGAACAGCAAATTAACATCAAGGCAAACTCCATCGCCAATCGCCTTGAATTAGACAACCGCATTGAATCTCTAGCACATAAAGATGCCTTTATTACCCTTATAGACTGGCACCAAAATTAAAAAAAAAGTGCTTATTTAAGGAGTTAAAGGCATTTTTGAGACAAAGTCGGCAAACAGTCTTATTTTGTCAATTTGGGTGTGCCGAATTCAAATCTGCAATATGCCGAGCTCTATCTGACCTCTGTTGACCTCTAGAGGTCATTGAACTTTGGGCCTGTAAACGTCTCAGCTGAACCCAGTTTCTCAGCTTTCTAAGGAATGAAATGTACTAAAATGATTAATGAAGTTAGCGAATGGCCTTGTTTGTGAAATGTTTGGGTGCTGAATTCATTTTTCATTTGTAAAACGACATACAACCTCTGATAACCTCAAGGTCATTAAACTTGGCCTATAGGCCTCTGCATTTAACGGCATTTTTAAACTGACTTTACTCCCCCAAAAAGAATATGAACAGACAAAAAACAAATAGAAAGGAACAAATACAACATTAAATGCCAGTCCATGTACATGTGACTTATGCAAGGCTGACACTTGCACGATTCCGTGGCACGCATTGGCACGACTCGAGTCGTGCCAGTGCGCAAACTAGTCGTAAACTGGCGTGAAGTGTGCGTAAACCCGTCGTGACTGCGTGCCATGTCGGGACGAGAATTTTGAAATGTTCAAAATTTTGGTCACGACAAAATTTCGCGACCGGGTCGTGAACTATGCGCAAACTGTTCGTGAACTCGTCGGGACGATGCGGGAGGATGCGTGCCAGTGCGTGGAAGTGCGCGCTGAGGTAATTTTTGTAGCCCCTTTGATCTTCCTTGTGGAGTTCAGTCAGTAGACTGTCATACTGTCCAAACTCGTGCCTTCTGGTCAACCATTCCCGGACCCACACTTTCCTTTGTGTCTTTCTTCGAGGTGGGGTTGCCTTTTCTTGCTCTTCTGCCTCTTCCAGCCTTTTCTGCTGCTCTTCAACAATGGCTAGAGCAGCTGCCAGGTATAGGCATCTTCTCTTCTCTGCAATGATTGTGTCTCTGGTATTCAGCATGTTGTCTCTTCCACAGCCAATTCAAAAATGACCAGGGGTTGGGGAGGCCCCCTTTTTATATGGCGTGCCCAAGTCGGCACGACACCGTCCGAATTGCGCAAACTCGTCGTGCCAATGCGGGAAGTGCGTAAACTATGCGCAAACTATGCGTGAACTTGTCGTGCCAGTTCGTGAATGTGGACGGGCACGCATTCGTGAACTCGTCGTGAACTAGTCGTGAACAGTGCGGGAGCCTCCCAGTTCGTGCCCCAAAATGGCACGACTTGCCACGACAAAATCGTGCAAGTGTCAGCCTTGCATTACTTTTCACAATGAGAATGCCTAGGCGATCACCTTACATAACATTGCATTACATTTAGCGGTTATTGTTTATACAAAGCTACTGAAAAAAGGACCGACTCAGCAGCATACAAAATGTGGGGGCATACAGGGTATACAGGTTAATCAGGGTTAGTATATATGAGAGGTTTTTTTTTCTTTGTTGTTTGTTTTTTGTAAAGGCTTTACCCCGTTTAAAACAAAAAACAAACAACAAAGAAAAAAACTCTCATATATACTAACCCTGATTAACCTGTATACCCTGTATGCCCCCACATTTTGTATGCTGCTGAGTCTGTCCTTTTTTCAGTAGCTTTGTATAAACAATAACCTCTAAATGTAATGCAATGTTATGTAAGGTGATCGCCGAGGCATTCTCATTGTGAAAAGTAAGTCACATGTACATGGACTGGCATTTAATGTTGTATTTGTTCCTTTCTATTTGTTTTTTGTCTGTTCATATTCTTTTTGGGGGAGTAAAGTCAGTTTAAAAATGGCGTTAAATGCATAGGCCTATAGGCCAAGTTTAATGACCTTGAGGTTATCAGAGGTCGTATGTCGTTTTACAAATGAAAAATGAATTCAGCACCCAAACATTTAACAAACAAGGCCATTCGCTAACTTCATTAATCATTTTAGTGCATTTCATTCCTTAGAAAGCTGAGAAACTGGGTTCAGCTGAGACGTTTACAGGCCCAAAGTTTAATGACCTCTAGAGGTCAACAGAGGTCAGATAGAGCTCGGCATATTGCAGATTTGAATTCGGCACACCCAAATTGACAAAATAAGACTGTTTGTCGACTTTGTCTCAAAAATGCCTTTGGGTGTCACAATTCTGGATTTCGGTACCAGTCTATTAAGGATCATAAAGAGAATTTTGTTAACAATCCGACATGCCGTCTTATAAACCCTACCAAATCAGAAATATGAGAGAGCAAGTCGCTCTCGAAACAGGCTTGTCGTGCGCAATAAAATCATGCGTATAAATTGAAGTATTTTCTCTCTTTATTTTGTTGTGTATATGGTTTTATTTATTTATTTATTACATCATCCACCTCTAGGTTTATTTTTTTAAAAAAGCGCTGCGTCCTGACAGACCTGCTACACTGATTCAATTACAGGTTGCCAGGTCTGTATAAAACACCCACAACCCACATGCTAAACAATAATTTTAAACTCAAACATTATCCTGTCTGTCATGACGCAGCGTTTTTTTTTTTTAACCTAGAGGTGGATGATATAAAAAAAAACCCGATATATAAATATTCTCAAACATAGTACTGTTCAAAAGTCTTGGCACCCTATTGTTTTCTTCCTACAAACTTTGTTATAGATTTCCATTTTATGATTTCTACGTTATGGAGTGATGAATCTGCAGTCTGAGAGAGAGAGAGAGTTCGACACAAACACACTGAACTTCACAACAGCTGCATGCATGTGAAATGGAAATAAATCGACTAAGGCAGGAAAAACTATTTTGGATAAAATTTTATTGTCCGTTAAAAGTAAAAAGTAACCAATAACCAAACTTAATAAAAAAAAACTTAATCAATAACCAAACTTCAACTCAATGTGTGATCTTTATTTTATGTTGCAATTCACAACTATTCTATAGTTTTCCTAAAAAAAAAAAAATAGTTCTCGCGAAATAGGGGGTAAGTGATAATCTGGGGGGGGTTAGTGGAAATTTACCCCCACTTGTCCCTCAGGGCAAGTGGATTTAAAAGTTACTGTCAAGCCCTGGGTGTATTTCTCTTTAAATTGCAAGTCAGAATGTTTCCGTCGGCTTCTGAATTCATTCTGCTAGTACTATCATGAGTTACATCATCAACAAAGATTAGTGAGCCCGTTGCAGAATTCCCCTTCTCTGTATTTCTTTGCAATTTACAATCTGGCCTTCTTGTTTTTAATCCCGGTGAGTGGTTTGCATCTTGTGGTAATGCCTCTGTAATTTCTGCTCTTCTTTGAACAGTGGATTGTGATACCTCCACGCTTGCTCTGTGGATGTTGTTGGTGAGGTCACTGTTGTTTTCGGGTTTTTCTTCACGGATTTCTCATAGGGCGGCACGGCGGTGTAGTGCAATTCCATGTAAATGTCAACCTCACCATGCAAAAATAAAGCAACATGTAAAACATCAAAACCACTCCCAGAGAGATCACCTAGGCCTGTATTTTACAGATGTGAATAAGTTGAACCAATTTGTAACCAACCTAATATGTCACTGTCAGTCTTTCTTTCTTATAATGTAAAACCCAAGCTAAAATCAACTTTGATCATGTACAATTCTATATTATTGCCACAAGCCACAGAAATGTATGCTAAAATCCACAAAACAGCAAAACAATAGCCATCCTAAATATTATTTAAGAACTTTGATAGTTTTAGCTGATATTTAGAGAGTTTTTCAAAGGGTTATGGTGGTTAAATTGCTGATTTTCTAAACATATGCCATGTCTATTTCAGACGCGTCACATCCATAACGGAATTTCGTCACATCCATAACGCTGACTTTTCCTTCCGAAACTCTGCATGAAATACAAAATATTTTAAACAAAGATTTTTTAATATTCACCTTGGACCCCTCTATCAGATGGATATCTCCATTTCGACATTAGGTTTACAATTTCACAGAGTTTGATAAAAATGTACAGTCACCCAAGAAAAGTGATACTTTTTCTGTCACATCCATAACGCATCTTTTATTGGCATTTTCTGGCATGCCCTAGATGTACTATGGGAATTGTTCTTGTTCTATCACTTCTCCAGTATGGTACAGCCTTAAAATATGCAACACCTGTTTAAATACTGGGAGACAATAAAACATGCACTGGGTCATTTGTTGCCATTTTGAGTTCAAGTGTCACGTCCATAACGCTGGAATTGCTCTGTAGTGGTCAGCGCTGTCGCCTCACAGCAAGAAGGTTCTTGGTTCGAGCCCAGCAGCCAACGGGGGCCTTTCTGTGTGGAGTTTGCATGTTCTCTCTGTGGGTTTGCCCCATGTGGTTAGGTTAACATGGGATAGCCTTGGGTTCAAGTGCCCTTAAGCGAGGCACCTAATCCCTAACTGCTCCCCGGGCACTGTTGCATAGCTGCTCACTGCTCTGTGTGTGTGTGTGTGTGTTCACGACTTTAAATGGGCCAAATGCTGAGAGGAATTTCACTGTGTTTAAGTGTATGCGTGATAAAGAAGTAGGTGTTCTTGTTTCTGTTATCAACTGTTGTTTGTTTGGCCAACCTGTTGGATGTGTGGTTGTTGGTACACCAGTTGTTTCTTTCTTTTTCAGAACATTCCAAATTGTTGTGTTTGGCTATTCCCATCCAACAAATATCAGTTCCAAAATGGCTTGCTTTTCTCCCATAGACAGCACTCTGGTCTTCATGTTGGTTCCTTTTTAACAAATCCAGTCTTCTCAGGCATCACCCATGAGTAGATATTCAGAACTACTGACTGTTTAAACAATTAGTCAGTCTCTTTCAGTCAGAGGTTTACATCGAGGGATTTGATTTACAGAATCGGATTTCAGAATTCAGTTGATGTACTTGAACAGCTACGTACAGTTGTAGTCGGACGCTTACATACACAAACATGAATGTCATCATGGACATGAATTTCAAGGGAATATTTGGCTTTTAGTGATTTCTTTGAACTGTTCTTTGAACTGTTCTTTTCCTGGGCGGCACGGTGGTGTAGTGGTTAGCGCTGTCGCCTCACAGCAAGAAGGTCCGGGTTCGAGCCCCGTGGCCGGCGAGGGCCTTTCTGTGCGGAGTTTGCATGTTCTCCCCGTGTCCGCGTGGGTTTCCTCCGGGTGCTCCGGTTTCCCCCACAGTCCAAAGACATGCAGGTTAGGTTAACTGGTGACTCTAAATTGACCGTAAGTGTGAATGTGAGTGTGAATGGTTGTCTGTGTCTATGTGTCAGCCCTGTGATGACCTGGTGACTTGTCCAGGGTGTACCCCGCCTTTCGCCCGTAGTCAGCTGGGATAGGCTCCAGCTCGCCTGCGACCCTGTAGAACAGGATAAAGCGGCTAGAGATAATGAGATGAGATGAGATGTTCTTTTCCTGTAGCAGAATGATTGTTCAACATGCATCATTAATAGAAAAAAACATTTGGTGCACAAGGTTTTATTTATTTAGAGTTTTCTGAAATCAACACCGGGACAAAATTATACAGACAGGGTCAAAAATTTACATACGTCCCCATAGATTATTAATTCAGTGGTGCTAAAAGTTCCAGAACGTCTTTTAACTTGCTGAGGCCAACGCCTCTTAACTTCCTTTTCATGACTGATCATGATATAGAAGCTACAAGCTGTAGTCAATGACAACATAAAAAGGGTTTGTTTGATAGCACTCGTTGGCTTGACCAACAGATAGTACAATGGGGAAAGTCCCAGGATCTCCGTGCAGATCTGAGAAAGAGGATTCTAGATTTACTAAACTCAGGAATGTCTCTTGGAGCCATTTCAAAACAACTGCAGATTCCAAGGCCATCAAACAGTTGTGTGTAAGTGCAAGTTATTGGGAGGTGGAACCACCTTGCTGGAAGAAGAACCGTACTGTCACCTTCCGCTGAGAGGAAATTGGTTTGGATTTTCATGAACAGCCAAGGCATAGACATGCCATGACCTGAAAGCTTCTGGAACACTGTCTCCAGTCAAGCGAGTTTTACATGGGCTGATGTTCAAGAAAGAAGCCCCTGCTCCAAAAACTTCGACGAAAGTTTGCAGTTGTCCACCTGGGCAAAGAAAAAGGCTTCTGGAGGAATGTTTGATGGTCCGATGAGACAAAGGCCGAATCCCATTTCACCCCTTGGACCAACCCCTTGGCCTTTCCTCTCCATTTTGCGCGTTCACGTGAAGGGGTAGGGGTATCCCAATCCCAGTTAACGCGGAGGGGGAGGGGAAGGCGGAGGGCTTCTGTACCCCTCCAAACGGAGATTTTCCTGGAGCTGACTCCGAACGAAGGGGTTTGAGTGATTTCCCACAATGCCATGCGGATTTCAGCGAGATTTCATGCGGATTTCAGAAAGATGGCGGTTCCCGCGGCGAAAGATTGTCATAAATGTATTTTCTCCATTATTTACGTGTTTTAAGTTGTTATCCAGAGGAAACACGCCGCTTGATTCGCTTTCGAGCTGAGAATGAGCAGCGATTTCTGAAATCCAAGCTGCTGCTAAAAAGCTTTGGGAGTGAGTATTGTTTTCGGTTGCTTGACTGCGTACGTTTTGTTCTGTTATTCTCGCTTTTATTGTTTACATGAGTGTTCTGACACCTCATTCTGTCGGATGTGGTGCACGAAGCGCCAAAGATATCCCATTCAGTGGTGTTAGTTAACAAATCACACCCTGCCAGCAGAGATTTCTGGTTCTGGCTCTGACTGTAGTGGCTGGTCGCAGCCAATGACGCATTTGGTCGCGTTTTGCTAACGTAAACGCTGACGGAGGTACGCGATGACGTATGCGATCGTTGAAGGGGTATCCCAATACGTAGGGGTTGAATTTCAAGCCCTATCCCTTGTAGCTCAGTTTCAAGGGGAAGGGCCAAGGGGAAGGGGGAGGGGTAGAAATTAGAATTGGGATTGGGCCAAAGATTGAGGCCCTGTCCACACGGCAACGGATTCAGGTGAATCTGATAAGGGTCAGTCCATGAAATGGGGTTACCAAAATGTCACATAGAGGGAGTCACTTAAAACAATTTACAACTGAAAGCAACTTTTATTTCCATGAAGCATTGACCATATAAGAAAATATAACATAGTTGTTAAGATAACTCCTGCTCTACAATGTATGATAAAATCCATAAATATTTACCCGGTTGCTAATGTAACAAGGACACGAACAAGCTTTTAAAAATAAAGGAAAAATATTGATAAAATCAATTTTTTGCTTTTATTTGCTTACTTTAAACATTAACACTGAATAAGAATTCATTAGAAATATTAGTTCAACATCATAAACACTGAAAATATGAAATACCAGTATTTCACAAACTTCATAAAATCTCTTTAAGATTTGAACAATAACAACAGTCATTAACAGGAAACAGTTTCATCCTATATGGGGTAAATGAGATTATTGAATTCATTACTTTACTTAGTCACACTTATATCTGCACTTCTCTCGAGCACGTGTTGTGGCGTGTGAGATCCCGCGAGAAGTTCTCTCACGTCAGTTCAGCTGACCTAGATTGAGTAAATAGGTCTCGCAGGTTGTGAACGAACCAGGAAGTGAGTGGACGCCACGTTAGGATGTGAGAAAAAAACATCGATAATTTCTTTTATTGCCGTTTGTTTAAATTTCTTTCTACCTACATCGTTTTATAGTATATTCTTCTTTATATTAAAAACATCAATCATGATTTCAACTCGTTTTATCATTTTTTATAAGCCTGGTTTCTAACGTAACACGGTAGGACATCGCAATGTTACGTTCACAACCTATTTTTAGTGGATGAATTCGAAGCTAAATAGTTTATAGAACCTTCTTAACTTTATTATGCGAGTGTAAAACTAAATTGCAAGTACCATGAAACTAATTTTATTGAAATTCTCAGAAAGTAATGAAGGTTTATTTAAGCTCAAAGTCAGCAAATATTCCATGTCACAAAAAACGTGTCATCCGTGTCCAGTCACAGGGGAAGAAAATGTTTCACATTTCTTTATTTCAAAAGAAAACTTCATTTTTTATTAATTTTATTTCTTCAAACAATATTTATGGATAATCTGCTAAATATTTCTTTAAATCATGGAAATTAAAAAGATGAAATGATTATGTAAACCCGGACCAATGAAAAGTAACATCATTTCATGGACTGACCCATAAAATTGTTCATCGTTTCGGCCTGGCGTCCACACGGCACCGGTGTTTTGGGACACCCAAAACGATATTTTTTGAGAACGGGTTCCAGAGTGGAAAAATCTGGCAACGACGCCGTTGCGAAGTCGTCTGGATGAGTAGAACGGATTTGTTTACGATGACGTCACAACCACATGACTAGAACAAGCAGCACTCTCGCTGTTTTGTATGAACCACTGCATTGCATTCACTTTTGTATACAGCTTTTCTTTTAAATAAACAAGTAACTGAGCCATTTCTTGAATTTGTTTTTTTTATTGGATAAGACTGCTTTTCAAAATGTTCACACACAATATAAAAAGTTATATAAATTATATAAAAATGCTTTTCAAAATGTTCACACACAATAAGCAAATTAAGTTATATAAAACTATGCACACTAATAAAACTAATTTGTACACACAGAAGGCACGATTTCCTCGCGTAGTCGCAGCCATCTTCTTGTTGTTGTGTGCTTGTTCCTGAGAGTGCTTCACGCCGGGTAGAAGAAAGGGTTGATGCGCATGCGTCCTACTTCTTCTATTGTTCTGGTGTCTCCAATGGGACCGTCTTACAGCGCACGTAGAGGTGTGGCATGTGTATTGCATCGTTTTCAGCAAGCGTTGCGTTGCCATATGGACCTGATATTTTACTGATCCGTTGCCCATGTGGACGCGATATTTTTTTTAATAAAATCTCGTTGCGGCGGCACGGTGGTGTAGTGGTTAGCGCTGTCGCCTCACAGCAAGAAGGTCCGGGTTCGAGCCCCGTGGCCGGCGAGGGCCTTTCTGTGTGGAGTTTGCCTGTTCTTCCCGTGTCCGCGTGGGTTTCCTCCGGGTGCTCCGGTTTCCTCCACAGTCCAAAGACATGCAGGTTAGGTTAACTGGTGACTCTAAATTGACCGTAGGTGTGAATGTGAGTGTGAATGGTTGTCTGTGTCTATGTGTCAGCCCTGTGATGACCTGGCGACTTGTCCAGGGTGTACCCCGCCTCTCGCCCATAGTCAGCTGGGATAGGCTCCAGCTTGCCTGCGACCCTGTAGAAGGATAAAGCGGCTAGAGATAATGAGATGAGAATGAGATGAAAATCTCGTTGCCATTGTCGTGTGGATGTAGCCTGAGTTGTTTAGCCGCAATGACCAGAGACCACTGCACCAACTGTTAAGCATGATGGTGGTAGTTTCATGCTATGGGGCTGTTGAAGAATGAAGGAGGAGGACTACCGCAGACACAATTGGGTGTTCCAACAGGACAGTTACTCCAAATGCACATCAAAGCTGGTTGTGGAATGGATAAAGCAGGCTATCATTAAGCTTAAACCAAGTCCTGACCTCAAACCTATCAAAAAATATATGAACTGTGCTTAACAGTCAGGTCTGTGCCAGGAAACACACACTTAATTGAAATCTACCAAATCTGCCAAGTATTCTGTCGGAACAGCTTATTCACAGGGACTTGTATGGTGGACACTCTTGGTAACCTATGACTAATTTTCAGTTTTAAGTGATTAAAAGCATGTTTTTAAACGAAGAAAATCATTGAAGCTTTCTGTAAGGAGACGTTCTGTTTAGCAGTTATGGAAAGAGTCTCCCACGTCAGTGCTTTCAGCAGCCAGCCTACCTCCACAGGAAAGTCTTCAGGGCAGTGGGCTTTGCACGTCCCAGTTTCTTAGTAACATAACAAGCTGCTGTAATATAATAGAAATTTGCTGCGGTATAAGAGAGAGAAAAACACTTGAAGGCATGCTGTTATTGGAGAATAGTCAAAGGCGTCATACCACCTCATGCTTGATTATTTTCTTATAACAGCTCTTCACGTTTTGGCTTGAATAATTTTGCTGTGAAACAAGTCGAGTGATATATTGTTGTGTGTGTTTGGGGTACTGCTCAGGCACCAACCGAGCTCTGCTGTGCAAGCAAACCAGTGACCGTCAGAACCAGGTGATTCAGATCGGGCGAGCCCACACAACTGATAACGAAGACGAGCTGGCCAGACTGGCTCAGTTAGGTAAGCGCGCACACGTCTGTTGCTCTGTGTGTCATAGTCAGATAAAACTCTCTTGGATGAATCTTTTTCTTTCTTTCTTTCTTTCTTTCTTTCTTTCTTTCTTTCTTTCTTTCTTTCTCAGGCCTGGACCCAAATCGGCTCAGACAGACGGGGACAATCGCAGGTCAGAGCAGTCTGAGGCGGATCGGAGACTACAAGGTGAAATTCAACTACACGGACATTGATGTCCTGAGGTGGGTTCAAAGGAAATAAATGCACCATAATCATTCAGACTTGGACACGCCGTCATAAAATAACGTTGCCTTAGAGCTAAAATATCTATCATTTTCGTTCCACTCAAGTCCCAGACAATTTATTTACCATATATATATATTTTTAAAGCATGCATGTAGACAATGATTCATTTCTGTTTGAGTGATTGTATTTCCTGTACATGTGGCCGACTGCAAATTGGTGATTTTTGCTCGTTATGGCAACCGTTTTTCTTTTACAAATATGAAAATCATGTAATATTTTGGTTTGTGTGTCATAAATATAAGCAGCTAACAACATTAGGCTAGACTTTGTGACGTTTCATAGTGCTTTAAGAATGATCCCAAATTCATGCCAGACTTCCACCAACACTGATGTTGGTAAATGCCAATCAGCTCATTCATGGCACAAAATATTTGCATTTAGTGACGTACACAAAACTCTCTAAAAGTCAAAACCTGCAGAGCTAAATATTTCCAGTAATGCAGCTCAGCCACTGCACAGGCTCGGCAACCATTGGCTATTTATTTATTTATTTTTATTTGACTTTTGTCTTAACTGAGTAGCTCGTCTTACTTTCCTTAGATTATAAATGTCTTCATTTGCTTTCTTTTCAAATCATTAATATGAAATAACCGAGTTCTCATTAAAGCTAGACGGCCTTTCAGATTTTTCAAGTGTACAGTGCCTTGCAAAAGTATTCATACCCCTTGAACTTGTTCACATTTTTCCACCTTACAACCACGAACTTAAAGTGCTGATGACACGTTTTTGACATCTTTGGCGATGTTTTATAACATAAAAAGTAATTCCCGATGATCCATATATTAATTCATGAAGGCGCCTACTTTACAAGTTATGATAAAAAACGCAGCTATTTGGGCAAATTTGACGGGGCTGCAGCACCCAGGAGACGAAAGAGGAGGAGGAGCTATATGACGTCAGCGAAAGAACCTTCCTCCTAACTTACCAGTTTGTTGTTGATGCGACAGGTGTTCAGTTTGTCATTATTAGTATTATTATTATACATTTTATATACACACCGGTGTGTGTGTGTGTATATATATATATATATATATATATATATATATATAATGTGTTCGCGTTGTGTTGCTGGCTTTTGCTCCAAAACCCACAAGGATGGGGTAAGTTTATTCAAGTTTCCCAGAGATCCCGAGCTGCATGCGAAGTGGGTGAAGCAAGTCAGGCGCACTCGTGACAAGTGGGAGCCCTCACCAACATCCATCCTGTGCTCTGAACACTTCGATTTGGATTGTTTTGACACCCTTCCCAGCTTAAAAGAATCTCTTGGGTGTTCAGTTCAGCACAAACGTGTGTTACTACCATCAGCAGTGCCTACACAGTGTTGCCAGATTGGGAGGTTTCCCGCCCAGTTGGGCGGGAAACCTCCCAATCTGGCAACACTGCCAGTATTCCGGAGGGGGTCTACTAGTAGCTATGCCGGATCCAAAGACAGTCCTCCTGTCAACTAAACATGTGTTGTGAAACGACATAAGATAAAGGTATGTAGAGCTATAGATTCTACATGATAATCATAAATGTAATCATAAAGTCGGCGTGATATCAGTCATGTATTTGCTTGTGAAAGCTTGCGGCTTTCATGTAACTGCCGCCTAGCAACGAGAGGCAAAGGGTAAAGAGGGTAGGCTATCATAGATTCTATTCGGAAGAGATCAACACAATTCTAGACTCCCAGAAGAGGAAGAGCTAGCACTAGAGAGTTCACCGGCGTTTTCATGCGCCATTTCCATTGAGTAGAACCAGAGTAGAACAGCCAGTGAACCGCAGCGTGTTCTCCCGCTGACGTCACAACATGGCCGCCAGCCACGGACCCAGTTTTCTTGCGCTGTGCAATTAAAAGTTGGATATTCGCGTAACAACAGCTTCTTTTCACGCAATTATAACAGAAATCTAACATGTTTGCCATGTTGTATAGTTTATTTAAGAAATTGCATAGAGTCATGTTCGTGTCATCAGCACTTTAAAAGTTTTTTATTGAGATTTTATGTGATAGACCAGTGTTTCTCAAACTTTTTCAGACCAAGGACCACTTTGTCCCCAAAAAAAATTTCAGGGACCACCTGTCAACACCCCCCCCCCCCCCCCCACACACACACACACACACACACAGACCATACAAAAAATGAAAAAATTATGGTTAACTAAATACATAAAAGCAGTGGTTCTCAAACTTTTTTCACCAAGTAATGCCACCTCAGAAAATACTTGGCTCTCCAAGTACCACCATAATGACCAACATTAAAATACAGTAGCGTAGTAGGCCTAAGTATTCATTAAAAACAAGGCGGAGGTTTTATTTAACAAGTATATTTAATATTGTTGGCCACTGTAACATTACACACAGTACTTTGAACAGTAACACTGTGTTTAAATATAGGAAAATAAAACACTGTCTTTAAATAATGAATCAAATAAAATTAATTGCACATAAAAGTGAAATAAAACATTGTACTAAAATAAATATTAAAAGACAGTTCTTAAAGATTAAATGAAAATGTACTTAAAAGTTAAATTACTGTACTGTACTTAAATGTTAAGTAAAAAACAGTACTGTCCCCGCATACAACACACTGCGGCCTGGGCAGCTCCTCTGTCCCGCTCCAAATGAAGCCCAGTTTTATGTATTTTTCGTCATACTTCCTCCTCACTGGTTTCTGCCGTTTGCTAGCAGTTCTGGGGCTGGTTTTGCCACTGTCGTTAGCATCTGCGCTCGGCTCACACACGTCCTCTTCAGTTCTCCCTCTCTCCTGATCCACGCTCCCATTCACGGATTTAAGCCACGACAGTAATTTTGTCGTACCCGTCATAATTAGCAAAGCCACCTCCACCTTTTCCCATCATAGCCTAGTCTACCAATGGCGGATAACCGTCCGTCAGCGGAACCGTCGGGAATGCGTACGTACGCTACGTATGGCTACCCAGAAGCACTTGCAAACTTTTTAAAATTATTAACTTCATTTGTATCTCCTTTCATTTTCTTGTCATCGGTTGATAAGATATTTTCATCCATTCGGATATTATGGATAGTATTTCACGTTTTATTTTTTTAATTTTATTTATATTTAATTAAGTGATTCTTTGGCGTACCACTAGAATGGAGCCCGCGTACCACGAGTGGTATGCATACCACAGTTTGAGAATCACTGCATTAAAGGCTTATCCATTCCATATCCTCCGTGGTTTTTAAAGGCAAAAGTATGGAGGTTTAAAATTCAGCAAACAGTTAATCAGAACATTTCATATCAATAGTTCAAAATTTGTTCAAAATTAGGAGGAACATGAATGAACTGAAATGAACAAAACAAATTTTAGATTTAACAGATGGGTCAGTCCGTGAAATGATGTTACTTTTCATTGGTCCGGGTTTACATAATCATTTCATCTTTAATTTCCATGATTTAAAGAAATATTTAGCAGATTATCCATAAATATTGTTTGAAGAAATAAAATAAATTTAAAAAAATGAAGTTTTCTTTCGAAATAAAGAAATGTGAAACATTTTCTTCCCCTGTGACTGGACACGGATGACACGTTTTTTGTGACATGGAATATTTGCTGACTTTGAGCTTAAATAAACCTTCATTACTTTCTGAGAATTTCAATAAAATTAGTTTCATGGTACTTGCAATTTAGTTTTACACTCGCATAATAAAGTTAAGAAGGTTCTATAAACTATTTAGCTTCGAATTCATCCACTAAAAATAGGTTGTGAACATAACATTGCGGTGTCCTACCATGTTACGTTAGAAACCAGGCTTATAAAAAATGATAAAACGAGTTGAAATCATGATTGATGTTTTTAATATAAAGAAGAATATACTATAAAACGATGTAGGTAGAAAGAAATTTAAACAAACGGCAATAAAAGAAATTATCGATGTTTTTTCTCACATCCTAACTTAGCGTCCACTCACTTCCTGGTTCGTTCACAACCTGCGAGACCTATTTACTCAGGCCCTGTCCACACGGCAACGGATTCAGGTGACTCTGATACAATTGCTTATCGTTTAGGCCTGGCGTCCACACGGCACCGGCGTTTTGGGTGCCCAAAACGCAATCTTTTTGAGAACGGGTTCCAGAGTGGAAAGATCTGGCAACGTTGCCGTTGTGAAGTCGTCTGGATGAGTAGAACGGATTTGTTTATGATGACGTCACAACCACATGACTGTGAGTGCTTCACGCCGGGTAGAAGTGTAACGAATATCACCAGGAAAAAGCCTTACAGAGCATTAGTGAGAGTGAAACATGAGCTTGGATATTATTATTATTATTATGTTCAGTGTTAGTTCACAGTAGTAATGCAAGAAGCAGAATAGTGACAGTAATAGTGAAGCAAAAACATGCAATTGTACAAACACTGCAGCTCTACAGCAAAATATTCATTTATGAAATGGTCTGATTCTTAACACCAGTAGTGCCAATGATCTCATTGCGATGCGAGTTGTCAACAAATCCTATAACTTGGTTCATGAAACGCGCTTACAAAATATTTTCACTGTGAATATTTATTGTGTAATTGTGCAAAGTGAGAGAGAGAGAAATCCTGCCAGCAAAAATAGGGGAAAAAAAAGGAGCGATCTCACCTCTTCAGATGTGGGTTTAAGTCCTACAATACATTCCTCAAAAAGGGCGTAGAAGAAATTAATCCATCAACGTGTAGCATTCAATTTATTCCAGACCATTAAAGACGCCGCCTTCCGCGTAGAATCATACGTCATCCTCATCGCCATATTGGATAGGTCAAAGCGAAGAATAAAGATTCATGTGCTGCGTTTAACTGTACCAACAGGTTTACCGTCCAAACGAGATCACATGGGATTACCTTTCACAGGTGAGAAACAACAAATTAATCCATCAACGTATATCATTCAATTTATTCCGGACCATTAAAGACGCCGCCTTCCGCGTAGAATCATACGTCATCCTCGTCGCCATATTGGATAGGTCAAAGCGGAGAATAAAGATTCATGTGCTGCGTTTAACTGTACCAACAGGTTTACCGTCCAAACGAGATCACATGGGATTACCTTTCACAGGTGAGAAACAACAAATTAATCCATCAACGTATATCATTCAATTTATTCCGGACCATTAAAGACGCCGCCTTCCGCGTAGAATCATACGTCATCCTCGCCACCATATTGGATAGGTCAAAGCGGAGAATAAAGATTAGCTGCGTTTAACTGTACCAACAGGTTTGCCGTCCAAACGAGATCACATGGGATTACCTTTCACAGGTGAGACTGGAAAAATACTTTCCATTGTATTTGGTCATTATAATGTAATTTTACGAACAGATTTTCCTGACTTTGTGGCTAATATGAAGTCTCGCGTATAATAGTTTATGCGCATGCGTCCTTACTTCTTCTATTGTTCTGGTGTCTGCGAAGGGACCGTCTTACAGCGCCCCTAGAGGTGTGGCATGTGTATTGCATCGTTTTCAGCAAGCGTTGCGTTGCCATATGGACCTGATATTTTACTGATTGTTGCCCATTTGGACGCGATATATTTTTAAATAACATCTCGTTGCCGTTGTCGTGTGGATGTAGCCTCAATCTAGGTCAGCTGAACTGACTTCTCGCGGGATCTCACACACCACAACATGTGCTCTAGAGAAGTGCAGATATAAGTGTGACTAAGTAAAGTAATGAATTCAATTATCTCATTTACCCCATATAGGATGAAACTGTTTCCTGTTAATGACTGTTGTTATTGTTCAAATCTTAAAGAGATTTTATGAAGTTTGTGAAATACTGGTATTTCGTACTTTCAGTGTTTATGATGTTGAACTAATATTTCTAATGAATTCTTATTCAGTGTTAATGTTTAAAGTAAGCAAATAAAAGCAAAAAATTGATTTTATCAATATTTTTCCTTTATTTTTAAAAGCTTGTTCGTGTCCTTGTTACATTAGCAACCGGGTAAATATTTATGGATTTTATCATACATTGTAGAGCAGGAGTTATCTTAACAACTATGTTATATTTTCTTATATGGTCAATGCTTCATGGAAATAAAAGTTGTTTTCAGTTGTAAATTGTTTTAAGTGACTCCGTCTATGTCACATTTTGGTAACCCCATTTCATGGACTGACCCAGATTACACTTACTTGTTTTCTGTTCAAAACTGACTCTTTTTTCTTAATGGGAGGAGTGGTGCTGATGCATACTAAGCAGGCTTTCGTCTAAACGGGGGAACAGGGGCGCTGCGCCCTCTTACTCTCGGCGTGCGCCCCCTTACCGACTCCGTGAAAACATCCCAGCAACACTACGTGACAATGTGTCTGATCATCAAATACGTTATAATTGCTCCAAAAATATTCCAATCATAGTAGATACACCGCCAGACGGTGCAAAAACAATCCGAATTGGCGTTTTCCAGACTGAGGCGCCATGTTGTTTAGTTGTTTACTTGTCGCGGCTGCTCTCGCGAGATTTGACATGGGTTACATACAAGGTCAGCTGACTTGTATTCTGAATGACCTTTCACCCACCGGCGCGGGAGCTTTTGACAGAAGTAGTTCGCGAGTTGTTTTTGTTGACACTTGGGCATTTAAAGATGTCATCCCGCGGCACGAAGTGGAAGAAAACCAAAGACTGTCCGGGGCAGAAGAAGATTACTTCTTTCTTTTTCAATGTTGACAGACAATTTGCTACAATTTCCCTCTCAGATAGCCTCAGAATGTCCCATTGAAGCATTTTTCAAAGGCTTTGCACAGCGGGGGGGGGGACACAACCGGCACCCCCCCCCCCCCCCCCCCCCCCCCCCCCTTCGCTCCCTCGCCATGGTGAGCGCCCTCATACTAAATTTTTCTAGAAAAAACCCTGCTAAGCATCAATGATTTAATATCTGGTTCCAAGCTGGACAGCTTTAATCCAAGATTGGGATTGGATCTTCAGAATCCCCAGTCCAGAAAAATCCCAACTTTAGATATTCATTGTGGTATTTTCTTTTCACCTTTTCCGTTGGTTTAGTCTGCCGAGCTTGTTTTTCTTGTTCTTCCTGTGTTGGGGACTCAGTGCTAACTGAATCTTCTTTTCTTTGCATTTTCTCCTTATTGATGCTTGTGTCGGTAGTGTCAGGTTTTTTCCTCTTAACTGAACCCGTCAGCCACTTCTCCATCCTTGTTGTTTCACTTTCAGTAAATTAAAAAAAATCGCCACGAACACGAGCTAGTTAGGATTAGCCTATTATATGTTCCGAAATTTCGTTTGCTTGTTTTCAGGTCTGCCTGCCTGTTTGCCTGTGAGGCAGAGATTTGTGAGGTGACTGTCGCCTAGAGACGAGAGGCGGAATAAGAGCACGTGCACACTAGAAGTTTTATGTGGTGCAAATTCAGATGCAGAACGCTTTTTAAATAATAATAATGATGAAATTACAGGCCCGTTTGATTGCCGTTAAACAGGGATCCCAGACGTCCGCTATTTAGCGGAATTCTGCTATTTTTCTAGCCAAAGTGGTGGTGTTTTGTTTTTTTTAAATCTCTTGTATATCCGTTAAAAATGTTTGTTTAAGTAAAATGACCAGCAGAATAGGTTCTGATTTGGTTTGCGTGTTTAGCGATGTTTTTGTCAGCTTCGTTTGTTCTCGTTGACATTCGGGAACACTCGGAAGTTAAATTGATGCGAGACTGTACGCGATAGAACGAGAAAACAATATGGCTGCGCCCATTTGCTAGAAAATGTGTTTTAACTCCGTTCGTGCTTTTGTTTCTAATGCGTTGAACTTAATTCAATATGTCGTGGAAAAAAGATCTCGTCCATAAAAGAGATAGCGGAACAGTGTCCGGGTTAGAAGAAGTATATTCTTCAAAGCTACATTTTCATCTAATTTTTATAAATAATTTTTTTTTTGCCACTTATGTCATTGATTACAAAATATGGCATCAAAGAGATACACATTATTGTTAAATTCTGTTGCTTTTCTCTGTTAAATCTATGTAAAAAATGTGTTCTATAGCATCTTTAAATGTTAAAATCTCAACAGCTTCAGGGGGCTTGCAGCACCCTTGACCCCTGCTGATAGTTTCTTACATTCCTCTATTTTTTTCAATTACTGCTGGGATCCCTGGTTAAAAACAAGATTGGATAAATTTAACTTTCTAATAATGTTACAAAGCATACGCTAGCTTATCTTGAAAACGCTGACTACGTTTGTAGATCACCTCGCGGACCACTTGGACCACACTTTGCGAAACACTGTGATAGACCAACACAGAGTAGCACATAATTGCGAAGTGAAACGAAAATGATAAATGATCTTCAAAATTTTAAACAAATAAAAATCTGAAAAATGTGGTGCGCATTAGTATTCAGCCCCCTGTACTCTGATACCTCTAAATACAATCCAGTGCAATCAATTGCCTTCAGAGGTCATCTAATTAGTTAATAGAGTCCTACTGTGTGTAATTTACTCTCAGCATAAATACACTTGTTCTGTGAAGGCCTCAGTGGTTTGTTAGAGAACACTGAAGAACAAACAGCATCATGAAGACCAAAGAACTCACCAGACAGGTCAGGGATAAAGTTCTGGAGAAGTTTAAAGCAGGGTTAGGTTATAAAAAAATATCCAACATCTCAAGAAGCACTGTTCAATCCATCATTCAAAAATGGAAAAAGTATGGCACAACTGCAAACCTACCAAGACATGGCCGTCCACCTAAACCGACAGAGCGAGCAAGGAGAGCACTGGTCAGAGAAGCAGCCAAGAGGCCCATGATCACTCTGGAGGAGCTGCAGAAATCCACAGCTCAGGTGGGAGAATCTGTGCACAGGACAACTATAAGTCGTACACTCCACAAATCTGGCCTTTTTGGAAGAGTGGCAAGAAGAAAGCCATTGTTGAAAGACAGGCATAAGAAGCCATGTAGGGGACACAGCAAACATGTGGAAGAAGGTGCTTTGGTCAGATGAGACCAAAGTTGAACTTTTTGGCCTAAGCGCTATGTGTGGCAGAAAACTAACACTGCTCATCACCCTGCACACACCATCCCCACTGTGAAACATGGTGGTGGCAGCATCATGCTATGGGGATGCACTTCTTCAACAGGGACAGGAAAGCTGGATGGAGCTAAATACAGGGCAATCCTGGAAGAAAACCTGTTGGAGGCTGCAAAAGACTTGAGACTGGGAAGGAGATTCACCTTCCAGCAAGACAATAACCCTAAACATACAGCCAGAGCTACAATGGAATGGTTTAGATCAAAGAATATTCATGTGTTAGAATGGCCCAGTCAAAGTCCAGACCTAAATCCCATTGAGCATCTGTGGCAAGACTTGACAATTGCTGTTCACAGACGCTCTCCATCCAATCTGGCTGAGCTTGAGCTATTTTGCAAAGAAGAATGGGCAAAAATGTCAGTGTCTAGATGTGCAAAGCTGGTAGAGACATACCACAAAAGACTTGCAGCTGTAATTACAGCAAAAGGTGGCTCTACAAAGTATTGACGCAGGGGGGCTGAATACTAATGCACACCACATTTTTCAGATTTTTATTTGTTTAAAATTTTGAAGACCATTTATCGTTTTCGTTTCACTTCACAATTATGTGCTACTCTGTGTTGGTCTATCACATAAAATCTCAATAAAAAACTCTTAAGTTTGTGGTTGTAAGGTGGAAAAATGTGAACAAGTTCAAGGGGTATGAATACTTTTGCAAGGCATTGTAGGTCAGAAAAAGAATTTTCCCTGACACCCAATTATTTTTGTTGAGTGGACCGAAAGCTCCTGAATTCGAATCACAGACTTCTAATTTTATTATTTTTTTAAAATAGAACAATTAATGAATTTAGAGCCACGTGGCCCTAAATTCTCCGCTATTTTTTCCTGCTTCACCATGACTCAATTCAAGATACTACGTCATGCATGACGTGGTGGGCTTTCCCCGTTCGTGCAAGGCATTGTGGGATACAAATTTGAAACAGGAGAGAAAAATGGAGGACGCAAATGAAACGTGAAAGACCGACTACAGTAACGGAAAGAAAGCGAGAAGAAAAGATATGTTATATACGAAGGAGTGGAAACGCAGGACCGAACTAATAAATATCGGCGGTCAGTGAGCACCTCGGCGTGATCAGCTGTTCGTTTAGTGACAGAATGATGGAACGGTTAAAGGTAAACCTGCGCATGCGCGCGCACACACACACACGGACTTCGTCTGTCTGCTTGGCCACTTTTCCACCAAATCAGTTCCAGGGCTGGTTCGGGGCCGGTGCTGGTTCACAACTCGTTCAACTTGCGAACCAGCTGAAAACCAGTTTGCTTTTCCATAGCTCGCGGTGCTAAGGGGAGCCACGTCATTACGTCACTGTATACGTCAGTTACGTCACTGCGTTTGCATAAACCTTGGCGCGAACATCGAAGCAACAACACGGAGAAGAAGAAGAAGAAGAAGAAGCAGCAACAACAACAATAATAATGGATGACTGCTGCTTTACTGCATCCATGATATCTCGTCGCTTATTTAAAAATGGCGCCCTCTCGCGGTCTTGCTATTGTTTTTGGTCTTAACAACTCTGCCCCCCCACTGACATAAGCAGTTCTTTCCTCTGGCCCAGCAAAGAGCTGGTGCTACCCTGGAACTGGTTTTTCTGGCCCAGAGCCAGTTCTTTGTCAGTGGAAACAGAAAACCCGGTTCCAAACTAAGCACTGGCCCCGAACCAGCCCTGGAACTGCTTTGGTGGAAAAGGGCTACTTGACTGTGCAAAGCGAGTGAGTTCATGCACGTTATTTGCTCCGGAATCCACCCAAATTAAATAACTTCCCAGCCACAGAATGGCCTGTTTTTTATGGAATCAATTTTGTGCCAAAATGTTCATACAATACTTTTGAAATATCAAACCAAAACGATAAATCAAAATTCAGAAAAAAAAAATTTAAAAAAGTAAAATTTTAGACTGGCAAACAAATTATTCGTGTAATCGTGCAAAATATCAGTCTGTTACTCTTCAGAAACCTTTTATTTTTGTTCCACGTCTTTCTCAGTTTTGTTTGACGTAATTTATTTTGGTTGCGATTCCAGCTTTCTCGTTTGCGCTCCCTGACTTTTTGCTTGCAGTTTTGGCACAAACTTCACGTGTGGGCGGGCTGTCCAGGAACGCATTCCCATTGGCTAACTTGTGTTTGACTGACAGCTACGCTCAGCCATTCCCTACTCGGATTCTGGCGTACTGTTGGACGAGTGACCGATCCATTGACGGTAAACAAGGATGGAGTGGACTTCAGTGGCGACTATGATATTGAATTAATTAACCGATTCAAAAGTGGATCGGTCACTCGTCAAACAGTCCGTCAGAATCCGAGTAGGGAATGGCTGAGCGTAGCTGTCAGTCAAACACAAGTTAGCCAATGGGAATGCATTCCTGGACAGCCCGCCCACACGTGAAGTTTGTGCCAAAACTGCAAGCAGAAAGTCAGGGAGCGCAAACGAGAAAGCTGGAATCGCAACCAAAACTAGACCGGACAATTCCCCGGGGGAAATTGTGAGAGGATGCAGTGCGCAAAGCAATTCGGTCACGCATGTTTGCTGGCCGTGAATGTGTGACCTGCTATGAAGCTACAATGCCATGATTTATGTGTGTGCTTGAGACAGCAGCCCCCCCCCTGCTCCCTCACTGGCCCCAGTCGGCATGGCGACGGGCCTGAGCAGGAGCGTTAAGACACACAAGATTTTGTCAGGTGTTTGCTGTTTTTTGCTCAGGAGCAGGCCTCAAACAACGACAAATAACTCGACAACGAAAGCAGCTATTCACAAAATTCTTTCACAGTGAGTGCTAGAAGGGTCTCCTGAATACACTGATGTAATTTTTTGTCTGTAGTTTTAAAAATGAGGACACTAGAGCGAGTTACAAATGAGTGACTTTTCTGTCACGTTTATAATGGGTGTCAATGAGGCCTCTCGGCTGCACTCTCCTCAGTTTGAGGCTTCTCATTCAAAAACTGTAAATCCTATCGTTTAGGTAGACACATTGTGTGAATCAGGACAAGTTTTACTACTACTTTTGAGAAATTTATGTCTGTAGAGTGAAATTTGTGGCTGAAACCACAGTTTAAGCGAGAAAGTTTGAGTTATTTTTTCAAGCTCTCTACACTCTAAGTAAACGAGCTCCACTGGTGTGTAACGCAATAGACACCCATTCAAAAGCCGGATTTTCTCCCGGAACCCACATGGCGTTTGAGCCGGGACTGATCCGAAAGTGTAGAACCTAGCAGAAAAATTGAATGCCAGATCCACAGAGGAGAAGTTTTCCTACGTTTTAGAGTTTGAATCACGTCTCTAGGTGAAAGCATGCCAGAGCAGCGGATGTTTGAAAAAGTGCTTTTTTTTTCAATTAATTCCATAGAAATGAATGGGTTTTTTTTGGGCGATTTGTTCACAACTACGTCGCGAAAAAATCGTATTCTGTAGAGAAAAGTAATAGCATAGCGAGTCCGATCGAGCCGCACGTTTTGATATATTGTTTGTCTGTGTGCGACGTACGGTTATTGAGTTATTCGAAATCGAAATTTGTGTAGGAATAAGAAGAAGAAACACGTAGAACAATAGTTGCAGTGCTTTGCACTGCATCCTAATAAATTACGTCAAACAAAACTGAGAAAGACGCGGAACAAAAATAAAAGGTTTCTGAAGAGTAATAGACTGATATTTTGCACGATTACACGAGTAATTTGTTTGCCAGTCTAAAAAAATTGACTTTTTAAAAAAAATTTTTTTTTTTTTGAATTTTGATTTATCGTTTTTGTTTGATATTTCAAAAGTATTATATGAACATTTTGGCACAAAATTGATTCCATAGTTTTTTGAGATAAACATATATCACAATGTTTATCTAAAAAAAAAAACTACTATGGAATCAATTTTGTGCCAAAATGTTCATATAATACATATACATGTGTATCATGTTCATGTAAATGTTCATATAATACATATATAACACATCTTTTTCGGATGCCTCCTGGACGCCTCCCTGGGGAGGTGTTCCAGGCATGTCCCCCCAGGGAAGACCCAGGACACGCTGGAGGGACTATGTCTCTCGGCTGGCCTGGGAACGCCTCGGTGTTCTTCCCGAGGAGCTGGCCGAGGTGTCTGGAGAAAGGGAAGTTTGGGCTTCCATGCTTAGACTGCTGCCTCCGCGACCTGGTCCCGGATAAGCGGAAGAAGACGAGATGAGACGAGACGAGACGATATATCACAATGACCAAATTTCAGAGGGAACCAAATTTGACCGATTTTTATCAGATCGAAAGGCCGTCTAGCTTTAAAGAGAATAAAAAAGGCATTTAAACTTGACAGCGTAATCCACATATATAAATTTGCAGTAACTCCTTGCTCGTTCGGATTTGAGAAGTTTTGCCGAATGAAATTTATTTGCACGAATGCTGCATTTCTTTCACAGATGCTCCTGACTGATTTATGAATACATTCGTTCATATCCAGCTTGAAAAATGAGTCTCGGCGTTTGATGCAGTGTGCACCTGGTCATTGTCTTTCCATATCTCTGTCTGTGCATACACCAGACTGTCTCTTCTTATTTTTCTTCTCTGTCTGTCTCTTCCGATGATCTCCTATCCGCCTTGTCTGTTTGACTGCCATCCAGTTGGACTATTACAGCATTACCTTTCTTCTACATGACCTTAACATGCTCAGCCAAATCTCCATTTCCTGCCTTCTGGAAACCACATCCATTCAAACAAAGTCGCTGTTTTGAATTCAGACCTCTCTTGCACAGACTTGTGCACTTCAGCAGGTTTCCCAGAAGTTCATACGAGCCGACGAATGGAGTACTGACTGAAGCGTCGGTTTGTTTAATGTGGGAGATTCCATAACCTGATGGTTAAATCACGGTTTGTGTATTTAACGTGTCCACTCTTAGTGCGGCCAAGAGCAAGCCGATCATCGCAGAGCCCGAGATTCACGGCGGCCAGTCACTGGATGGAGTCGCAGGCTTCCTGTTACTGATGTCAGAGGGGCTCATTAAGGCCCTCGAGGCAGCCCATGGACCTGAGCAGGCCAATCAGGTGTGTTCTAAGCACTTCCGAAATCCTCTTGCAGATCTTAATCACGTAAAGAAGACGCCATTTGTGTATCCTTTCAGGCGTCCACTGCTTTTCGAATCACAGTTCTAAATTAGTGCTTCACGCTACATAACTATACTGAAATGTAACCATGACAACAAGCATGAAAAAGGTTCTATACTGACACTGGGCCATTAAGCTGCAGTGCATGGAAAAGTTTTAATCAAATAAGAACAGCAAGCAAACCAACGCCCTTCATAACATGACAGTAATATAATGGTAGTCTTTTGATACGCTGCCAATCAAACGCAGTCTCTCATGCTTTATTTTAATTTCGTCACTATTGCCGCCAATGGAAATGCATGCACTAGCGTTCAAAAGTTTGGGGTCACTTTGAAATGTCCTTATTTTTGAAAGAAAAGCACTGTTCTTTTCAATGAAGATCACTTTAAACTAATCAGAAATGCACTCTATACATTGCTAATGTGGTAAATGACTATTCTAGCTGCAAATGTCTGGTTTTTGGTGCAATATCTCCATAGGTGTATAGAGGCCCATTTCCAGCAACTCTCACTCCAGTGTTCTAATGGTACAATGTGTTTGCTCATTGCCTCAGAAGGCTAATGGATGATTAGAAAACCCTTGTACAATCATGTTAGCACAGCTGAAAACAGTTGAGCTCTTTAGAGAAGCTATAAAACTGACCTTCCTTTGAGCAGATTGAGTTTCTGGAGCATCACATTTGTGGGGTCGATTAAATGCTCAAAATGGCCAGAAAAACGTCTCGACTATATTTTCTATTCATTTTACAACTTATGGTGGGAAATAAAAGTGTGACTTTTCATGGAAAACACAAAATTGTCTGGGTGACCCCAAACTTTTGAACGGTGGTGTAGATTCTGGACAGAGTCTTCTTTGAGCTGGTCTCGAGCTGCAGGAAGCGGAAGCCATGTTCATATTTAATCAGTGTTCGTACAGGTCCTTAAAGTCCATAAAAGTCCTAAAAAAATGAATTTGTAAAATTAAGTACTTAATTAGGCGGCACGGTGGTGTAGTGGTTAGCGCTGTCGCCTCACAGCAAGAAGGTCCTGGGTTCGAGCCCCGTGGCCGGCGAGAGCCTTTCTGTGTGGAGTTTGCATGTTCTCCCCGTGTCCGCGTGGGTTTCCTCCGGGTGCTCCGGTTTCCCCCACAGTCCAAAGACATGCAGGTTAGGTTAACTGGTGACTCTAAATTGAGCGTAGGTGTGAATGTGAGTGTGAATGGTTGTCTGTGTCTATGTGTCAGCCCTGTGATGACCTGGCGACTTGTCCAGGGTGTACCCCGCCTTTCGCCCGTAGTCAGCTGGGATAGGCTCCAGCTTGCCTGCGACCCTGTAGAAGGATAAAGCGACTAGAGATAATGAGATGAGAAGTACTCAATTATCCATAAAATTGATGAAAATCTGTTAAAGTCCTGAAAAATCAGGGGTTTTTTTTGTCTCCCTTCTAATAACACATTTTTAATTTTCGAAAACGCTGTTCCCGCTGCCCCGATTCGCGCAAACGACCCTGTTTCACAGGCGAACTGCAGGGGCTGAACAAAGCGTATAGTGGCGACCCCTGGTGTCTGCTTTTGAGAATAGCCCGGAACCACGTGGCGCTGTTCGGGATCAGTCCCGAACAGGGTCATGTGACTACTTCGTATCAGCTCAGTCGCCCGCCATTGATGCGTATTAATGGAAACATGGATTAACAAAACATATGACTTTCAATCTGTCTATAACATGTATAGAAACATGCAGACTCATTAGAAAATTTATTCCATAACATAAGAATAGCAAGGGGGGGGGGGGGGGGGGGTCTGGGTCACCCTGTGTCAATTTAATACTTTTAGTTTCAATTGTTCCTGAACAAAATGAAAATCTCGTGTCGTGAAATAAATTCTACTCTAAATGGAATGTTCTTTATATTTTTTATTTTTAGCCACTAACCATTTCCTCACCCACCGTTGAGGTTTTCTTAAAATCGTTTTAAATATCAGACATATCAGGAATTGCTGCACTTGTTGCAAGATTTGGTCAAGAAAAGTCCTTTAAGAGTCATAAAGAAAACAAGCAGACGAAGTGTGGGAAAACAAGCAAGTGATTGTTACAATAGGCAATTTCACACCAGTGATATTCAGTTTTGGTCATTGGGTCCTTAAAAAAATGAAAATTGGTCCTTAAAAGTCATTAAAAAAAGAAGCCTGAAAAACTGTGGGAACCCTGTTAATGTGAAAGTAATTAAAGTTTTCAGCCAGAGACTAATTTGCATGTTCAGTATTCCTCACGATCGTTGACGTATCAAGTGGTCAAGTAGGGTCAACGAAGAAGGAAGATTTTCCCATAGAATAGAAACGTTTTTCCAGTAGAAAATAATTGATAATTTACTTGAAGAAGAATTTACAGTCGTGATCAGTGATCGGTTGCAAGCGCAACTCGTTTAATCGTCAGCTGGAGACGGGATCGAGTTCAAGACGGTCAGGAACGTCTGCTCGAAAAGTCACCCGATTTGTCACTAGGCTCTTTTTGGAATGAAATCCTGAAAGTCGAACAGTAATAAAAACTAGCACCTGGTGCTGCTGATGGACTCCATGTCCCATCATTCCTTCTTTCAGGAGATGGTTGCCATGGTGGCAGCGGAGTTGACCCAGCAGGGCAACGTGGAGGCGGCGGCCCAGTCAGTGGTGGAGCGCGTGAAGCGGCTTCATTATGACGCCTACTCCAAACAGAGAGCGGTGCAGTGTTCACGCCACGAGGACATGACCCTGCTCATTCGCACCATTAATTGCCCTCTGTCAGACGGCTCACTAACTCCAACGCAAGGTAAACATAGCTTGCTCTCTGCCCCTCTCTCCTTGCTGTACGTGTATGTGTGTCAGGTCTCTCTGTCTGCTATAACTGTATATTCTGAGGTATGTTTCTAACCAAGTGTGTGTTTTGTTTTGTTTGTTTTTTTAAGTTAAAAGTCGCATTTAGGTTTAAAGTTATGTTTTAATCAGTCGTTGTTATGTTCTGGTTGACAACGTGGCGTCATCAAAAGAGCTCGAGCCAAAGGACCCTGACACAAGCCACCTGTCATGTTCTGCGTTTTGTATGGCGTGTCATTGGCACCGGCCCGAGAGTACATTTCATTCGTCACAGGCCAGTGGGAGATAAATTCCTGTGGTTGGATTTTCAGATGAGAAAACAAAGCAAGCTCAAAGTATTGTACTTTTCAGCTTCAGTTCAACATGCGTCAGATTTCAGTCGTGTAAAAAACGGCAGATAAATCAGCCACGTCTCAAACCGAACAACGCAGCGTCCTTGAGAATAATGAGCACCCTTCATGAACCTGAGTGAAAATCAGTATTAAAAAAATATATATATTATTCAGCACATCGTCACGGTTAAAGTGCCATTCCACCATTGGATGTATTCTTTGGCATAAAATACAATATATTTTATGACAACATGACTAGACAGAGAAATCTTTTAGCTTCAAAATGATATATCAAACATCATTTTTTGACAACGACAAGTATATTAATTTTGCGACCAAAGTCACCTACCCTTTTAATTTCCGCGCGTGATGTCATCGGCAGGTTCCCCTTCTTGTGTACCACGTGACGTGTGACGTGGCACATATTATCAGCAATGGCGGATAGAACGCGATAAAAATAATACCAATAAATCTAGCTAATACCAATAAATCTAGCTAACTGAAAGATTAACTCAAAATTTTTCGCAATTTTTTTGGCCCCCATATACGAGGAGAAATGACTCTCTCACTTTGGGGGTTTCCTGGTCTAAAAATAGACCGACACGTGGTACACAAGAAGGGGAACCTGCCGATGACATCACGTTTCACTACCGCGCGGAAATTAAAAGGGTAGGTGACTTTGGTCGCAAAATTAATATACTTGTCGTTGTCAAAAAATTATGTTTGGTATATCATTTTGAAGCTAAAAGATTTCTCTGTCTAGTCATGTTGTCATAAAATATATTGTATTTTATGCCAAAGAATACATCCAATGGTGGAATGGCACTTTAAAAAGGCACATATTTGCATCGATGCTGCACCGATGTATTTTGTTGCGATGTATCTTACACCGGTGTAAATTTTGTGGAGCGTTCGCACGTCACAAACCTGCTTACTAGAGAGAAGCGTGTTAGCACCGGTGCAGCCCCACTTGCGTTCACACGGCGGTTTTTGCGACCGTGCTATACGATAGTAATAATGCGGAAATGAAATACGCGCATGCGTGAAAACGTACTTCCTTTTCCCGGTTGTCATGGCATCACCAAGCGCCGGGAAAGCAACGTGGATGAAGACACCAGTGTTGCCAGATACTGCTGACGTTTTCCAGCCCAAAACGTGTTCAAATCCGCCAAAATGCACTTAAAACCACCCAATCTGGCAACACTGGAAGACACGCAGTTCTGTTGTTGTTGATATTCGCCATTTTGGAAGCGCAAAATACCAGGATGCAAATTATGCAATGCCCGTATGTAATCAACTCTCCTCACGCGTAGCGAGTCTACCCCTGTAGCGTTCAGACGTCCCATTTTATATCGGTGCTGCCCCGCAAACTAGCATTTACTCCGGAGTAAATCTGTTAAACCACCTCCCGAGCAGGGTTAGATTTGCACCGGTTTAAGCAGCTTTCAGGAGCTACACCGGTATAACTTTGTACCGTGTGAACGCTCTACCGGGGCAGCCCCGGTGCTACACCGGAGTAGAAGTTGCCGTATGAACACCCCTTATGACGCGTCAAATCCGAACCTCCTGGAAGACGCGGCCATGCAATTAGTTCCTTTCAGTTATCACAGTTTTTGGATTTATTTGTATGCGTTTGTATTTATTTTAAATATTCCTTCAGGATGTTGCTAATTTTGCCACATGTATTTTTGAGAGAAAGTCTTTAAAATTTTTACGACCCCGTTTCCAAAAAAAAAAAAAAAGTTGCGTGAAATGTAAATGAAAATGAAACGTGGTGCTTTGCAAATCATGGAAACCTTATATTTAATTGAAAATAGTACAAAGGCAACATGTCAAATGTTGAAACTGAGAAATGTTATTGCTTTTTGAAAAATACATGAAAATTTTGATTTTAGTGCCAGCAATGTTTCAGAAAAGTTGGGGCGGGGCAACAAAAGACTGAAAAAGTTGTATAATGCTAAGAAACTACTTGGGTTAATTGGCAACAGGTCAGCAACATGACTGCATCCCAGAGAAGCGGAGTCTCTCAGAAGTAAAGATGATAACGACGGCAATGATGATGATGATAATTGTAAGATAGAAATAAATATGAACCATGCAAATTACAAAAGGCATTATATTACATTCACATAAAGGAAAAGATAAAAAAAAACAAGATATAAAGATCGTGTGTAAACATGTAAGAGGGAAAATAAATAAAAAAAATATTTTGAAAGATGTCAAGAAACCAATTAAGAACCAAAAACATCTATGAATGATGAAAATGCGTTTTTAAAGGACACTTAAAAATGGCTACAGAATCAGCTGACCAAATGCTTGGAGGTAAGCTGTTCCAAAGTCTAGGAGCCTTAAAGATGGGCAGAAGTTCACCACTGTGTGAAAGAGTATGTGGGCAAATCGTGAAGTAATTTAAGAATAACATTCCTCAGTGTAAAATTGCAAAGAATTTGGGGATCACATCATCTACGGCATATAATATCATTCACAGATTGAGAATCTGGCGAAATCGTCGTACATAAGGGACGAGGCCTTCAGGCGTCACTGCGTTAAAAACAGACACGATTCTGTTGTGGGAATCACTGCATGGGCTCAGGAACTTCCAAAAACTATCGTCTGTGAACACAGTTCATCATTGCGTCCTCAAATGCAAGTTAAAACCAGATACAGTGGTGCTTGAAAGTTTGTGAATCCTTTAGAATTTTCTACATTTCTGCATAAATATGACCTAAAACATCATCAGATTTTCACACAAGTCCTAAAAGTAGATCAAGAGAACCCAGTTAAACAAATGAGACAAAAATATTATCCTTGGTCATTTATTTATAGAAGAAAATGATCCAATATTACATATCTGTGAGTGGCAAAAGTATGTGAACCTCTAGGATTAGCAGTTAATTTGAAGGTGAAATTAGAGTCAGGTGTTTTCAATCAATGGGATGACAATCAGGTGTGAGTGGACACCCTGTTTTATTTAAAGAACGGGGATCTATCAAAGTCTGATCTTCACAACACATGTTTGTGGAAGTGTATCATGGCACAAACAGGAGATTTCTGAGGACCTCAGAAAAAGCGTTCTTGATGCTCATCAGGCTGGAAAAAGTTACAAAACCATCTCTAAAGAGTTTGGACTCCACCAATCCACAGTCAGACAGATTGTGTACAAATGTAAGAAATTCAAGACCATTGTTACCCTCCCCAGGAGTGGTCGACCAACAAAGATCACTCCAAGAGCAAGGCGTGTAATAGTTGGCGAGGTCACAAAGGACCCCAGGGTAACTTCTAAGCAACTGAAGGCCTCTCTCACATTGGCTAATGTTAATGTTCATGAGTCCACCATCAGGAGAACACTGAACAACAATGGTGTGCATGGCACGGTTGCAAGGAGAAAGCCACTGCTCTCAAAAAGAACATTGCTGCTCATCTGCAGTTTGCTAAAGATCACGTGGACAAGCCAGAAGGCTATTGGAAAAATGTTTTATGGACGGATGAGACCAAAATAGAACTTTTTGGTTGAAATGAGAAGCGTTATGTTTGGAGAAAGGAAAACACTGCATTCCAGCTTAAGAACCTTATCCCATCTGTGAAACACGGTGCTGACAGCATCATGGTTTGGGCCTGTTTTGCTGTATCTGGGCCAGGACGGCTTGCTATCATTGATGGAACAATGAATTCTGAATTATAACAGCAGATTCTAAAGGAAAATATCAGGACATCTGTCCATGAACTGAATCTCAAGAGAAGGTGGGTCTTGCAGCAAGACAGTGACCCTAAGCACACAAGTCGTTCTAGCAAATAATGGTTAAAGAAGAATAAAGTTAATGTTTTGGAATGGCCAAGTCAAAGTCCTGACCTTAATCCAATCGAAATGTTGTGGAAGGACCTGAAGTGAGCAGTTCATGTGAGGAAACCCACCAACATCCCAGAGTTGCAGCTGTTCTGTACGGAGGAATGGGCTAAAATTCCTCCAAGCCGGTGTGCAGGACTGATCAACAGTTACCGGAAACGTTTAGTTGCAGTTATTGCTGCACAAGGGGGTCACACCAGATACTGAAAGCAAAGGTTCACATACTTTTGCCACTCACAGATATGTAATATTGGATCATTTTCCTCAATAAATAAATGACCAAGTATAATATTTTTGTCTCATTTGTTTAACTGGGTTCTCTTTATCTACTTTTAGGACTTGTGTGAAAATCTGATGATGTTTTAGGTCATATTTATGCAGAAATATAGAAAATTCTAGAGGGTTCACAAACTTTCAAGCACCACTGTATATCCAGAAACACCGCCACCTTCTCTAGGCCCCGAACTCATTTACAATGGACTGAGGTGACGTGAAAAACTGTCCTGTGGTCTGACAAATCAAAATTTGAAATCCTTTTTAGAGAATTCATGGACACTGTGTCCTCTGGGTTAAAGAGGAGAGGGACCATCCGGCTTGTTATCAACGCACAGTTCAAAAGCCAGCATCTGTGACGTAATGAGGGTGCATTAGTGCAAATGACACAGGTAGCTTGGACTAGAGGTCTGCGTGGGACTGAATTTTCAGTCCCGTTCCCACCCGCTCCCACATTGTGCAGTCCCGCTCCCACAAAGAATTATGATTTTCAGTCCCGCTCCCGCCCGCGCCTGCCATATTTTGTCCCGCTCCCGCCCGCAAATCCCGCATGATGCAGACGTTCGTGTTATTTCTCACGAAAGTTTTTGTCATTGGCTTGGGGAATTAAACATGCTGAGCTTAGCTGAGCTCTCCACTGACCGATCCTTCACCTAGCGCACGTAGCGAGGGTGCGCGTTGCCAGGCGGCATGCGCAGCTGAGGCTTTACAGAGATACCCATTGTGAGCTTCACTAGAGGAGCTCTGCTCTTTTGCCATGATCGGAGATCTCAAACACGGAAGAGCGGAAAGGAATCGGAAACGTACGCGAGATTAGACCACTGTGGCAGCGGGGGCGTGGCCAAGCAGCAGTCTGTGAATGGAGGGCGGGGTTGGGGAAGGTAAGTGGCTAGGTCATTACACCTGATGTCAATTTGTGTGTGTGTGTGTGTGTTTGTTGCAGGGATGGAGTATAAAGGGAGGGGGAGAGGAGAGAAGAGGGATTCGCTCCCCGACCACAACACGTGTGTGTGTGTGTGTGTGAGTGTGAGTGAATGAAAGAAAGCTGAAAAGCTCAATAAAGTGAGTGGGTGTGAACACGAACTCTCGCCTGCTGTGCTTCTGTGCTCCACCCACATCGGGGATTACTACAGTGGTGCTGAAACCCGGGACGCACACCACTCACTTTATTGAGCTTTTCAGCTTTCTTTCGTTCACTCACTCACTCACTCACTCACACACGTGTTGTGGTCGGGAAGCGAATCCCTCTTCTCTCCTCTCCCCCTCCCTTTATACTCCATCCCTGCAACAAACAAACACACACACACACACAAATTGACATCAGGTGTAATGACCTAGCCACTTACCTTCCCCAACCCCGCCCTCCATTCACAGACTGCTGCTTGGCCACGCCCCCACTGCCACAACCACATCCGCAAATTTAGGCATTTTAAAATGTTTTTATTAATGCCAAATAAAATATCCAGCACAAATTATATATGATAGACATAAATTAATAATTTATAAATTTTATTTTAAACACATTTTTAGTTAGCGGGACTGCAGCTTATCACCTCTCCCGCCCGCTCCCGCATTGTGCACTCCCCGTCCCGCCCGCGCCCGCAATGAGCTTTCAAAATTTGTCCCGCACCGCACTGCTTTGCGTCGGGTCCCGCGGGAGTGCAGGGCTCTAGCTTGGACATCTGAGAAGGCATCATTAATGCTGAATGATGTATACACGTTTTGGAGCAACATGCTGCCATCCAGACATCTTTTTCAGGGACGGCCTTCCTTCTTTCAGTAAGACAATGCCAAACCACATTAATACTGCATTCTGCACGTATTACAACTGCATGGTGCCATAGTAAGAGTCCAGGTGCTAAACTGGCCTGCCTGCAGTCCAGACCTGTCTCCCGTGGAAAACATTTGGCACATTATGAAGCACAAAGTATAAGAAAGGAGACCCTAAACTGTTGAGCAACTGAAATTGTCTATCAGGCAAAAATGAGACAACATTTCTCTTTCAAAACCACAGCAATTAGCGTTCTCGGTTCTCAAACATTTACAGAGTGTTGTTAAAAGTAGGACACAACACAGTGGTAAACATGCCCCTGTCCTATCTTTTTTTTTTTTTTTTAAAGTTTAGCTGGTATCAAATTCAAAATGAGTCAATGTTTAAAAAAAATTCTCAGTTTCGACATTTGATATGTCATCTTTGTACTATTTTAAGTGAAATATAGGGTTTCCATGATTTTGCAAATCATCACATTCTGTTTTTATTTACGTTGTACGCAGCGTCCCGACTTTTTTGGAACTGGGGTTGTATTTTAAAATGTAGCTCCAGTGAGAATGATTTTGTTAGACCAAAGATAAGTCTCTCTTAGTAATGGGGGGGGGGGGGGAGAAAAAAGCCCCCCCCCCCTTTTTTTAAATAAATGAAGGTGCCAATAATTGTTGAGAACACTATACAAAATACCATACCATTATATGTACTGATATTGGTAATACCACCAGATATTGTTTTGACTATTTGACAAACTGCACGTCTTCTGCAGCTGTGTTACTGGAACACACCGTTGCTTTTACTCGCTTTTTATAACCGACTTTGTGTCTTGCTCTGCAGCTGTCTGTTTCACACGTTTAGTGTTTTTGCCACTTCCTGTGCAGGCATCCGCATCATAAAGTAAGCAGCAACACTTCAGCATCTTGCTGAAACGTGATTTAGAGCAGTGAATTAATAAGAACAGCGTTAGCTCAGCAAATAAAGTCCTGCACCAGTGATTGGAAGGTTGACGTCAAATGCTCAATGTGTTGGCATGTCATTTCATGACCAAAAACGGTGTCATATTCCAAAAATAATCTATGTAGGAAAATAAATTCGGTCATTTCAGCATATTTTCTGACATCCAAGGAACTGCTGACCCAACGACCCTTGTAATTTTAAACGTGAATTTTAGTCACGTCTAGGAAACTAAGGATACCATTATTCTAATCGTAATCCATCCATTATCTCTAGCCGCTTATCCTGTGCAGGGTCGCGAGCAAGCTGGAGCCTATCCCAGCTGACTATGGGTGTGAGGCGGGGTACACCCTGGACAAGTCACCAGGTTATCGCAGGGCTGACGCAACCAACCATTTACACTCACACTCACACCTACGGTCAATTTAGAGCCACCAGTTAACCTAACCTGCATGTCTTTGGACTGTAAGGGAAACCGGAGCACCCGGAGGAAACCCACGCGGACACGGGGAGGACATACTGTACAAACACACGCTGGGCTCGAACCCAGGACCTTCTTGCTGTGAGTCAACAGTGCTAACCGCTACACCACCGTGCCGTGCCGCCCCTCTAATCGTAATTATCGCTACCGTTACAGGAATGGACAAATAATACATTTATTAGCTTTCCCACCAAGCAAGTAAACACTCCAGTGTGCTGCACTGTTCCCTGAAAAAACGTTAGTAACTGTAATACCGACCTGATAACCTTTTACGTGGGGATATAGAAACGGGTTCCGTCCGGCTGTCCGTCCGGTCACGTTTTCGTTTCCGGGCCATATCTTTAAAACTCCTGAAGATACAGTACCGTTCAAAAGTTTGGGGTCACTTTTTGAAATGTCCTTATTTTTGAAAGAAAAGCACTGTTCTTTTCAATGAAGATCACTTTAAACTAATCAGAAATCCACTCTATACATTGCTAATGTGGTAAATGACTATTCTAGCTGCAAATACCTGGTTTTTGGTGCAATATCTCCATAGGTGTATAGAGGCCCATTTCCAGCAACTCTCACTCCAGTGTTCTAATGGCACAGTGTGTTTGCTCATTGCCTCAGAAGGCTAATGGATGATTAGAAAACCCTTGTACAGTCATGTTAGCACAGCTGAAAACAGTTGAGCTCTTTAGAGAAGCTATAAAACTGACCTTCCTTTGAGCAGATTGAGTTTCTGGAGCATCACATTTGTGGGGTCGATTAAATGCTCAAAATGGCCTGAAAAATGTCTCGACTATATTTTCTATTCATTTTACAACTTATGGTGGGAAATAAAAGTGTGACTTTTCATGGAAAACACAACATTGTCTGGGTGACCCCAAACTTTTGAACGGTAGTGTATCTTCTTCATGAAATTTTGTATACATATCAAGCAACATGTGAACTGGTGCCTTTTGCTGTTTTGGATTTTTAAAAAAAATAAATAAATTTTTTGAATTTTTACATAAAAAATAGATTTTGACTCGTTTCCGGAGCATATATCCAAAACTATTCATGATACGGATTTAAAGGTCCCATGGCATGAAATTTTCACTTTCTGAGGTTTTCTAACGTTAAAATGAGTTCCTCTGACCTTCTTAAGTCACCCCAGTGGCTAGAAATTTCATAATGTGTAAACCAAACTATGCCCAACATTTGAGAATGGCGCGTCAAAACGGCGCGTTGAGAAGCTCTTCCCTTGCCGACATCAGCAAGGGAGATGATCCCCACGCCCCCCCTCTGGATTCCCACCCACCGTATGGATTGCCCACCCAGTTGTAGTGAGGAGACCATAGAGGACACAACAACATGGCCCAACCTAAGCGAGCGAAACATGGAAGTTGCGCTGTACATGGATGTGACAACACAGAAAGGAGTCTGTTTTTACTGCCGACGGGAGAGCCCCTGAAGACGCAGTGGCTTAATTTTATTTACTTCAATAATACACCGTCGAGTCTACCTAAGATGGTGTATGTTTGTCGGAAGCATTTTACTGATGAATGTTTCCACAACTTGGGACAGTACAGGGCAGGTTTTGTACATCAACTGTCACTGAAGCCTGGGTCCGTACCAAGCATCCCTGCCGCATCAGCCACAAACACCAAACAAGTAAGTGTATAACTGTTAAGTCGTTTTGCTGTGTTTTAAAATCGGTGCCACGTTAGCCTTGCAATGGCTACATTAGCTGTGCAGCTAACCGCTTCCTGCAGTTAGCCAGGTACTCTGCGCTACAAAACCAAAAAGCATGCAGCATGCTCTGTTATAATAGCCAATCAAAACAGTTTTTACAAAGACACCCACATTCTTTTTTGTAAGTCACTCGTTCATTTTATTTGTTTGTTTGTTCAGTAAAAACCCAAACATTTGTTGAATTTATTTTATTTCCTCGCGTCGCACCTTAATGACGTCAGCGCGCAGTATTTTTCCCTTCGCGGTTTGTTCCTTCTCTCTCGCCATAGTAAGACGCCCACATCCGCTTGTTCTGACCCACTGGCGGTAGCGTCACAGTGCTGTTAGTCAATCAGAGGTAACACGTTTACATGTCATGAATATTAATGATAAGACCCGCCCCCACCCTCTACCCTTCCCTGCCTCCTGCTTCTCATTAGCAAAACGACGCACTGGGAAAAGCGCTGAAATGGGGCTTTCTCCCAGGAGGCTATATCTACGTGCCGAGGGTTCATTTCGAGAAAGGCTGCAGATATAACATCCGGAAACCTCCACGAGCCCGTTTAAAGCGTCAACAAACCACCATGCCATGGGACCTTTAAAACTCGGTATACATGTTAACAAGATGATGTAGATGTGCCTTTTCATACGAAGAAATTTGAGAAATTTAAATATATTCACGTTTCCATGGACTTGGTCTCTCAGGTTAGTCTTAGGGGTAGGTTTTGTTTCCAGAGCAGAACTTGAAAACTGTGAGTGGTATGGTCTTGAAGGTTGGTATATGTGTTGATTAAGTAATCTATATGTGCCTTTTGATACTAAGAAATGTGAGAATTTTTAGCTGATCTGGACCAAAGGTCTGGTGGGTTTATGCCATGGGCTGCTGAGGTCAGTGTAAAGAGGTCGGGTTGGTTTCCTGCAGCACAACTTGAAAAATGTGACAAATAATATCTTGAAGCTTGGTATATAGGGCAGAAATGTAGATGACTCTGTCTTCTTGTTTTTTTGCATAGGAATTCTGCATTGTAACACCAGAGTACGCTGCTATTTGTTATCACTAAATATATGCAAAAAGAGCATTCTGGGGTTTTTTTCTCCCCTTCTCACTAATAACAGCAGATGAGAATCGACATATGAATGTGGAATGATTGACAGTAGCATAGGCAGGGGTCAGTCCTGTCATGGTAGAAACATGAGTGTGCATACCATATATCCAAGGTGTTATGGTAACCACAAGGTAATTACGTTGTCATCCTGAAATAATTTGCTTTTCAGTTGTAACTGATTTAATCTGGTTGCTTCTTCATTACTTATTAGTGGCTTTAGGGGGAAAAGCCTTCGTCAAATGAATAAATAAAAAGGGAAGACAAGGAAGTTTAATTTGTACAGCAGAAAGGTTTTTAACCTTGGGTATAGATCTTTGGGACATGTTGAAAAAGAAAGGGTAATTATTACAACCCCGATTCCAAAAAAGTTGGGACAAAGTACAAATTGTAAATAAAAACGGAATGCAATAATTTACAAATCTCAAAAACTGATATTGTATTCACAATAGAACATAGACAACATATCAAATGTCGAAAGTGAGACATTTTGAAATTTCATGCCAAATATTGGCTCATTTGAAATTTCATGACAGCAACACATCTCAAAAAAGTTGGGACAGGGGCAATAAGAGGCTGGAAAAGTTAAAGGTGCAAAAAAGGAACAGCTGGAGGACCAAATTGCAACTCATTAGGTCAATTGGCAATAGGTCATTTACATGACTGGGTATAAAAAGAGCATCTTGGAGTGGCAGCGGCTCTCAGAAGTAAAGATGGGAAGAGGATCACCAATCCCCCTAATTCTGCGCCGACAAATAGTGGAGCAATATCAGAAAGGAGTTTGACAGTGTAAAATTGCAGAGTTTGAACATATCATCATCTACAGTGCATAATATCATCAAAAGATTCAGAGAATCTGGAAGAATCTCTGTGCGTAAGGGTCAAGGCCGGAAAACCATACTGGGTGCCCGTGATCTTCAGGCCCTTAGACGGCACTGCATCACATACAGGCATGCTTCTGTATTGGAAATCACAAAATGGGCTCAGGAATATTTCCAGAGAACATTATCTGTGAACACAATTCACCGTGCCATCCGCCGTTGCCAGCTAAAACTCTATAGTTCAAAGAAGAAGCCGTATCTAAACACGATCCAGAAGCGCAGACGTCTTCTCTGGGCCAAGGCTCATTTAAAATGGACTGTGGCAAAGTGGAAAACTGTTCTGTGGTCAGACGAATCAAAATTTGAAGTTCTTTATGGAAATCAGGGACGCCGTGTCATTCAGACTAAAGAGGAGAAGGACGACCCAAGTTGTTATCGGCGCTCAGTTCAGAAGCCTGCATCTCTGATGGTATGGGGTTGCATTAGTGTGTGTGGCATGGGCAGCTTACACATCTGGAAAGACACCATCAATGCTGAAAGGTATATCCAGGTTCTAGAGCAACATATGCTCCCATCCAGACGACGCCTCTTTCAGGGAAGACCTTGCATTTTCCAACATGACAATGCCAAACCACATACTGCATCAATTACAGCATCATGGCTGCGTAGAAGAAGGGTCCGGGTACTGAACTGGCCAGCCTGCAGTCCAGATCTTTCACCCATAGAAAACATTTGGCGCATCATAAAACGGAAGATACGACAAAAAAGACCTAAGACAGTTGAGCAACTAGAATCCTACATTAGACAAGAATGGGTTAACATTCCTATCCCTAAACTTGAGCAACTTGTCTCCTCAGTCCCCAGACGTTTACAGACTGTTGTAAAGAGAAAAGGGGATGTCTCACAGTGGTAAACATGGCCTTGTCCCAACTTTTTTGAGATGTGTTGTTGTCATTAAATTTAAAATCACCTAATTTTTCTCTTTAAATGATAGTTTCTCAGTTTAAACATTTGATATGTCATCTATGTTCTATTCTGAATAAAATATGGAATTTGGAAACTTCCACATCATTGCATTCCGTTTTTATTTACAATTTGTACTTTGTCCCAACTTTTTTGGAATCGGGGTTGTATAAGGGCGTTTTATTAGGCACACCAATATACCTGTTCGTTCATGCAGTCAGCTAATTATGTGGCAGCAGCGCAGTGCAGAGGAGTCACGAGCTTCAGGTGAGAGTCACATCAAACGCCAGAATGCAGAAGACGATTAAAGATTGGGCGCAGGACAGATGATCCATCCATCCATTATCCGTAACCGCTTATCCTGTGCAGGGTCGCGGGCAAGCTGGAGCCTATCCCAGCTGACTGTGGGTGAGAGGCGGGGTACACCCTGGACAAGTCATCATGTCATCGCAGGGCTGACACACAGAGACACACAACCGTTCACATTCACAGCCACCAATGAGCCAAACCTGCATGTCTTTGGACTGTGGGGGAAACCGGAGCACCTGGAGGAAACCCATGCAGACACGGGGAGAACATCCACACACAAAGGCCCCTGTCAGCTCCTGGGCTCAAACCCAGAACCTTCTGGCTGTGAGGCGACCGTGCCGCCAGGACAGATGATATTTTTCCAATCTTCATCTGTTGTAGCCCATTCGCCTCAAAGCGTTCCGAGATGATTTTGCTCATCAAAGTTATCAAAAAAGCGGTTCTTCGAGTCACCGCAGCCTTCCTGACCGCTTGAACCATCTCTCTCATCAATAAGACAATTTTGTTCAAAGAACTGCCACTCATCTCATCTCATTATCTGTAGCCGCTTTATCCTGTTCTACAGGGTCGCAGGCAAGCTGGAGCCTATCCCAACTGACTACGGGCGAAAGGCGGGGTACACCCTGGACAAGTCGCCAGGTCATCACAGGGCTGACACATAGACACAGACAACCATTCACACTCACATTCACACCTACGGTCAATTTAGAGTCACCAGTTAACCTAACCTGCACGTCTTTGGACTGTGGGGGAAACCGGAGCACCCGGAGGAAACCCACGCGGACACGGGGAGAACATGCAAACTCCGCACAGAAAGGCCCTCGCCGGCCACGGGGCTTGAACCCGGACCTTCTTGCTGTGAGGCGACAGCGCTAACCACTACACCACCGTGCCGCCCGAACTGCCACTCATTAAAATTTTTTTTTTTGCACTATTATGCACTCAGGAATGCCACAAAGTGTCTGACTTGTTTTGTTCTGTACATTAACTGAAGGTTATGATTGTATGCATTGCATTAAATGCTGCTACGTGATTGGCTGACTGAATAATTGCATGAACGAGCAGGCGTTCCTGATAAACTGGTCAGTGAACTTGTCACTCGTGTTGGAATTATTATGTTCGGTTTCCAAGTATAGAGTTTCTCTGTCGTGTGCAGAATGTAGTTTATCGTGTGGGTTAAAAAAAATAAAAAAGCACCTTAATATCGCATAGCCATCTTTATTTAACATCTGATCACTCTCTCTCTGTGTTATCTGCTGCCTGTTTAATTTCTCCTTTATTACCCCAACCTCTTTCTCCTTGCTCTCTTTCTGTCTGTCTTCCTGCATGGATTTTCTCTCCTCGCTTCACCTCATTCTCTTTTTTGTCTTTATTCCCCTCAATACTATCTAATATCTTTCTTTACCAACCTGCTCGTCTGCACTTTCCTCTCTCCCCCCTCAGGTGGGCGGATCTACCCGGTGTCTGTGCCCTATTCAAACAACCAGAGCACCAGTAAGACGAGCGTGACCCTCTCTTTGGTCATGCCGGCCCAGGGCACGCTCACCAACGGGACCAACACGGCTTCCACGCTGGAAGGAGGCACCCCCACGTCTGGGTATGGTTCAGTCCATTTCATTCCCTTTGTCTTTAGTCCAGTTTTGCATGAAAGTTTATGCAGACGTCCTTGTGGCATTACATGTTAGCTGTTTTTCCAGTTTTGTGCATGGATTCGTGTGAAAGGTGCAGCTGGGGCCATTCTCTCACACAGACTCTTGTATAGCAATCGACGCCGCTTAATTTAATTTCTCTTTATTTTATCGTTGTAATCAAATCCGCTCTTTTAAGGAAGTTTGCAGATGCACAGTTGTCGTTACACTGACAGAAAGATACCCCAAACATCACACAGTTCACACCCATTTAAAGGAGAACTGAAGTCATTTTTAAACGTGCTTTATTTCTTAATTAACGTGTTATTCAGTTACGTTTTCGGTTTTAGTAACCTTATGTCGTGACCCGTATTGGCAACTAATTGCAATTAAATATTATACTTATCGGCCTATTCGGTTTTTAGCCGTGTCGAATGTAGTTCGTTTGGTCCACGGCAAGCGTCGCTTATCCGCGCGATCTTCACGAGACTTCGAAACGTCAAGTGTTATCCAGGTGTCAGTGCCGCCATTTTGAAAACGGTTTTTCCAAACGAAATATTGCACAAAAACGAGTTTAAATGACTATTACTACCTGCTTTTTTCAAACTTTCCTGATTGCTCTCAAAACAAACAAAAGTTACAACTTGAGGGGTGTTCACACGGCAACTTTTACTCACCGGGGCTGCCCCGGTAGAGCGTTCACACGGTACAAAGTTATACCGGTGTAGCTCCTGAAAGCTGCTTAAACCGGTGCAAATCTAACCCTGCTCGGGAGGTGGTTTAAGAAATTTACTCCGGAGTAAATGCTAGTTTGCGGGGCAGCACCGATATAAAATGGGACGTCTGAACGCTACAGGGGTAGACTCGCTACGCGTGAGGAGAGTTGATTACATACGGGCATTGCATAATTTGCATCCTGGTATTTTGCGCTTCCAAAATGGCGAATATCAACAACAACAGAACTGCGTGTCTTCCGGTGTTGCCAGATTGGGAGGTTTTAAGTGCATTTTGGCGGATTTGAACATGTTTTGGGCTGGAAAACGTCAGCAGTATCTGGCAACACTGGTGTCTTCATCCACGTTGTTTTCCCGGCGCTTGGTGATGCGATGACAACCAAGAAAAGGAAGTACATTTTCACGCATGCGCATATTTCATTTCCGCATTATTACTATCGTATAGCACGGTCGCAAAAACTGCCGTATGAACGCAAGTGGGGCTGCACCGGTGCTAACACGCTTCTCTCTAGTAAGCAGGTTTGTGACGTATGAACGCTCCACAAAATTTACACCGGTGTAAGATATATCGCAACAAAATACATCGGTGCAGCATCGATGCAAATATGTGCCGTGTGAACACCCCTTTGATTACGAAAGAGAGCGAGCGCACGCGTCTTTTGACAACGTTGGCAGATGTCGGTTGCTTTCCGTGTCTGAAATCGCTCCCTACTCACTATATAGCGAGGACGCCATTTTGTAGTGCTGTCTGAAACCTTAGTGAGGATTATTTACACCCTATATAGCGCACTCAGAGTATCCCACAATGCATCACGAAAAGTAGTGTACAACGATGATCACGAACCAAAGCGATTAATCCCATCATGCTGAAAGAAATCAAATTAAAAGTCTCAAATTTGATTTAATAAAAGGCAGCGGCAAAGAAGAAAGTATTCAGCCTTGATTTAAAAGAACTGAAAGATGCAGGTACTTTGTATTGATTAGTGTCGGAAATACGCTCAGTATAATACGGATTTATCACAATAATACATGCATGTGTTTATTATTTTGGACAGTAATGATGTACCGGTAAATACCAGTGTGACGGACGAGTGTCCGAAAGCGCTTTTTCATTTTAACAATGAGCTCATTATATATTCCTCTCTATATAGTAATTCCATATACGGTGTATATATAGGGAGTAGTGAACAGGTGAGCGATTTCGGACACAGGGTTTGATTTGCAGGCTTTCGTCTAAACAAGGGCGCTGCGCCCTCTTACTCTCGGCGTGCGCCTCCTTACCGAAATGCCGACTGAACCCCAAGTCACACTTAGGCCATGCACTTATAGACCCCTTCGCATGTTTGTAAAGAAACCGACCGTTGCCAGGATGCACGCGCTGCCCATAGACCGGCATTATGAGCTGTCAGATTATGCCAAACAATTGTCGTTACAAGATCGAGAATGCTACATAAATAAGTTAACTCTAACAAGTGGACATCGCCTACCGGATCTGCATTTAATTAAAGAGTGGACGGACGATGTTAGTAAGTTCCCTGGTATACAATGGCCAGATATATACTCGTACCTTATTGACAAGACTTCAGTGTACACCCACGAAAAACTTCGTGCCTACAAGTCTTTAGACGCATATGATTATGTTATGTGCGGGCATGTACAACTTGATTAACAATGGGACGTTCATATTCATTTTGTTTTAATCAAATTATGCCAGTGATGTGATGGCAATGTGGCTTTAGCTACAACAGCAAATACCAACACTAAACAGCAATTTGCAGGAGGTAATGGCATGAAAGGAATGATAGTGTAAAGAGTGCAGCTAAGAGAAATCAGAGCTGTGTAAAAAGCGAGAGGCAGAGAGCAGAAATGAAACCGAACGGGGCGGGAGCTAGGTTAGAGCAGTCAACGCAAGTTGGCATTTAGAGTGAGGGCACACAATTTTACCTTTCCATCCTTGCTTTAAAATTGTGATTTTCGGCATACACAAATAATGATGGCACAAAATCTGGACTGCTTGAGTCAAGCGAGACCTCTCCTACAAACAAAACTGCATGCAAAGCTAAGTTAACATGCTAACAATATTCATTACATTGTGTAACTATGACCCAGCTAATCAGATAAACGTTACCAAAGTATTTTGCTACATCAATAAACGAAGACTAGAAAGAATAAAAAAGAAAGATTTAATAAATAGCCTGATCTTACCTGTGATGAAGTGGGCGCTGCAAACCCGCGCATTTTTGATAGTGCTTTCATCCCAGTCTACACGTTTGATGGCTTGTAGCCATAGACGTCGGTGATTTTTTTTGGAATGGGTGAGATCCTGCTGGAATTCTGAACATTTTAACCCCATCACTGCTACGATTCTGACACCCGACAACACAACAACTAGGCATTTCTGAGTCTTTTTTGGGTCCAGGCTGCGCGCGCAATTTCCGCTTACGTATGAATGACGTTTACTGCGAAGGGGTCTATATGCTACTGCACAACATGCAATCTTTCTCAAAACGATCTTTTCTCCGTCAAAACATCCCAGCAACACCACGTGACAATGTGTCTGATCATCAAATACGTTATAATTACTTCAAAAATATTCCAAATATAGTAGATACACCGCCAGACGGCGCAAAAACAATCCGAATTGGCGTTTTCCAGACCGAGGCGCGATGTTGTTTACTTGTCGCGGCTGCTCTCGCGAGATTTGACATGGGTTACATACAAGGTCAGCTGACTTGTAGAGTGAGATTTCTCGAGACTGAATGACCTTTCACCCACCGGCGTGGGAGCTGTTGACAGAAGTAGTTCGCGAGTTGTTTTTGGTGACACTTGAGCATTTAAAGATGTCATCCCGCGGCACGAAACGGAAGAAAGCCAAAGACCGTCCGGGGCAGAAGAAGATGACTTCTTTTTCAATGTTGACAATTTATTACAATTTTCCTGTCAGATAGCCTCAGAATGTCCCATTGTAGCCTCAATTTTTCAAAGGCTTCGCACAGCGGAGGGGGGGGAATGGACAACCGGCACCATCCCCCCCCCCCCCGCTTCGCTCCCTCGCCATGGTGAGCGCCCTCATACTAAATTTTCCTAGAAAAAACCCTGGATTTGCGTTGTACGTTTTACTTCCGTCCTACGATGTCTCGCACAGGTCTCACCGAATCTCATTTACGGCCGTTGCTTTGACATATGGACTGATGTATATTACAGAGCATATTTCAAAACACTCATCACTTGCTACAGCAGCAACAAAATAGCGATCAAAAATGCATTCCGGTATTTAATAAAATGAGAAATAGAATTTCGATAATAAAAAAATGTGCCTTCAGTTCTCATTTAAAGTGTAGTAGGAACACATGGCTCATATGTTCTGCGTAATAAACCCTTAAAGGTCCCATGGCATGGTGGTTTGTTGATGCTTTAAACGGGCTCGTGGAGGTTTCCGGATGTTATATCTGCAGCCTTTCTCGAAATGAACCCTCGGCACGTAGATATAGCCTCCTGGGAGAAAGCCCCATTTCAGCGCTTTTCCCAGTGCGTCGTTTTGCTAATGAGAAGCAGGAGGCGGGGAAGGGTAGAGGGTGGGGGCGGGTCTTATCATTAATATTCATGACATGTAAACGTGTTACCTCTGATTGGCTAACAGCACTGTGACGCTACCTCCAGTGGGTCAGAACAAGCGGATGTGGGTGTCTTACTATGGCGAAAGAGAAGGAACAAACCGCAAAGGGAAAAATACCGCACGCTGACGTCATTAAGGTGCGACGCGAGGAAATAAAATAAATTCAACAAATGTTTGGGGTTTTACTGAAGAAACAAACAAATAAAATGAACGAGTGACTTAAAAAAAAGAATGTGGGTGTCTTTGTAAAAACTGTTTTGATTGGCTATTATAACAGAGCATGCTGCATGCTTTTTGGTTTTGTAGCGCAGAGTACCTGGCTAACTGCAGGAAGCGGTTAGCTGCACAGCTAATGTAGCCATTGCAAGGCTAACGTGGCACCGATTTTAAAACACGGCAAAACGACTTAACAGTTATACACTTACTTGTTCGGTGTTTGTTGCTGATGCGGCAGGGATGCTTGGTACGGACCCAGGCTTCAGTGACAGTTGATGTGCAAAACCTGCCCTGTACTGTCCCAAGTTGTGGAAACATTCATCAGGAAAATGCTTCCGACAAACATACACCGTCTTAGGTAGACTCGACGGCGTATTATTGGAGTAAATAAAATTAAGCCACTGCGTCTTCAGGGGCTCTCCCGTCGGCAGTAAAAACAGACTCCTTTCTGTGTTGTACAGCGCAACTTCCATGTTTGGTGGCAACTTTTGAGCTGGGCGGGCAATCCATACAGTGGGTGGGAATCCAGAGGGGGGGCGTGGGGATCATCTCCCTTGCTGACGTAGGCAAGGGAAGAGTTTATCAACGCGCCGTTTTGACGCGCCAATCTCAAACGTTGGGCATAGTTTGTTTTACACATTATGAAATTTCTAGCCACTGGGGTGACTTAAGAAGGTCAGAGGAACTCATTTTAACGTTAGAAAACCTCAGAAAGTGAAAATTTCATGCCATGGGACCTTTAACGTGTTTCGGAGTGTACCATAATGTTAAAACGAAACCTAAACGTTTTTGGATTGTATCAGTCTGATCCGACAGCGTTGGCAGTGAGAGGGCAGAGCTTAAGTTACACTTCATCAGCAAAATTGGGCATTTGATGTCACTGTCGGACTTCTTTTCTCTCTCTTTTTTTTTTTTTCACTTAAATGCACTGCTTAATATACATTATTGCTTTGTAATCAGATTTAACAGCACCGAGGTAGAAACTAACCCAAATCATAAATCTTTGTGTTGATGAGTACAATTCAGTAACTGTTGAACATTTTCACACGCACACACAGTCTGTGACCTAATAGGTTCTCTGAGCCCCTTAATTCCTTTAGACACACATATTTTATAGCCCATCGTAAGGCCTTAATGTGTCTCTGTGCCCATGTGCGTAGGCAAAGTCCAACAGCGACGCTACAGTCCACCAACACACACACGCAGAGCTCCAGCTCCAGCTCGGGCGACGGCAGCCTCTTCAGACGCGCCAGCCAGGCAGCACAACCGGACGAGACGGGCCGCGTGCCACCCTACGTCGACTTTACCCAGTTCTATCAGATGTGGGGCACAGAGCACAGCGAGGGAACAAGAGGGCCGGGACCTCAGTGAGGGATAAATCGAGAACGAGGCAGCTTCGCAGAGTACCGACATGTACAATGGATTGTAATGGCATGCAGTTACACCGAGTGCCAATTTGCTGCCTTCTGTAAGGACTTTATTAAGGCCAAAGTGTTTAATAGCCTCATTCTCCAGGTAATAGCCCGGATTCGCAGCATTTGGTGCAGGAGCATTGTTGAATTACAGGTCAGTTTTCTTTGGGTGAAAATATTATTATTATTATTCATGATCTGACATGACTTTTTTTTTTTTTTTTAAACTTATAGCTTAACCCTGCTGATCAAAGCCAATCAGATCAAATTTCCAAAAAAAAAACCAGACCATGATGATATTGTTGAAGTTAGAGAGGATATCAAGAAATGCATCATGTGACGACCAAGGAAACAACATTTTATTATCCTTCGTTATAAACCGTAGTGCAGCATGATGGCAACAATATCGCACCACGATTCTTCGTTCTTTCTCTCAAGTTGTCAGGGAAAGCAGTCGGGCTGTATTACAGCTTTTTTAAAGTATCACAAAAGTGAACTGTCGGTGGCATCAGAAATATCCAAACGCATGGAACATAACACTCGGATATTGGAACGGAACAGCAGAATTACTCCATGTCACACTCGTGACGTACGCAACGTTCTGACAAAGCGTATCGTATTGTTACTGGAAACCTGCAGACTGATATCACACGCTGAGTTGTGTTCTTTGACAGACTCCTAATAGCTGACCATCCAAAAGAGTTTTTTTTTTCCTTTTTTGAAGATGACGTACGCGGTCAGGCCTCACCACTCAACCCTCCTCCTTCCCCCGCAGATATCAAGGGACCCATTTTCCAGCTATTACCTTTCTGAAGAGACTGCTATTATGCAAAATCAGTTTGTCATTAAGTAATTGTGATGAGTCATTTCATGGAAGGCTGAATATCAGTGAAGTACTCGAGGGTATTTCTAAATACACTTATTACAAGACTTTTTTAATAACAAGCGTTACGTCTGAAACGCCACGTTAATCCTCCCCTTTTCACTCCTTTCTTCATTAAAGTCGGGTATCTGGGTCAGAATGAACGAGTGGACGTTGGAGAGAGATTTCCTGTACACTTGTTTTTTTCTCCCCCCCCAAAGGAAGATGTTTGGTTTTGCCACCTTTGTGTTTATATATCATGTTTTGATCATACTTTATTATGGAAGCCAAGAGAGGTCCTTCATATAATCCTTTTTTTAATTCACCTTGTTATTCCGAGATAACGACATAATTAATTCAGGATGTCGAGAAAACAACACAACTAATTCGAGATCTCGAGAAAACAAAACTGTTATTCTGAGATAACGACATAATTAATTCAGGATCTCGAGAAAACATCACAACTAATTCGAGATCTCGAGAAAACAAAACCGTTATTCAGAGATAACGACATAATTAATTCGGGATCTCGAGAAAACACAACTAATTCGAGATCTCGAGAAAACAAAACCGTTATTCCGAGATAACGACATAATTAATTTGGGATCTCGAGAAAACAACACAACTAATTCGAGATCTCGAGAAAACAAAACCGTTATTCCGAGATAACGACATAATTAATTCGGGATCTCGAGAAAACAATACAACTAATTCGAGATCTCGAGAAAACAAAACCGTTATTCCGAGATAACGACATAATTAATTCGGGATCTCGAGAAAACAACACAACTAATTCGAGATCTCGAGAAAACAAAACCGTTATTCCGAGATAATGACATAATTAATTCAGGATGTCGAGAAAACAACACAACTAATGCGAGATCTCGAGAAAACAAAACCGTTATTCCGAGATAACGACATAATTAATTCGGGATCTCGAGAAAACAACACAACTAATTCGAGCTCTCGAGAAAACAAAACCGTTATTCCGAGATAACGACATAATTAATTCAGGATCTCGAGAAAACAACACAACTAATTCGAGATCTCGAGAAAACAAAACCGTTATTCCAAGATAACGACATAATTAATTCGGGATCTCGAGAAAACAACACAACTAATTCGAGATCTCGAGAAAACAAAACCGTTATTCCGAGATAACGACATAATTAATTCGGGATCTCGAGAAAACAACACAACTAATTCGAGTTCTCGAGAAAACAAAACCGTTATTCCGAGATAACGACATAATTAATTCGGGATCTCGAGAAAACAATACAACTAATTCGAGATCTCGAGAAAACAAAACCGTTATTCCGAGATAACGACATAATTAATTCAGGATGTCGAGAAAACAACACAACTAATGCGAGATCTCGAGAAAACAAAACCGTTATTCCGAGATAACGACATAATTAATTCGGGATCTCGAGAAAACAACACAACTAATTCGAGCTCTCGAGAAAACAAAACTGTTATTCCGAGATAACGACATAATTAATTCAGGATCTCGAGAAAACAACACAACTAATTCGAGATCTCGAGAAAACAAAACCGTTATTCCGAGATAACGACATAATTAATTCAGGATGTCGAGAAAACAACACAACTAATTAGAGATCTCGAGAAAACAAAACCGTTATTCCGAGATAACGACATAATTAATTCGGGATCTCGAGAAAACAACACAACTAATTAGAGATCTCGAGAAAACAAAACCGTTATTCCGAGATAACGACATAATTAATTCAGGATGTCAAGAAAACAACACAACTAATTCGAGATCTCGAGAAAACAAAACTGTTATTCCGAGATAACGACATAATTAATTCGGGATCTCGAGAAAACAACACAACTAATTCGAGATCTCGAGAAAACAAAACCGTTATTCCGAGATAACGACATAATTAATTCAGGATGTCAAGAAAACAACACAACTAATGCGAGATCTCGAGAAAACAAAACCGTTATTCCGAGATAACGACATAATTAATTCGGGATCTCGAGAAAACAACACAACTAATTCGAGCTCTCGAGAAAACAAAACTGTTATTCCGAGATAACGACATAATTAATTCAGGATCTCGAGAAAACAACACAACTAATTCGAGATCTCGAGAAAACAAAACCGTTATTCCGAGATAACGACATAATTAATTCAGGATGTCGAGAAAACAACACAACTAATTAGAGATCTCGAGAAAACAAAACCGTTATTCCGAGATAACGACATAATTAATTCGGGATCTCGAGAAAACAACACAACTAATTAGAGATCTCGAGAAAACAAAACCGTTATTCCGAGATAACGACATAATTAATTCAGGATGTCAAGAAAACAACACAACTAATTCGAGATCTCGAGAAAACAAAACTGTTATTCCGAGATAACGACATAATTAATTCGGGATCTCGAGAAAACAACACAACTAATTCGAGATCTCGAGAAAACAAAACCGTTATTCCGAGATAACGACATAATTAATTCAGGATGTCAAGAAAACAACACAACTAATTCGAGATCTCGAGAAAACAAAACCGTTATTCCGAGATAACGACATAATTAATTCAGGATGTCAAGAAAACAACACAACTAATTCGAGATCTCGAGAAAACAAAACCGTTAATCCGAGATAACGACATAATTAATTCGGGATCTCGAGAAAACAATACAACTAATTCGAGATCTCGAGAAAACAAAACCGTTATTCCGAGATAACGACATAATTAATTCAGGATGTCGAGAAAACAACACAACTAATGCGAGATCTCGAGAAAACAAAACCGTTATTCCGAGATAATGACATAATTAATTCGGGATCTCGAGAAAACAACACAACTAATTCGAGATCTCGAGAAAACAAAACAATTTCATGATCTCGAGAAAACAGCTGAGATTTCTGGCAGAGCTGAGACGAAGCCGGGCCAGTCTTCTGCGGAGGTGCCACGGACTAATTTTGAAATTATCCCTTATTAAAAGACTTAATGCAATCTCTCCCTGTGTCAACCCCTGATCAAAATATTGCCTTATTAGGTGATCGATTATTCCAGACATTCTAATGACCAAAGTTGCGTCTATACAGAATGAGAAATAGCCCCAAAGTCAGCATATCACAAGTCTCTTGGCGCACCTGAATGCACCATTTCTCAGCTGTTTACTCGAGATCATGAAATAATTGTTTTGTTTTCTCGAGATCTCGAATTAGTTGTGTTGTTTTCTCGACATCCTGAATTAATTATGTCGTTATCTCGGGATAACAAGGTGAATAAAAAAAAAAAGGATTATACGAAGGGCCTCTCTCGGCTTCCGTACTTTATTGTACAGTGTCGCAAATACTTTGTATTTAATAGGTTAGTACATGGTAATATTCAAGATTGAACTGCATACTAACTTGTATTTCAAGGGAAAAAAACCACCTGCTTGGTTTGTTCAGCATTACCTTGCGCTGTGGTGCAATAAAACAAGTATGTAAGATACGAATCGTATTTTTTCCATTCTTCAGCTGTCCAGTTTCAGTGACCGTGTGCTCATTGTAGCTCCCGGTTCCTGTTATTAACAGACAAAACGGATCCTCTGACGTTGTAGCCCATCCTCCTAAAGGTTCAATATGTTCTGAGATGCTTTTCTTCTCACTGTGGTTGTAAAGAGTGGTTATTTGAGGTTCCGTAACTTTCCTGTCAGCTCAAACCAGTCAAGCAAATTTCCGTGACCTTGGTGGGGGGTTTGTTTGTTTTTCACGCTGTTGCTTGTGAAATTACAAGACCGGTGGTTTATGAAAAATTTCCAACAGCTGGCCACCGATCACATTTTCCCACATTCTGATGTTTGATTTCAACATGAACTGAAGCTCTTGGCTTATAGTTATAAAGTCCTAATAGATATAAAATATAGACCGAGGCATCAGGTATTGCCTGGAAGTGCAACAAAATCTTCTGGACAAACATGAAAATGTATGCACTTTTAAAAATTATGCTATGTACCTGTACCAGGAATTATATTTAACGACCACGTACTCACCTATTAAATACAAGGGTTGTAGTATACTGGAAAATAAACTGCTTCTGTACTGATAGTTTTATGTATTTTGTGTGTGATGTCTGTTTAACTGAGTTTCTAGTGCCTTGCTGAAATAAATCTTAAAAAAAAAACTCTGATGCATGAACTTTCTTTTAACTTCGAGATGAAGAAACGTCACCACCGAATACTTTTGTAATTACACTTGTGCGTTTTTGGTGTGAAGTAAAGCTCAACCTTTACTGAGCTGTAGCTTGTTACATTTACTGCGACTGGTCGAGTTTTACTTCTCTATGCGTCTGGATAGATTTAGGTTCTTCCCTGTGAATTCTGAAAGTGAAAGTATCCTCGGTACATGGGGAATAACCCAAGGCAGCTTTTTTTTTTTTTTTGAAATGAATTCTGGAGTGAGCATTCCTCACACATTAGTCACTCACTGAGTTTGTCCCAGTTCACTGGACATCAGTTTGCTTGTTAAAAAAAAAAGTGCTTTTGATTTTGTGAAATCAATCGCTTGACTCGTTCAAGTTCTCTTTTTAAGGCTTGAGTTCTAAACACGCAGTTAAGACTTGACACATGAAGCAAGGGAGCAGATTGCCTTAAAGTTATTTTACTGAAGTCAGAGTACAGATCCCACTGGTTAAATGTTACTCCGATACAAGTGAAAGTTGTCCAGTCAAATTTTTGCTTCAGTTAAAGTACTTGCTTTTCAAAATACTTAAGTATTAAAAGTACATTTTCTCTCAACGCATCATTGCGTTGTTGCGACAAAGCTTACAGAACCTAACGCCGTTACTAAAGACAGAAATGTGAATTCACAAAATGAACGCATGCTGTGCCATCATGGTGGCTAAATAACGTTAAGCTAGCTAGTCAGTGAAACTCCGCCTGACATGCTAGCAAACTCTTTTCAAACTCAAAATCATACTGGGTAGCTAACGCTACTAGAAAAGAAAGATTTCTACATTGTTTATTTGGCAAGCTTATGCTAAAACATACAGTATTTCTGAAAGGACATTCATGTTAGCGTAATTCCGTTTTTACATGCTAACTAACAGTGTCCAAGTTAACTAGCTATGTGTTAACGTTAGCCGTGGACAAGGCTACGGCAACTTGGCGGGCAAATCCATAGAAAGTCATTTGACTAACCAGACTGCATAGCTACGTTTACAACGTTATCGCTAGCTCTAAAAGCACAGACAACTTCGTTGCAAGCTTTCTCTTGGAATAAAATGTTTACATCCCTCAAGATGCTCCCGCAGGTTGGACGGTGAGTTTTTGTAGGCTTTGATGTGGTTCATTTTAGGCAAACAAAGCAAACAATTAAAACGAAATGAATCTTTCATCTCATCTCATTATCTCTAGCCGCTTTATCCTGTTCTACAGGGTCGCAGGCAAGCTGGAGCCTATCCCAGCTGACTACGGGCGAAAGGCAGGCAGGGTACACCCTGGACAAGTCGCCAGGTCATCACAGCGCTGAATCACTAATTCCAAATTAAATGTTATTTGATCATCATTGCAATATAGCTTTGGTTTCAAACCAGGGTGTGCTAGCATCGATAATTTTTTTTAAAAGCTTGCTCCAGTGATGAAATCACAACCCACTACCATCCCACCCAAGTTATGAAGGATATTAAGTTGTTGAGTTGTTGAGCCTTTTGACTGGTAACTCGATGTACTCCAAATCTCTATGTTGGTTGAGAAACAGTTTTTGACGACTAAGTGGCCCCTGGTTGCAAAACGTTTGAGAAACTTGAATCTGATAGGACGGGAATATCGAGTTTTAACTTCAGATCAAATCAACAAAAATATCTATCGATACAGCCTCCGTCAAATTATTATAGATATGATTCAAGTGTAACACAGTTTGTGTAGTTGTGTTGTAGCTACGTGTTATTTTTAAGGGGAAAGAGCAACAGACTGTCAGGACTTTCCAAGCATCAGATACGATGTCGGGGGGGGAAAAAAGTACCCAGTTTAATCATGATTCCCATTTGCAAATACAATGATTTTGTAAATGTAAAGACTGTAGAAGGGATTTACAGTGGGGCAAAAAAGTATTTAGTCAGCCACCAATTGTGCAAGTTCTCCCACTTAAAAAGATGAGAGAGGCCTGTAATTTTCATCATAGGTACACTTCAACTATGAGAGACAGAATGGGGGGAAAGAATCCAGGAAATCACATTGTAGGATTTTTAATGAATTAATTGGTAAATTCCTCGGTAAAATAAGTATTTGGTCACCTACAAACAAGCAAGATTTCTGGCTCTCACAGACCTGTAACAACTTCTTTAAGAGGCTCCTCTGTCCTCCACTCGTTACCTGTATTAATGGCACCTGTTTGAACTCGTTATCAGTATAAAAGACACCTGTCCACAACCTCAAACAGTCCCACTCCAAACTCCACTATGGCCAAGACCAAAGAGCTGTCAAAGGACACCAGAAACAAAATTGTAGACCTGCACCAGGCTGGGAAGACTGAATCTGCAATAGGTAAGCAGCTTGGTGTGAAGAAATCAACCGTGGGAGCAATTATTAGAAAATGGAAGACATACAAGACCACTGATAATCTCCCTCGATCTGGGGCTCCACGCAAGATCTCACCCCGTGGGGTCAAAATGATCACAAGAACGGTGAGCAAAAATCCCAGAACCACACGGGGGGACCTAGTGAATGACCTGCAGAGAGCTGGGACCAAAGTAACAAAGGCTACCATCAGTAACACACTACGCCGCCAGGGACTCAAATCCTGCAGTGCCAGGCATGTCCAGGCCCGTGTGAAGTTTGCTAGAGAGCATTTGGATGATCCAGAAGAGGACTGGGAGAATGTTAGCCTGGGAAATCCCATGCTGCTTTGCACAATCGTTCCGATCTGAAAAGACAGCATGGAAACTATGGTCTAAAGGCTCGCCTGAGTTAGGGAGCCAATCAGAGAGTGGGGAGGGGTGGAAAGACGGTGACGCGTACTACTCGACAAACGGAAGCTTGTAGTTTATTTGGGACTGTTTACGGATCACATTTAACATGGCGGCAAGCGATACGAACCAAACTTTCGATCAAGCTTTGTCTTGCACAAATGGCAGTAATCATTCGGTGCCATTGTTTTCCTATTTTTGTTTTGCCTTCTCTTCTTCGCCTCTTCGTCTTCTTCGTCGCTCTAACTACGTCACTGGGTACAACTGCCATGATTGGCCATGGGCTACGTATACGCCAAATGATAGACATTCGCAACGTCCAATAAACGGCCGTTGACAATCGTAAACCACACCTCCCCTACGAGAAATTCAATAGGCGGATTCCAGACCATATTTCACTTGTGATATGGTCTGGTGTTAACCAGACTAGGAGAATGTCATATGGTCAGATGAAACCAAAATAGAACTTTTTGGTAAAAACTCAACTTGTCGTGTTTGGGGGAGAAAGAATGCTGAGTTGCATCCAAAGAACACCATACCTACTGTGAAGCATGGGGGTGGAAATATCATACTTTAGGGCTGTTTTTCTGCAAAGGGACCAGGTCGACTGATCCGTGTAAAGGAAAGAATGAATGGGGCCATGTATCGTGAGATTTTGAGTGAAAACCTCCTTCCATCAGCAAGGGCATTGAAGATGAAACGTGGCTGGGTCTTTCAGCATGACAATGATCCCAAACACACCGCCCAGGCAATGAAGGAGTGGCTTCGTAAGAAGCATTTCAAGGTCCTGGAGTGGCCTAGCCAGTCTCCAGATCTCAACCCCATAGAAAATCTTTGGAGGGAGTTGAAAGTCCGTGTTGCCCAGCGACAGCCCCAAAACATCACTGCTCTAGAGGAGATCTGCATGGAGGAATGGGCCAAAATACCAGCAACAGTGTGTGAAAACCTTGTGAAGACTTAGAGAAAACGTTTGACCTCTGTCATTGCCAACAAAGGGTATATAACAAAGTATTGAGATGAACTTTTGTTATTGACCAAATACTTATTTTCCACCATAATTTGCAAATAAATTCTTTAAAAATCAGACAATGTGATTTTCTGGATTTTTTTTTCTCATTTTGTCTCTCATAGTTGAGGTATACCTATGATGAAAATTACAGGCCTCTCTCATCTTTTTAAGTGGGAGAACTTGCACAATTGGTGACTGACTAAATACTTTTTTGCCCCACTGGAAATGTTTCCTATAACTCGAGGTAGTGAGGTATATCATCACTCACAATATTAGAGTGTAACTCATTCACACGGTGTTACACACCAAGAACGTGTTAGATACAAATACCTCCCATCACAGTTTCATTTGAGCACACACACGCTCGCTCTTAGTACCTTTCCTGGAAGTTCCAGAGAAACAGCTGATAAACTACACTAATGGCTTTACAAGAACACTTAATGGTAGATAGCCACATGAGAATTCATGAACTGACAGACCGAACCTGCAGGCTACAACACTAATAATCTTAGAGGCTGGAAAACATCTGGTGTTCACTACGGTTGATTAGAAACAGGACGTTTCGTGCAGAAGTCCATCAGCTTCACATTGACGTGATACACTTCAGTTGATGGAGCACAGAAATGCCCTGTTTCCCAGCTCTTTTTTACTCAAGTGTGTGCGTGTACAGGGTGAAGTGGGGAAGACGGGATAAAGAAGAGTTCATGTTTACAAATCGACACAATAAATCTGTATATTCATAAAACACCAATGCAATGTCCACTCTGTACACCAATAAACACCTACAGAGTGTCTGCCCTGTATACCAATAAACACCTATGGAGTGTCCGCTCTATACACCGATACAATGTCAACTTTGTACACCAATAAACACTTACAAAATGTCCACTCTGTATACCAATAAACACAGACGCAATGTCCGCTCTGTACACCAATAAACACCTATGGAGTGTCCGCTCTATACACCAAAAACACCAATGCAATGTCCACTTTGTACACCAATAAACATCTACAGTGACCACTCTGTACACCAATAAACACCTACACAATGTCCACTCTGTACACCAATAAACATCACAGTGTCCACTCTGTACACCAATAAACACCTACACAATGTTCACTCTGTACACCAATAAACACCTACACAATGTCCACTCTGTACGCCAATAAACACCAATGCGATGTCTGCTCTGTACACCAATAAACACAGATGCAATGTCCGCTCTGTACACCAATAAACACACAACGTCCGCTCTGTATACCAATAAACACCAATGCAATGTCTGCTCTGTACACCAATAAACGCCTACACAATGTCCACTCTGTACACCAATAAACACCTACAGTGTTCACTCTGTACACCAATAAACACAGAAGCAATGTCCACTCTGTAGACCAAAAAAACACCTACACAGTGTCCACTCTGTACACCAATAAACACCGACACAATGTCCACGCTGTACACCAATAAACATCTACACAATGTCCGCTCTGTACACCAATAAACACCTAAACAATGTCCACTCTGTACACCAATAAACACCGACACAATGTCCGCTCTATACACCAATAAACACCTACAGAATGTCCGCTCTGTACACCAATAAACACAGACGCAATGTCCGTTCTGTACACCAGTAAACACCTACACAATGTCCGCTCTGTACACCAATAAACACAGACGCAATGTCCGCTCTGTACACCAATAAACACCTGCACAATGTCCCCTCTGTACACCAATAAACACCTACAGTGTTCACTCTGTACAACAATAAACACCTACGCAATGTCTGCTCTGTACACCAATAAACACCAATGCAATGTTTGCTCTGTACACCAATAAACGCCTACACAATGTCCGCTCTGTACACCAATAAACACCTACAATGTCCACTCTGTACACCAATAAACACAAATGCAATGTCCACTCTGTACACCAATAAACACCTACACAATGTCTGCTCTGTACACCAATAAACACCTACACAATGTCCACTCTGTACACCAATAAACACCTAGTGTTCACTCTGTACACCAATAAACACCTACACAATGTCCACTCTGTACATCAATAAACACCTACACAATGTCCACACTGTACACCAATAAACACCTACAGTGTTCACTCTGTACACAAATAAACACCTACACAATGTCCACTCTGTGCACCAATAAACACCTACAGTGTCCACTCTGTACACCAGTAAACACCTACACAATGTCCACTCTGTACACCAATAAACACCTACAGTGTTCACTCTGTACAACAATAAACACAGACGCAATGTCCGCTCTGTACACCAATAAACACCTGCACGATGTCCGCTCTGTACACCAATAAACACCTACGCAATATCTGCTCTGTACACCAATAAACACCAATGCATTGTCTGCTCTGTACACCAATAAACACCTACACAATGTCCGCTCTGTACACCAGTAAACAACTACACAATGTCCGCTCTGTACACCAATAAACACCTACACAATGTCCGCTCTGTACACCAGTAAACACCAATGCAATTTCCACTTTGTACACCAATAAACACCTACACAATGCCCACTCTGTACACCAATAAACACCTACACAATGTCCACGCTGTACACCAATAAACACCTACAGTGTTCACTCTGTACACAAACACCTACACAATGTCCACTCTGTACACCAATAAACACCTACAGTGTTCACTTTGTACACCAATAAACACCTACACAATGTCCACGCTGTACACCAATAAACACCTACAGTGTTCACTCTGTACACAAAAACACCTACACAATGTCCACTCTGTACACCAATAAACACCTACACAATGTCCACTCTGTACACCAATAAACACCTACACAATGTCCACTCTGTACACCAGTAAACACCTACAGTGTTCACTCTGTACACCAATAAACACCTACGCAATGTCTGCTCTGTACACCAATAAACACTAATGCATTGTCTGCTCTGTACACCAATAAACACCTACACAATGTCCGCTCTGTACACCAATAAACACCTACACAATGTTCGCTCTGTACACCAATAAACACAGACGCAATGTCCGCTCTGTACACCAATAAACACCTACACAATGTCCGCTCTGTACACCAATAAACACCAATGCAATGTCCACTCTGTACACCAATAAACACCTACACAATGTCCACTTTATACACCAATAAACACCTACACAATGTCCGCTCTGTACACCAATAAACACCAATGCAATGTCCACTTTGTACACCACTAAACACCTACGGAGTGTCCACTCTGTACACCAGTAAACACCTACAGTGTTCACTCTGTACACCAATAAACACCTACGCAATGTCTGCTCTGTACACCAATAAACACTAATGCATTGTCTGCTCTGTACACCAATAAACACCTACACAATGTCCGCTCTGTACACCAATAAACACCTACACAATGTTCGCTCTGTACACCAATAAACACAGACGCAATGTCCGCTCTGTACACCAATAAACACCTACACAATGTCCGCTCTGTACACCAATAAACACCAATGCAATGTCCACTCTGTACACCAATAAACACCTACACAATGTCCACTTTATACACCAATAAACACCTACACAATGTCCGCTCTGTACACCAATAAACACCAATGCAATGTCCACTTTGTACACCACTAAACACCTACGGAGTGTCCACTCTGTACACCAGTAAACAGCTTCACAATGTCCACTCTGTACACCAATAAACACCTACACAATGTCCGTTCTGTACACCAGTAAACACCTACACAGTGTCCACTCCGTACACCAATCAACATTGACGCAATGTCCACTTTGTACACCAGTAAACACCTCCACAGTGTCCACTCTGTACTCCAATAAACACCGATGCAATGTCCACTCTGTACACCAATAAACACCTTCACAGTGTCCACTCTGTACTTTATTATGCATCTACACAATATTCACTTTCTGTCCCCATCTACACCTAGTTGTTTCACAGAAAGAGCATGAAACCAATTTCCTTCTGACCACCTTTCCTTCAGCGATCAAAAACTATTTCAGATTTTGAAACCACCAACAGTCGTGCATATTCATAACAATAACAGTCAGTAACATTGACATTAACAGTGTCGACATCTGGTGCGAGCAGTAGAGTTAGGAGCTCTACTCTCTCTCAGACTTTCAACTCCTCCACACTTCAGGCTCAATATTTCCAAACATTGAAACTGAAATATATAGACCCACCCACAATAATCACAAAAAGATGAAGGATTTTGGTGCTTAAAAATATCCAGTATTTCCAAAAACAAAAGCGGTAAAGAGGGGGAAAAAAAGAAAGAAAGAAATGTGCTGTGTAATTGCAGTGGATTTGTAATGACCCTAAATTATTGTGGATACTGGTTGTTTATTCAGACCTGATTATTATAAACACAACTTTTTTGACACCTTCTGCTTAAAACCCAAAAAGCCAGAAGGATCATGAGGCCCCGCTTTCACGGTCTGGACCTACAGTAAGGCGAAGCCATGGCCTAATGGTTAGAGAAACAGCTTTGGGACTAAAAGGTTGCTGGTTTGATTCCCTAGACTAGCAGGATTGGCTTAAGTGCTCTTAAGCAAGGCACCAAACTATTCTGGCAAGAGTGGTGGTATACCTTGTGTCTGATTAGCCCAAAGAAAAACTGATGATGTGATTATCAGTTTGGGCATTGAACCCGACAAACTGAAATTATAAACAATTTAGTTGAGAGTTTTAAAGCAACACATTAACTTGTTACTCCAAGTTGATATCACGAGTGCGATGAGGTTGTGTATTAAATGATAATGATCATGTCATGTATACAGAGGTGGACAGTAACGAAGTACATTTACTTGAGTACTGTACTTTACTTGAGTATTATTTTCTTTGGAAACTTATGACTTTAACTTCACTACATTTCAAAGACAAATATCGTACTTTTCACTCCACTACATTTCTATCAAGGTCCTCGTTACTATGAAGCAGCTTTGAAAGTGGATGCTTTTTTTCTTTTCTTTTCTCAAGCTTGATTGTTTTTTTCGCAGTAACACTAGGGTCATTTCACATCCATAGACTGTGTAAAATCAAGTTCAATTATTCCTCAACAGCGTTATTTGAACACGATCAGTTGATGGCAGAATGGAAGGAGGCGGTTCTTCTGGGGAATGAACGCACCCATGGCCATACCTAGAACCCAGGTTTCAGTTTTCTGAAAGGATTGAAGATTTGTTTCATTTTAAATGTTTGCTTTGTTTGCCGAAAACGAACCACATCACGGCTTTCAAAAACTCGCCGTCCAACCTGCGGAAGCATATTGAGGTATGTAAACGTTTTATTCCAAGAGAAAGCTTGCAACGAAGTTGTCTGTGCTTTTAGAGTTAGCGATAATGTTGCAATAGCTGTGCAGTCTGGTTAGCCAAATGACTTTCTATGGATTTGCCCGCCAAGCTGCCATAGCCTTGTCCATGGCTAATGTTAACACTTAGCTAGATAACTTGGACACTGTTAGTCAGCATGTAAAAACGGAGTTACGCTAACATGAATCACGTTAACTTATCGGAAGTGCTTTCAGAAATATGTTTTAGCATAATCTTGCCAAATCAACAGAATGTAGAAATCTTTCTTTTCTATTAGCATTAGCTACCCAGTATGAGTTTGAAAAGAGTTTGCTAACATGTCAGGTGGAGTTTCACTGACTAGCTAGCTTAACATTAAACCACCATGATGGCACAGCATGCGTTCATTTTGTGAATTCACATTTCAGTCTTTGGTAATGGCGTTAGGTTTGTAAGCGTTGTGGCAATAATACAACGATGTGTTGACAGAAAATGTACTTTTAATACTTAAGTATTTTTAAAAGCAAGTACTTTAACTTAAGTACTTATATACTTAACAAATGTTTCATCTTTTCAGTTTTCTGAAAGGATGAAAGATTTGTTTCGTTTTAAACGTTTGCTTTGTTTGCCGAAAACAAACCGCATCACGGCCTACAAAAACTCGCCATCCAACCTGTGGAAGCATATTAAGGTATATAAACGTTTTGTTCCAAGAGAAAGCTTGCAACAAAATTGTCTGTGCTTTTAGAGCTAGCAATAACATTCCAAACGTAGCTATGCAGTCTGGTTAGTCAAATGACTTTCTATGGATTTGCCTGCCAAGTTGTCCACAGCTAATGTTAACTTGGACACTCTTAGTTAGCATGTAAAAACAGAGTTACATGAATAACATTAACTTATCTGAAGTGCTTTCAGAAATATGTTTTAGCATAATCTGGCCAAATAAACAATGTAGAAATGCTTCTTTTCGAGTAGCGTTAGCTACCCAGTATGAGTTTGAAAAGAGTTTGCTAGCATGTCAGGTGGAGTGTCACTGACTAGCTAGCTTAACGTTAAAGTGCATATCCTGGACCAATTTCGTTTGGGTTTTTTTATATGAAAGTATGTCCCTTTACACACTCATCCAGAAGGGTAATTTTGCACAAGGCCATCTGTCTACAGCAGAAAAAAATAAAATAAAACGCATCTGGAAAAATCCCAAAGGAGTCTGGAGCCAGATTCGTGACATCATCTGGGGAACCGCCAGCAGGCTGCGAGAGCTTGCATGGTTTCAGTGCACAGCCTGTGTAGAGCAAGTTTAGCAGCTAGCGATTTTGCACTGAAATATGGTGTGGCAGCAGGGGCGTGGTCAAGCGTCAGTCTGTGAATGGAGGGCGGAGTTAGGGAAGGTAAGTGGCAGAATCACTTTACCTGATGGGAATTAACCTGTGAATTAACCACAAGGATGTCGACTATGAGGTGAGGCGAACGGATAGGGGCGGGGTGTTACAGATTTACCACCTCAATCTGTTAAAACTTTGGAGCGAGGTGGTTCCAGAGAAGGCGGAGCTGGGGCTGGAGGTTCAAAAAAAAAATCGCCCACCGCTCCGGTCCCCTGTGGAGCCCACCTCTCCCCGACCCAACTCGCGGAGGTTGCCTAGTTGCAAGCAGAATTTTCTGACGTGTTCTCGCCCCTGCCCGGCCGCACCCACCTCATAGAACACCACATTGAGACGCCCCCGGGGGTGGTAGTGCGCAGCCACCCTTACAGACTGCCCGAACACAAAAATAAGGTAGTTCAGGAAGAACTCGAGGCCATGCTCGAAATGGGCATTGTCGAGGAGTCCCACAGTGACTGGAGCAGCCCGGTGGTCTTGGTGCCCAAGGCCGACGGGTCGGTCCGGTTCTGTGTGGACTATAGAAAAGTCAATGCGGTATTTAATTTGATGCATACCTAATGTCTCGTATTGACGAGTTGCTCGATTGACTAGGCACGGCTCGTTCTTATTCGACACTGTATTTGACAAAGGGATATTGGCAGATCCCCTTGACTCCACTATCCCGAGAGAAAACGGCCTTTTCCACACCGTTTGGCTTACACCAGTTCATCACACTTCCTTTTGGGCCGTTTGGGGCACCTGCTACGTTCCAGCAGCTTATGGATAGGGTCCTCCGCCCCCACGCCACCTACGCGGCTGCAAACCTATATGACATCATTATTTACAGTAATGACTGGCCGCGGCACCTAAAACACCTGAGGGCCGTCCTTGGGTCGCTGAGGCGAGCGGGTCTCACAGCCAACCCGAAGAAGTGTGCAATTGGGCAGGTGGAAGTACGGTATCTGGGCTTCCACTTGGGCAATGGGCAGGTGCGTCCCCAAATCAACAAGACAGCAGCAATTGTGGCCTGCCCGAGGCCCAAGACCAAAAAGGGGGTGAGACAGTTCCTGGGGCTGGCTGGCTACTATCGTAGGTTTATACCTAATTATTCAGACGTCACCAGCCCGCTGACTGATCTCACTAAAAAGGGGGCACCAGATCCGGTCCAGTGGACGGAGCAATGCCAGCGGGCTTTCTCTGAGGTAAAGGCTGCACTGTGTGGGGGGCCATTATTACACTCCCCTGACTTTGCTCTCCCCTTTGTTTTGCAGACGGATGCGTTGGACAGGGGGCTGGGGGCTGTTCTGTCCCAGGAGGTGGAGGGGGAGGACCGTCCAGTGCTGTACATCAGCCGGAAGCTGTCGGTGCGCGAGGGCCGCTACAGCACAATAGAAAAGGAGTGCCTTGCCCTGTGAAGGATGCCAATGCGCGGATCACCCGTTGGTATCTGGCACTCCAGCCATTTAAGTTCGAGGTGTTCCACAGGCCAGGGGCGCAGATGGTCGTGGCGGACTTCCTCTCCCGTCAAGGGAGGGGGGGGAGTCAGCTTCGGGCCGGTCGGCTCCCTGGCCTGAGTCGGGCAGTGGGGGTATGTGGCAGCGTGGGCGTGGTCAAGCGTCAGTCTGTGAATGAAGGGCGGAGTTAGGGAAGGTAGGTGGCAGAATCACTACACCTGATGGGAATTAACCTGTGTTTGTGTGTCTTCCCCAGTGACCGTGCCCTATAAAGGAGAGGGAGAGCGGAGGAAGGGAGCTCTCCCCCAACCTGGATGCTTGTGTGCGTGCGTGTGTGTGAGTGTGAATATAAAAGCTGAAAAGCTAAATAAAAGAGTTTTTGAGAACTCAGTTCTGGCCTGCCGTGCTTCTGTGCTCCACCCACCTAGAACCCTTGCTACATATGGAATTGTCACCTGAGCGCAATGTTACGACACCTTTGGATGAAGGATATAATGAGATGTCAGAACTATTTCTTACCCTGGCAACAGTCGACTTGTGAATCGCCGATTTTCTTGGTCTTTTTCTCGGCTCTGCTTTGGTCCTCGGTTTTTCCCGGGTGCCTCACACGAAGCGCTCCCATTTCTCTCATTGTCCGATCTTTTGGAAAACAATGAGTACTCATCCCATCAAGATTGTTGTTGCTACACCCTCCTACAATACATCTGTTAACCTCATCTCATTATCTCTAGCCGCTTTATCCTGTTCTACAGGGTCGCAGGCAAGCTGGAGCCTATCCCAGCTGACTACGGGCGAAAGGCGGGGTACACCCTGGACAAGTCGCCAGGTCATCACAGGGCTGACACATAGACAAGGGAGTAACTTTGATTTTGACATTGGTGGGGACACAAAAGTGATCCAAGGCAGAGCTTCTGAAAGGTGTTTTTTTTTTTTTTTTACCATTAGCAATCATAATTTCATGTCATGCAGATCTTATAGCTTAATGAGGGCAGCCGTGGCCTAATGGTTAGGGAGTTGGTCTTTGGATCTCAGAGTTGCAGGTTCAAATCCCACCCTTACATCTCCATCCATGACTGTGTGAGATACAGGGTGTTGATGGGTGGGTAGCGAGAAACAAGTAGCTAATCAGAGAATGATATCTATGTTAGAGGGGGGATTATTAGCAGTGTCATACATTTAACCCTTTGTGCGCCATATAATCATTGCTTGGGTTAGGACATCGGTTTTATTATAATAATAAGTTAAATTTATATAGCACCTTTCAAAAAACCCAAGGACGCTTTACAATTATAGACAAGGAAAAAATAAATAAATAAAAAATAAAAAGTCCACCAAGTAGGGGTCAGGATGCAATTCCCGTGGTGCAGCAGCCACAGTCCCACCAAAAGGCGCACAAAAACAAGTCCCACATCTCCAGCACCGCCGCCGTGACGCCGTCAGCAACATCGCTCGAACACCACGCCATGGATCCACAAAGCAAGCACAGAAGCTCCGCCACGCAGAGAGCTGGTGTGTCCCAAACCGCCTGCACAGCCGCCGCGACACCACCGAGCAACATCGCTCGGAACATTAAGCCAAGCATTAAAGCACACAGCGCTGGACAACCACGATGTAAATTGAGCAACAGGCTCACTGCAGTCCATAGCTGGGAGCACAGGCATCACCCACAGCGAACCAAGGCCTGGAGGGCACCGACGCCCAAAACTGGGTCCGGGGCTACACCACAACCGGCGGACAAAACACTCAAACAAACACCAAACTACACAAACACAGGAATTGTGTGTTTGTGTAATTGATCGGGGGCGGCACGGTGGTGTAGTGGTTAGCGCTGTCGCCTCACAGCAAGAAGGTCCGGGTTCGAGTCCCGTGGCCGGCGAGGGCCTTTCTGTGCGGAGTTTGCATGTTCTCCCCATGGGTTTCCTCCGGGTGCTCCGGTTTCCCCAAAGACATGCAGGTGAGGTTAACTGGTGACTCTAAATTGACCGTGAGTGTGAATGGTTGTCTGTGTCTATGTGTCAGCCCTGTGATGACCTGGCGATTTGTCCAGGGTGTACCCCGCCTTTCGCCCGTAGTCAGCTGGGATAGGCTCCAGCTTGCCTGCGACCCTGTAGAACAGGATAAAGCGGCTAGAGATAATGAGAGAGAGAGAGAGAGAGAGTTAACCTAACCTGCCCTGCATGTCTTTGGACCGTGGGGGAAACCGGAGTGGACACGGGGCTCGAACTTGCTGTGAAGCGACTCATAATGAGTCAACAGCACGTTCAATTTCGTTGTACCTTTGGAAAAGTCGGGTATTTTGTCCACCTCTGTATGTCAGTTCATTCTCCTGGAGCCCGGGTTCTGTTTCTTTGATGTTGTGATTTCGGTCCGGACACGCCCCTGTCCCCTTTGCGTGTGTGTGTGGAGGAGGAGGAGGAGGAGGAGCCGTGGGCTCGTGCGATGCCCCCTCCCCTTCCTCTGTATTCTTTTCAAGAGAGAATGAAAATACCGGAGCGCGAGCCGGGGGGAGCTCTTGGTGGTGCTGCGCGAGCGGAAAGGCGTCATTTTTGCCCAAATACGAGTCACGCGAAGAGCGGCGCGAGCACGCGCTCAGCGAGAGGAAAGGGGCGGCGCTGTGAACTCAAGACGTCAAAATACATCATAAAATAAAAACAACAAATATATATATATATATATCTATAATATATATATATAGAGAGAGAGAGCATGATTTGAAAGGCACGAGCGTCGGTTTGCTGTTCTACTCAGTCCGCATCATCATCATCATCATCAGCGTCGGGATGGCTGCGTCTTCGTCGGTGATCTTCTGCACGAGGCGTCGCCAGGGCTGCGGGGTCGGTGCGCGGTCGCGCGCGGGTGTCGTGTTCACGCGCGGCTGTCAGTGAAGCGCCTCCCCACGCTGCAGCAGGTTCGCTCACTCGCTCGCGCTTCCCCCTGCTGAGGATCCGGAGGCAGGCCGCCATCCCGAATATATATCTCTCTCTCTCTCTCTGTCTCTCTCTCTATCTGTCTCTCTCTCTCTGTGTCTGTCTGTCTTTGACCGGAAAGAAAGCATGCATGCAATAGTGTCCTGATCACTAAAAGTGCACGAGACAAAACCAAAAAACCGGATCTCCTTCGCTTTTTGGTTTGCACTCAATCTCTGGAGACCGGGCGATGGGTAAGTGTGATCCTCTTACTTACACACTCCTGTCATCACACACAGCTGTTTGTATGCAGTGTTGCTTTGATCTCAAGGCGCACGTGACGATCAACAATCCGTTACTTATTACTTCTAACACGTATCCGAGCTGGGTCAGGTTCATCATCACTCTGACAGAGGTCAAAACACTACAATCCCAACAGATACATCCTGACATTGTCAGTGAAGATGTGTCTTTCCTGGTGCTTTCTACAAAGTTTTTTTTTTTTTACTTTAACTTGTAACCTTCATAACCGTATATCAGGGCTGGGGCTGATTTCTGTCTAGCCCAGGCTGTAGGTTCGTCCTGGCTGTTCGATGACAAGAAGAACTTATGCACGCTTCAAGCACAGTGAAATTCATCCTAACCCATCTGAAGCAGTGAACACACGCACACACTACAGCGCCCAGGGGTAAAGGCCTCTGCATGCTCTTGCGACAAGGCTTTCGCAGATAGCTTTTCGCAGACAGTTGTAATTTATCGTTGAGCGGGGAGTAATAGGTGTGCGCGATGTTATTCACCGCCACAACGCAAGGAGGCGCGAAGTCGCTAGGAGTAGTTGGTGGGTGTGGTTAGTGGAGTGTTTATCCTCCGGTTACTTATAATGACTAGAACTGGAGTCGTATAGATGTACGTACTTCCTCACTTCCTCGATCAACCGTTCTTCGTGCTGCTCCATCTTCGCTCGTGTTTTTAAAACACGAAAACAAAACAAACCGGGAAAGTAGGGAAGCGGAAGTGCGTGTACAGCGGATGTAGAGTGGACCAATCAGAGCCCTCTTGTCTGCGAGGCTTCTGCGGTGGTCATAATTTTTGGGAGGTGCGCGCAGAAAGGGGAGGGCTATGCAGACGCCATCTGCGACGCCATCTGCAACGCCATCTGCGAGGACTGGGTTGTCAGCATAAATTGGCCTTTAGGCCTCGGTCACAACCGGCCGTACGTGCTCCTACGGCTGGTCTATGTGCAAGAAACACACGAAGGGCGCGCGTGTGACGTGCTGATTTTCGAGCCGTAGACCGGCCGCAGAGGTTCTTTGTCATGTCAAACAAACTCTACGGGCGCTTACGTGTTTTTCAGGTTGCAAGACAAACTTACGGCCAACGTGCGTCTTTCTCCATGAACAAAAAAAACGCAGCGATTTGGGAAACGCCAAAAAATCGTACGTCCGGTTGTGACCTAGGCTTTAGGTACCTTGCTCAAGGGCACCTCAGCCGAAGGCCGCCCCACATCAACCTAACTGCATGTCTTTGGATTGTGGGGGAAACCGGAGCACACCTACATGGCGAGAACATGCAAACTCCACACAGAAAGGCCCTCGCCAGCCGCTGGGTTCAAACCCGGAACCTTCTTGCTGTGAGGCGACCGTGCTAACCACTACACCAGCTCGCTTTGCTAAGAGTGGTGAGTGAGAACGCATGTGTTGTAAACATGAACAAGGAAGCTATTTATCACGTGAAGCTAAAAGTAGACACACTGTCCAATCAACGCACCAAACACACAAGGAGATATCGGAACCGTAAGTGTGACTGACGCCAGTTCTATCTCAAATCTACGAACCCCAGCTGAAAAAACGTTAAGACAGATGTTTCTCCAACCTATTCTATGTTAAATATAAAACCAGACTTGACGTGTAAAGTAATTATTGATCAAGTGTTTAAAGCATGCCCGGGCCTTTAGGCTACTTGAAGCTGACGGTTTTCTCGTGTGGGCTTTCTCGACTCCAGTCTCAGAGGCTCACTGCTTTGCATAGCTTCAAGGTCTCCGAACTCCCAACACATCTGATCTAGTTCATCAGCTCATTATTAAGCACTTCGTGGGTTGGATGAGATGTAACTGCGAGGAGCTGTGTATCTTTCAAATTGTGCAGAGCCCTAGAGTGGAGATGAGAAAAGGTGTAGTCATGGGATGGGACAGAACAAGGCTTGATTTCATCTTAACCAGACCACTTGGATCAGCACAGTCAGTGTTGCCTTTATGTCGGGATTGATGCAGGGGTTCCCACTCTCCTACATGCCTGGTGCTTTATTATTTTTACCCATTAAACCCAAGTGCTCTTATGTAAAGGCAGCAGTAATCTTTAAATGCATCCTCCAACGGATTTACTCTTAAACTTATGCTAAGTAAAAGTATTTGTAGATTTCAACAGTCAAACGTTCATTTTCGGAGACCAAATAGTGCTCTGGAAAAAAATGAATTTTTATTAAAATACCAGATGGGCCTCCTGTGGAAGTGACGTATGTGACGACGTGGTGTGGTGGAAGCTTGGAGCAACTCGGCTGTTTATATCCTCTGCTTATATCGTGGTTTTGCTCAGAGAGTTCAAACGAATCATCTAATGAGACGCTTTCATCTCCCAACAAAGAACACTGGATAATCTTGTCTTCGAAGACAACTGTCTCTGTTTAGATTTCAACACTGACTGGTTCATTTGTTTGCACAGCAATATCTCTCTTAACGGTCAATTCACGTTCCTAGCACAAATGAAACTGAAACTACCATGAAATAAAACTGTGGAAATTTCAAAATGAGTCAGTTTCATGCAAAACGTTCTGAGTAGTTCTCTTATCTGGAGCGTAGTCGACTGTACCTGAAGCTCCGTCTCTTGATCCGTCGGTATTTGTTCTTTAACGTCGGCGTTTGCTTTGTTACCCGTATTTTCTTCCAGTTTTCGCTGAAGAACCTACAATGCATTGGAATGCCAATTACAATTCACCAGGTAAGACATAGATAATATACCAGGGATGGATCCAGACCGATGCGCGTTCAGAAACATATATGTGCACCACTTGGCATCGGTCATGGAGCGTTTGTTTACCGCTCGCTGGCTACACGGGCTATAGCCACGCTCAACCAACAGACCGGGCCGAGCCACGGTCACAACGGGTCGTGCCTGCCCTCTTCGGAAAGGGCTCAGTGTGCTGTACACCCCTGTGAAAATTCATCGCGATCTGGTAAAATTAGTGAAACTATTTCTGCAAATGTACATCTGTCAGATTCTTGGGCTGGATCCGTCCCTGTATGCTACAAAGAATCACGGTAGAACAAAGTCGAAACTAACCTCCCAGTGGTGTTGTCGTCTGTGTTGCCGCTCAACACTGCATCGGTGGACTTTTGAACGATGGGCAAATATTGTTAGCATGGCATCGTCTTTTCTTTCTTTTTATTCTGGAAGCTCCCATTAATCTTGCTTTTAATTCCATCGATTCATCGAAAGAGAATGATTCAAAATGTTCGGAGCATAAATAGGGCATCGCAGGCAGATTGTTTTGAGGTCTTCCGATGGCATGAATCCGTTTCTTGCGACTAGTCAGACGAGTCCGGCCAGGTAAACGGCAAAAAGATATTTTGGCATTTATATGCTGCGCAGTGAGGCATACTTTACTTATTTAAAAACCTATAAATTCAGTAAAAATATTTGTAAAACTAGCAAAACCACGGTGTAAGCAGAGAATATAAACAGCCGAGTTACTCCAAGCTTCCACTAAGCCACGTCATCGCATACGTCACTTCCGCGGGAGGCCCGTCTGGTATTTTAATAAAAATACATTTTTCTAGAACGCTATTTGGTCTCCGGAAATGAACGTTTGACTGTTGAAATCTACAAATACTTAACACAAGTTTAAGAGTAAATCCGCTGGAGGATCCCTTTAATAAATTGTGTCCACAGTGTCCTCTGAGATGACTCACAGTCTCAGATACTCCGTCTCTGACCTACTTTTTTGGACATGCTTCAGTATCTTGAAGATCTTGGTTCTGATTGGCCATCTTGAATCTGACTGCAGTCTTCAGATGTTTTCACACTCGGTTCCTTTCAGCCCTCAAAATGAACGCAGACCGATTAGTCAACAATCCCTCCAAATGAACTCCAGCCCATTTGAAACGAATCGAACTGAGATCACCTCAGGATGTGGGCTCAGTTCGATTCACTTCAAGTCCGCGTTGCTGTTCGCTTAACCTGTGGATTGTGAACACAAAGCGCTCCAGTTTCGCTTTGCCTTTGTGATTGCATTTTAGTTCTCTAGGCTTGCCGTAGACAGATCGCATGCTGTTGCGATGGGACTCTTGAAAAAAACAAAAGGTAAAGGTCTCAGAGCTCTAGAGAAACTACAGTACAGTGTGAACAGAAAGAGAACGGAGTCCTCTTTCAAATTAACTCACAGTGTGAACGCAAAAAGATTTGAGTCCCTTTTCTGTTGGCCCATATTTCGGTCCACTTTAAGAGGACTGAGTTTGGTTTGTTTAAAAAGGACTATCTGTGAAAATCTGATTGTCAGACTTTTGAACGCAGTGAGCTTTTCAAGGCAAGATATAGTCACTAGATTGAAAATTCAATGCACCATACACTACCGTTCAAAAGTTTGGGGTCACTTTGAAATGTCCTTATTTTTGAAAGAAAAGCACTGTTCTTTTCAATGAAGATCACTTTAAACTAATCAGAAATCCACTCTATACATTGCTAATGTGGTAAATGACTATTCTAGCTGCAAATGTCTGGTTTTTGGTGCAATATCTCCATAGGTGTATAGAGGCCCATTTCCAGCAACTCTCACTCCAGTGTTCTAATGGTACAACGTGTTTGCTCATTGCCTCAGAAGGCTAATGGATGATTAGAAAACCCTTGTACAATCATGTTAGCACAGCTGAAAACAGTTTAGCTCTTTAGCCCATGTTTACATTAGACCGTATCAGCGGATCATCAGATTAACGTTTTTAAAACGATTAGCGTGCACACAGCAACACCAATACACGATTTGCGTGCACATAGCAACGCCAATACACGGATACGCTCGGCTCCGCAGGCATCCTGCGCTCCAAATCACTCCGCCCTGAACAGCGAGTGCCCTCTGGAGGGTGCGCACTCCGGCCCTGCGCAGCTCACACAGCGGGCGAGTGAAGTGCACAAGCCACGATTCGGGACTGAGCCGCTGTGTGTGTGATCCAAGCGCATATCACTTACTACTTGCAAGTGGAAGGATGGCAAGCCTAAAGACAATCATAACTACACAATGGGCAGTATTTGCATCAGTATTTGCAGTATTTTCATACTTTTATACTCTTTAATGAAAGGTGATACAAGGCGGAAGTCCGCGCTGTTTTTCAGCAGTCGCGTCACATGACCAACGCCAGCGAATCAGGAAGGTGGATGTCACAGTGACGTTGTCCAATGAGACGCCAGCTAGAGCTCAGCACAGCGTATCCGCGTATTCTGAATGTTTACACAGCACCGGAGCTGACACGATCTGGATTGAATACGTGGACGCTGGCGGATTCCCGTTTCCAGGCGGTTTAATGTAAACGGACAGTGCATCCGCGAAGAAAACGAGACAGATACGGTCTAATGTAAACGTAGCCTTAGAGAAGCTATAAAACTGACTTTCCTTTGAGCAGATTGAGTTTCTGGAGCATCACATTTGTGGGGTCGATTAAATGCTCAAAATGGCCAGAAAAATGTCTTGACTATATTTTCTATTCATTTTACAACTTATGGTGGGAAATAAAAGTGTGACTTTTCATGGAAAACACAAAATTGTCTGGGTGACCCCAAACTTTTGAACGGTAGTGTATCTTTAAAAGTTACAAGATATCTTCGTTTGAAATAGTTATAAGTGAGTAAACCAGGAAAGCCATGGCCTAATGGTGAGATAAGCAGCTTTGGGACCAAAAGGTCACTGGTTTGATTCCCTGGACCAGCAGGAATGGCTGAAGTACCCTTGAGCAAGGCAGTTGACCCCCAACTGCTCCTCAGGCTGCTCTAGGTATGTTGTACGTTGCTCTGGATAAGAGTGTCTGCTAAATGCCTGTGATGTAATGTAATGTAAACATGGTTGGCCAGTTGTAGAGTCAGTCAAACAATCTAATAACAAAACATTCCAGATTCTCTAGAGAAAGCTAGAATCTCTGAGAGCACTCAGAAATGACATATCCAGATGCCAAATTTGGACATGACAAGTCTGCAAGCTACGACAGCAACATAAATACTAAAGAGAGTTTTCAGAGCAGGTAACACCCCTCATCCACAATCCCTTTTGTTTGTGCGACATTTCCCTTCCTTACCATTTCACTGACATTGTACAAGCTGATAGGAATGCAAACCTGATAGGGATGTCATTTTTTTCGTCCTTGAGGGCATTTCACCTCGTTTTACACCTCATTCAACTTGCCATCCAGTAGACAAAGCCTTTAAAGGTTGAATTTGGTGTGTCAGAATTCTAAAAATGTGAAGGTCTTGGGTCGTAGCCCAGTAGGACCAGAACTCTGACACCTTTGTCGGACAATATCGTTTGGCTCAAAATGGCCGCCCCAGATGGTGCCTGAGTTGCCAGTAAATGCTGAATAGAGATTACCATTTCAACTCTGAGGCTTCCTGCTCATGGTTTGGGCTTGAAACGCCATTGTGGCACACAACATATGACGTACAACTCAATCTTTCTCTCTCTGATGTGGCATCTATGTCTAACAGGGCCTCTGGCAAAGTCTCTGCTTCTCCCACCTTCTCTTCTGTTTTTCCTGTTTCCCCTGAGGTATGTTCTATGAGAGTGACAGCTGCATGTAACGCAACCACACCTCTTTCTTAGAAAAAAAAGAAATGAGAGCAAAAGCAAATATGGGAAGAGGTGAAAGGAGAGCCGTGAGAGCGTGCTCCCATGCTGTGTGAAATGAGACTGACTCCTCGTTAATTCTATCAGCAAGGGGTCTAATGCCTCAGAGATGATGGAGCTCGAAGCTGAACCTTAAACCTGACCAGTCAATCTCAAACACACACAACAAGTTCCAGGTTATATTCCTATTGAAGTGTTTCAGAATCAGAGGACCTATGGAGAATTTCTTCCTATAATGTTGGTGTTAACTGATTCATTGCTGTCTCAAAGTCAAAACTGGCACGACTCTTATCGTTGAACGTCATGCCATTTTTGTGGAACGTTTGCTTACAACATGATCCGATACCCTTTGATGAAATTTCAGTTTACGTACTAAGTATGTAAGGAAAAAAGAAAAACCCAAAATGTTACAGTTTTCCGTTCTGTACATAGCACCACTGAATTGTCCATTCTGCTTAGTCAGAAGGCGTTGATGAATTTTCTCGGACAGCAGCTGTGATCAGTAGTTGCAGCTGCAAGGCAAACCACAGATCCTGATACGTTATTGTTTCTGTAGTAACAGCTCATTCATAGGGCTGATGCTCACATAAATGGATTAAAAACATGGAGACGTTTTGCAGGACTTGACAATCTTCAGGGCAGAGGGTTTTGCCCTTACTTGTTTCTCAGTAACATAGCAAGCTGCATTTTTCAATTACCAATGTTCAGTTGGTAATTCAGTTGGATAATGTAATTGGAACATTCAGTTGGATCAATACAGTTGAATCTACAATTACCATCAGAGGAAACAAATGTGAGTCTGAGACTGTTTACACCTGCTACAGCAGGAATTAGAATCCCTCCTGTGCCAGGAGCTGGTCTTCCCAGGCAGTCTCTCATCCTAGTACTAACCAGGCCCTTAAGGCGCACTGGGTGGCGCCGATCTCCGCTTCGATAGCCCTCGGCCTCTCGCCTAGTATACAGCTAGGGTTGGGGGGGGGGGGGGGGGGGGGGGGGGGCTGGTCCTCGGGTAACCACGAGAGTTTTGACTCCCCACTCACATTTGTTTTGCAGCGTGCCTTGCCAGACGGCAGTGGGTACCATTTTTATGATGGTTTTGGTATGACCGGACTGAGAGTAGAATGCGCAGCCTAAGAGATAACAGGAACTAACTTGTTTCATAGATGTTCCACAACATGAAATGTTGTGAAACCTTAAATGGATTTTTTAATAAAAAAAGCGTGCCTTTTTTAAATAAAAATTGCAGTTGGTAAATTGCTGTTGTATAATAGGAATAAAATGCTACAGGACATGATATAGCACTACCTTGGTGTTGATTATTTTCCTTAAAAATAGCATACCTTGTAGCACGGTGGTATAGTGGTTAGGCACTGTCGGCTTACAGCAAGAAAGTTCTGGGTTCGAGCCCAGTGGCCAACGGGGGCCTTTCTGTGTGGAGTTTGCATGTTCTCCCCGTGTCTGCGTGGGTTTCCTCTGGGTGCTCTGGTTTTGTTTACAGTCCAAAGACATGCAGGTTAGGTTAACTGGTGACTCTAAATTGACCGTAGGTGTGAATGTGAGTGTGAATGGTTGTTTGTCTCTATGTGTCAGCCCTGCAATGATCTGGCGACTTGTCCAGGGTGTACCCCACCTCTCGCCCATAGTCAGTTGGGATAGGCTCCAGCTCGCCTGCAACCCTGCACAGGATAAGCGGTTACGGATAATGGATGGATGGAACATACCTTGTTGGATTTTTGTCCTTACGTAACATGCATGTGTTAACTCCAGAATATACAAGTATGAAAACAAAACCTAGGAAATCGACCCGATTTTATTTAATTATCTAATTGTTTGAAGTAGTTTTATGCTGTGCTTACTTTATTTCGATGAAAAAAAAATGTCTCATCTCATTATCTCTAGCCGCTTTATCCTGTTCTGCAGGGTCGCAGGCAAGCTGGAGCCTATACCAGCTGACTACAGGCGAAAGGTGGGGTACACCCTGGACAAGTCGCCAGATCATCACAGGGCTGACACATAGACACAGACAACCATTCACACCTATGGTCAATTTAGAGTCACCAGTTAACCTAACCTGCATGTCTTTGGACTGTGGGGGAAACCGGAGCACCCGGAGGAAACCCACGCGGACAACATGCAAACTCCACACAGAAAGGCCCTCGCCGGCCACGGGGCTCGAACCCAGGACCTTCTTGCTGTGAGGCGACAGCGCTAACCACTACACCACCGTGCCGCCGAAAAAAATGTATGTCAGTATTTTAGAAAGTGAATTTCACCTAAATGTTTGCATTGAGGAGATCATGGCAAGTTGTACTACAGCAGTCGGTTATCAGCAACCTGTATTTCTTTAAAGAAAGTTTCTCATCATATAGGTCAACACAGTTAATCACATTTTAACATGGCTAATCATTGTTGTCTTCTTCAATGAATTAAACATCAGTGATCCCTGAAATGTTGTGCTTTCTTAAGTTACCTCTCTGGTTGAAGTTAGACATCGTTTAGACATCATTACCCTGGAACATTAACTCACAAGCTGAGAACTGATAATCTGGCATCAGCTCTTTTAATACATCTCAAACCAAGTGTGCTCAAATAGCATTAAAAATAAGACTAAGTTGAATAAGACTAAGGAGATTAAGTAACAGTCTTAGAGTTATTCAGTGATTGAAAAGGCCTCTAATGTGTAATGTGAAAACAATCCTATTTACTATTCAGTATAACTCCGAAGGTTAATGTTCATAATTTGGTTAAATAATTGTGATGAATCATTCTGATCTCAATATTAACCAGAAGGACACTTGGTAGAGTGCATACCTTGGCCAAGCCACATATTATCAACATCAAACTCAAATCACTTGAACCTAGGATAATACTAAAACTGTCCACCAAATTTCATCCAAATCCGTTCATTACTTTTTGACTTACATTGGGAACAGGCAGAAAAAAAAAAAAAGTCCTGGATCCACATACTAGTGCATCTCAAAAAATTAGAATACCATGAAAAAGTTCCTTTTTTTTCATAATTTAATTCAAAAAGGTAAACTTTAATATATTCTATATTCATTACATGTAAAGTGAAATATTTAAAGCCTTTTTTGTTTTAATTTTGATGATTATGGCTTACAGCTTATGAAAATCAGAAATCCAGTATCTCAAATTATTAGAATATTCCCTAAGATCAGTCAAAAAAAAGGATTTACAATACAGAAATGTCCAACTTCTGAAAAGTATATTCATTTATACACTCAATACTCGGTTGGGGCTCCTTTACCATGAATTACTGTATCAATGTGGTGTGGCATGGAGGTGATCAGTCTGTGGCACTGCTGAGGTGTTATTGAAGCCCAGGTTGCTTTGATAGCGGCCTTCAGCGTATCTGTATTTTTGGGTCGGGTGTTTCTCATCTTCCTCTTGACAATACCCCATAGATTCTCTATGGGGTTCAGGTCAGGCAAATTGGCTGGCCAATCAAACACAGTAATATCATGGTCAGCAAACCATTTGGTAGTAGTTTTGGCACTGCGGGTAGGTGCTAAGTCCTGCTGGAAAAGGAAATCAGCATCTCCAAAAAGCTCGTCAGCAGATGGAAGCATGAAGTGCTCTAAAATCTCCTGGTAGATGGCTGTGTTGACTTTGGACTTGATAAGATACAGTGGACCAACACCAGCAGATGACATGGCACCCCAGATCATCACAGACTGTGGAAACTTCACACTGGGCTTCAAACACCTTGGATTCTGTGCCTCTCCACTCTTCCTCCAGACTCTAGAACCGTCATTTCCAAATTAAATGCAAAATGTACTTTCATCTGAAAAGAGGACTTTGGACCACTGAGCAACAGTCCATTTCTTTCTCTCCTTAGCCCAGATAAGACACTTCTGACATTGTCTCTGGCTCAGGAATAGCTCGATATTAGGAATGCGAAAGTTGTATCCCCTTTCTTGAAGATGTTTGTTCGTGATGGGTCTCAATACACTGACACCAGCCTCAGTCCACTCCTTGTGAAGCTCTCCCAAGTTCTTGAATCAACTTTTCTTGACAATCCTCTCAAGACTGCGGCCATCCCTGTTGCTTGTTCACCTTTTCCAGCCACCCTTTTCAGCAATGATCTTTTGTGCTTACCCTCCTTGTGGAGGGCATCAGTGATCATCTTCCGGACAACAGTCAGGTCAGCAGTCTTCCCCATGATTGTGGTTGTGTGTACTGAACTAGACCGAGAGATACACTGTGTTCATACTGTTTTACTCAAACTCGAAATTAAATATTCTAATATTTTGAGATGTTTTTTTTTAATGTTTTTGTACTGTATGCCATACTGATTAAAATTAAAATAGAAAAATGCTTGAAACATTTTAGTTTATGTGTAATGAGTCTATAATATATAACATTTTCACTTTCTTAAATAACTGATGGAAAATATTGAACTTTTTCACAATATTCTAATTTTCTGAGATGCACTGGTACATTTGCGTCAAAATCTAATCAATTGTTCCTTGGCCCATGGCTGATCTTCCCTCCAAATTTCGTCCAAATCTGTTCACTAGCATACATGTCAACCCCTCTGGGCGTCCACCTGTAGTATCAGAGGAAGAAATCCATAAAATCAACATAAAATCCTTATAGCCTTCGAATCACACAAAACTTAATAAATAAATAAATAAATAAATAAATATAACTTGCCTGAGAACTTCGTCCAGCATGTCGAAAATCGCCTCGCCCGTGCCGATATTGCACACGGGCATGTCTATGATTCTTGACTTCGCCCCTCTGTTTATGTCGAAGATCCGCACCAAAATGGCCAGTCGCTTGTCCGTCTTTTTGTCATTGGATTTGTTGATCATCAAGGAAAATGGCGACGTCTGGCAGTGCTGGATGATCGGTAGTGTAGCTTCGGGGGCCAAGCTCTTTTTGATTATTTGCGTTGTTTTGGTGCGCCTACAGCTGATAGATTTCGCAATCGTACTGTCGTGCAAATTCGCGGCAACAGTTCTGTCAGGTGGTCCGCAACGGCTAGCGGCAAATTGTGCTGAGCAATAAAATTACAGATTGTAGCTTCTGCTCTTATCACACTTGTTGGTTGATCATCGGTCTTAGGCTTTGCAAACATCGTCATTTGCGGCTGATTCTGTTTCTGGTGCAAATTTCGCTGATGTAGTTTGGACCTCATGTGTTCCCTCACGTCGTAAACTCCAGACGCCGCAACTTTTATATCTCGCACACAAACTGTGCAGTGCGCGTACTCCTCATTTTTCGCCTGAACAATGACACCATTAAATGTCTCCTTCCATTCAGGAAGATACCGCCCGCCGTATCTCATTTTCTTTCTCGGTGTTCCCATTCTTTCACTCAGCAGACGCTATTCAAAATCTCTCAGGTGTAAACAATGTCGCTCTGCACAATGAGAAAATCGTTCAAACAATGACCGTTTGGCGCGTTTAAATGCAAATCGTGCGCATGACCGGAACGAGCGAAGTCTCACAGTCGCGATACTGCACGAGGCTTGAGGAATAAACATCTGGGTTATCTGCCCCTGCATACACGCTGTTCTTTGTCTATAAATCGAGCTTTTGTATGTTGCGACGATCAGCTGACGATGTTCAAGTAAGATACACAAAATAAATTTAGGTCAGAAAATACTGAAAGTCCGTAAGACTTTGTTTATACGCCCGTACGCCCTTGAAATGAGCTAAAATCCGTATAATTTCCAGACAATCCGTATAGGTTGACATGTATGCACTAGTTTTTGAGTTACGTTGGGAACAGACAGCCAAATGCATGGAAGTGAAAACATAATGTCCTCCAACTCTGCAAGTTGGTAGAGGTAATAATACTGAGCAAAATGAATGTGAAGCTCGTGTTCGTGGTTATCAGGCAACTCCACCGTACTGGAAATATTGGCCAAGGATACATATTACAGGAGCAGTTTCTGATTAACTAGGTCCTTTTTTTTTTTTTTTGGTCTTGATCAGCAGTGTTTCCTGGCGATGTTGAAAGTAGTGTGTGCTACAGATGGAGGAGATTTCGAAGGAGGCCTGCTGAGAAGAAATTTCTTCATCAAAAAAAAGCTCAGAATACTGAGGGATTAAAAGCGAGTACTGGAAGGCTTTTTTAATAATTCTCGAACCCCTGAAGACTTTTAAAAAATGATCCAAAAGGCCAAAATGTTAAAGAGGCTAAATTTGCCCTGATGTACTCCTTGATGTACCTCAGAATTTGAGGTCGAGCTCGGCTACTGTTTGATATGCTATATGCTATACGCTATAGCTGTTTGATTGCATTTTAATCCAATTATTTTGCTTATGTTTTTCAATTAACATCCCAAAGTTACATCCTATCGTGCTTAATAAGAAGTGAAAGCTCTCAAGCCTTAATTAGCATTGAAGCAACTCATGGCATGCTAATGGAGGGCTGCTAGCAATCACTTCTTGTTAGCTGTGTTAGCAGTGTGCTGCTGTAGATTCTTCCTGTCGTCTTTATTTTTGTCTTTATCTTTTCTGTCTTGTTGATTTTGTTCTCAGTTTTCTTAAAATAAAAATAAATTATATTTTTTAGAAAGGTCAAGCTGTTTGAGTTTATTTAGGGGTTTGTATGGAAGAATTAGCGAAGCTCTCTATCTCTAGTCAGAGTTCAGTATTAATCTCGAGAAAATTGAGGAATACAGATAAATAGTGTTTACTACTTGAAAATTAGCTTAGCATTATAATTTGTTTGTACATTTTTTTGGAAAAAAAAAGTTGCTTTAAATGTCTGTCAGAAAACGTGGTGTTCAACAAAAATAAAGTGTGTCTTACCTCGTAAAATGATTTCTTTTCTGTCGAACTTCGGAGCAGAGCAACCAAATGCCTTTAGCTTCTTCGCATCTTAGCTTCACTTGCCCGTGCTGCCAAACAAATAAAGCTATTGTTTATCTTGTATAGCTTCACTATAAAAGTGAAGTGGCACGGTGGTGTAATGGTTAGCACGGTCGCCTCACAGCAAGAAGGTCCGGGTTCGAGCCCCGTGGCCGGCGAGGGCCTTTCTGTGTGGAGTTTGCATGTTCTCCCCGTGTCTGCGTGGGTTTCCTCTGGGTGCTCTGGTTTCCCCCACAATCCAAAGACATGCAGTTAGGTTGATGTGGGGTGGCCTTGGGCTGAGGTGCCCTTGAGGAAGGTACCTAACCCCTGACTGCTCCCTGGGCGCTCTGGTGTGGCTGCCCACTGCTTCAGATGGGTTAAATGCAGAGGATGAATTTCACTGTGCTTGAAGTGTGCATGTGACGAATAAAGGTTTCTTCTTCTTCTTTATACAGGAATTCAATAAGGATCTCTGCTGCTGTTCATCACTTAACCCACACATGCATAGTTTGTATTTTATTTCAAGCTTATCAAGCAACAATTTATTTACAATCCTGACTTCACATTTGCTTTTTTTTTTTTTTCTTGACCGGCTAATTAAGCCAAACAACACTGACCAAACTCTAGCTAGCTATCACAGCTACAGCCAGCTTGTAACCTGGTTCTGGTTTTTTTTTTTCACCGTAGCCACGATACCCGTTACGTGTGTCTGGCCTCGCGTCTTTTGTTTTCCCCCACAGAGCCACAGGTGATATTGAGCTGGTACAATTAAGTTATTCCACGAAATCGAGTCGTACATGAGCTGATAGCCGACGAGGCACATAGCACCGAGTTGGCTATGAGACTGAGTGAAATAACTGTTTTCTTCTATCCACATTCACTGACTTTTGAGAAACAGAGCATTTTTATTTTTTTGCAAATTCAGTGAATAAAAGCTTCATACAAAACAGCCGGCAAAATCATTTCCGCTTAGAATGGAAACAAACCGGCAAAATCACGGTAGCAATTTGTGAAAAATACGATAATAATAATTCTTGAAAAATAAAAAAAGATACGTTCTTACCATCAAATACTGTCATTCCATATTTTGTTGCTTTGTTTTTTTGTATTTTGGGGGGGGGGTTTCTTCTTCTTCTTTAGTTTTTTTTTTGGCAGTTGGGAAACCAACTTAAAGGTGCAATACTGCCACCGACTGGACTGGAGTGTGGAACAGGAGCTGGGGGGGATATTCTTTTTTGCTGTTTCTGTTTCTTTTAAATACTTGATAACCGTTTTTGGGGTTTTGTTTTCAAGTAGAGTTTTCATTTCGTCCTCGATTGCTTCAGCAACACATGCTGCCATTTTGTTTTTCTCTAATCACGGTACGGTATATGAGCTGATAGTCTAGTAGTAGAGTAGCCAATCAGAGCGCTCCAGTGCTCATATCCAGTGAATGCGGATAGAATAATAGTCCGATATCATATTACATGTGATCTCTCAAGCCGGGTAAACAACGTTGTTTAATTTAAACCCACAATGACTGAAACTAAGGTTCGAAAACCTAAGCGAGCTCTGGTTGGGTTCTGTTAGTTCAGGGGTGTCAAACTCAAATACACAGTGGGCCAAAATTTAAAACTTGAACAAAGTTGCGGGCCAACATTGAACAAATGAACCTTTTAATATGGACCCAAACAAGTTTTGCTTTAACATTGAATATGGAACAAGCAACGCTTATTACTATACAATATATAACAATAGTGCAGACATGCTAAATCGAATTTTAAATTAAAAAAAAAAAACACATCAATGGCATTAATTTATTAAAGGAAATTTAAATAAAAATTGTCTGCCTCTTTTCTATTTGCAGCCTTCTGATTTAAATATCAAAATAAACTTTTTCCACAGGCTAATCATTTTAAAAATAAAACAACAATAATAAATCAATCAACCATTCAAGCCCATGCCTTGGAGTAGCAAGAAAAAGTGCATAAAGAAAAGGTTAATTATTGCTCAGTTTGCTACACACTGATCTAATCTGATGTGCCCAAGCCAGATACCTGGCATCTCTTCTTGGATGCTAGTTCATCAAACTCCACAAACAAGACAAACAGGTCTGTCTAAACAGATATTCTTCCTCCCACCTGTCCAGAAAGCTCCGGTTTTCTGCCTTTCTTTTCGCCATTTTTGGGAAGGGGTAGCACGGTGAAAGTTGTAGCGTGAAGTCGCTATGGCAACTGTCCGTTTGTTGTTGAACGTTTGGACGTCCTACTGCGTTTCTGGGTCCTGTCCTGATTGACGCGCCAAAACAACAGCAGAGCATTATGAGATTTATAGTATTAGCGGTGAATGCGCTGTATACACAAATCCGACGAGTAGTCATTTGGAATTGCCTCACGGGCCAAATATAATTACACTGCGGGCCAAATTTGGCCCGCAGGTCAGAGTTTGATACCCATGTGTTAGTTTAACCGATATGGTGTTGTACATTATACAGAACTAGCTTACTGAGGAGTGATTAGTATGATTACTACCATTTCTCCTTTGTTTGTAAGTGTTTCCTTATTGACTTTCCGAGGCAGCCTTTGAACAATAGCAGAGCGTGTAAGGTCTGATTGGTGTACGGCACCTACCCTGCTTAAAGCTTAAAGTCCTTCCCGCGCCTTACAGTACCTGGTATTCCTGGGCAGTCTCCTACTCAAGTACTAACCAGGCCCAACTCTGATGGTGGCGCATCGGGCGGCGCCGATCTCCGTTTCCGTAGCCCTCGGCCATTACATAGCTAGGGTTACAGTGGGGGGCTAGTCCTCTGGTAACCACGAGAGTTTAACTCCCCATGCACATCTGTATTGCAGCGTGCCTTGCCAGATGGTAGTAGGTACCATTTTTATGATGGTCTTTGGTATGACCCGACCGTGAATAGAACTCCCGATCTCCCGATCGGGAGGCGGACACGCTACCACTAGGCCACTAGTCGGTACGGCACCTACCCTGCCTACACTGTAATCACTCGATTTTATTTTTTTTATTAAGTGAGTGATAAGATATTAGGACTTCGGGTGTACAACACGTTCAGGACTCAAATGATAGCCCTCGATGAGCGATAATGCATACTCTGTTAGCATGTTTGTTTCGGGTCTTTTATGAAAGCCTCACTTGTCTTTGCAACCGTGATGCTATTTGCCAGGCACTTCAGAAATGATGGAACAGCTCCATCAACTCACACATGTCCCTAAGCTCTTTCTATATAAGGCTTCACAGCTTACCCCCCCTTCACACACACACACACACACACACACACACACACACACACACACACACACACACACACACACGGACACTCTGTCAAAATCCAGGCCCCAGAATAGCATCCATTCTTCCTGGCTGCCTTTTGTCCTGTATTTGTCACCTTACTGAACATACCTACTTCAGGGAAAATGGTGCTGGCCTGGCTTTGACCTCTGTGTGGCGTAGACAGAGAGATGGATGTGGAACGTTCCATTTGAGTTCATTTACAGGGATGATGTGTAAATACAAGTCATGGAAAAGAACACACTCGCGTGCACACACACACACACACTCACAAAAACAGCAATTACGAGAAAGGCAGTTCAGTCTAAGTTTAATCATCTTCTGAAACAGAATAAAAGCTTTATTCATCCTTTCAGGAAATGCTGCGTATAAGCCATGCTAGCGATTTCTTTTTTTTTTTTTCTCTCTCTCAGATGTGTTTCCGGAAAGCTGTATTTATTCCTCTGGACAGCTACACATATTCTGTCAGAAGGTTTCAGTTGGTTAATGGCAAACAAGTACACCCTTATTTGGGGTTTGTACGTACATACAAATGAGTGTTATTTGGTTTCTTGACCTTGCAGAAGAAAAAAGGGCCAGTCTTAAAACAATGCAGATCATTTCACAGTAAAAAACAAACAAACAAAAACAAATTCGGTCCACTTTACGGGAGATGAGAGAGGGAGAGAGAGAGAGAGAGAGAGAGAAATAAATGGGAAGGGTAGGCAGCTGTTGGAGCCTCTGTGCCAGCCAGCTGTCTGCTGCGCTCAATCACTTGAACGAGGGATGAAGGAATATAACAGAGAAGGACGGTTGAAGGGTAGGATTTTTTAGGGGACATTTTGGTGAAAATGAAAATCACACATTTGGTAAAGCAGCCTGGGAAAATCCATCAAGATTCTGAGTTCTGGTAGAGGAAATAGATTCAGCAAAACAATGCAGAAATGCTTTTTTTAAACTTCCTCGTCCTTGCCAAGATTATATTGAGCAACATGAAATCTCGTTCCCATCTCAGCATGCTGTGGTTCTCTTTTTGTTCATAATGTTTTACATGCTTTTGCTATTGTATTGATTTCGCTTCCCTTCTTAGTTCATTGGTTTTTATTAGTTCGGTCTTTTCTCTGCGTTGTTATTCGTTATTTGCTCTTTGTATACACTTCCAGTGACTGCTCCTTGGGGTTTCTTGCTTCTCGCCTTCTCTTGTGTTTCATGTCTCATGCCAGTTCTGGAATGCTATGTTATGTACTTCCCTTAAAACCTTTGGGTTTTTTTGAAGGCTCTTCCCAGGCCGCCACTCTTATCTTTCCTTTACTTACCGCAAATGTTATTGATCAGCGAACATTGCTAGTGAGTCATGGAAATCTGGTGTTTTAGTTCCAAAAGGCCAAAATTCAAGCAGTGGAAAATATCTGAAATATGTTTTTTTTTTTCTTCAACTTTATAAAATTCTGACAATTTGAACTCCATCAAGTCAGCAGCACGAAACCTTAAAAGCTACATAACAACTGCACAAAACTGGCATAGGAACTAGAGCCAGCTTTCCATCCCACCCAGAGAAAAGCCTATAAAAGTCTATATACTCTTTTTCTTTAAAAAATAAAAATAAAAAATCCCCTCATAAAATGAACATTGGCCTTCTACTTTGCCTTTGAGACATTTTACAGCTTGGGGACCTAAAAAAAATTGACAGCCAGCCATAAAGTGTGAAAAGTTCTTCTCATGAAAGTTGTCTGGAAAATTAAAAGACCTTTTAGACAAAAGCCACTTGGCAATGGATGAGGAAGGAACGTACACTGATAGAGATATGACACAACATGGTGTTTAGGGTGTTTATCAATAATGCTTTTACGACCACTGCTAAATTTGTTGGAGGGGGTTATGTTTTCGCCTCCGTTTGTTTGTTTGTTTGTTTGTTTGTTTCCAACGTAACTCAAAAAGTACCAAATGGAATTTGATGAAATTTAGTGGAAAGGTGGACCATGGGCCAAGGAACAATTGATTAGATTTTGATGCAAATCTAATTATGTATGTAGATCCAGGACCCAGATATGTATGTGGATCCAGGATTTTTTTTTTGTCTTTTGCCAATGTAACTCAAAAAGTAGTGAACGGATTTGAATGAAATTTGGTGAAAATTAGGAACATGGGCCAAGGAACAAGTGGTTATATTTTGAGGTAAATCCGAATATGTGTGTAGATCCAGGATCCAGATGTGTATGCAGATTCAGGATTTTTTTTCCTCTGTTCTCAATGTAACTCAAAAAGTAGTGAATGGATTTGGATGAAATTTGGTGGAAAGTTGGACCATGGGCCAAGGAACAAGTGAATAGATTTTGAGGCAAATTGGGATATGTATGTAGATCCAGGATCCAGATGTGTATGCGGATCCTGGATTTTTTTCCCTCTCTTCCCAACGTAACTCAAAAAGTAGTGAACAGATTTAGCTGAAATTTGGTGGACAGCTTTACTATTATTCCAGGTTCAAGTGATTTGATTTTGATGTTGATAACATGTGGCTTGGTGGAGGTATGCACTCCACCGAGAGCCCTTCTAGCTCTGTTTGAGATTGAGGCTTTACAAATGGGAGCCTTGTTGAAATTAGAAGCTTGGTGTCTCAGAGGGTTTGAACATATCAGGAATAATATGCACCATAAACAAGAAAACAGGTCATAAAACAAGTAATCATGTATAGAGGTATTTCATTTACCTATTACCGTCAAACCTCCTAATTACTGCACCTGGGGTTTCACCAGACTTAGTTACTGTTTCTGGGAACAGCATACAAAACATATAATAACAGGAACTAACTTATCTTGTAGATTTTCCACATCAACTAGAAATGGATAAAAAGTGCACGTCATTCTTTCATAAATAAAAATCATTGGTAATCAGAAGTAAATCGGTGTGGTGTAGGAGGTGTGGTAATTGGAACACCATTTTGAATCGAATGAATCGCAGCACCCTGTTGTTGATGATTTTCCGATGACAACATGCCCACAGGTAATTATTAGTTCCAGCACTTGGGTAAAAAGTTCAGAAATGGAAGTTTTGTCAGATAACAGGATGCTAAATTTGCTTGCTAGACATATCATTTTTGTTTTTTTGTTTGTAGTAGAATTGTTTTAATATTTAACATTTAAATCTTAGGCGGCACGGTGGTGTAGTGGTTAGCGCTGTCGCCTCACAGCAAGAAGGTCCGGGTTCGAGCCCCGTGGCTGGCGAGGGCCTTTCTGTGTGGAGTTTGCATGTTCTCCCCGTGTCCGCGTGGGTTTCCTCCGGGTGCTCCGGTTTCCCCCACAGTCCAAAGACATGCAGGTTAGGTTAACTGGTGACTCTAAATTGACCGTAGGTGTGAATGTGAGTGTGAATGGTTGTCTGTGTCTATGTGTCAGCCCTGTGATGACCTGGCGACTTGTCCAGGGTGTACCCCGCCTTTCGCCCGTAGTCAGCTGGGATAGGCTCCAGCTTGCCCGCAACCCTGTAGAACAGGATAAAGCGGCTAGAGATAATGAGATGAGATTTAAATCTTATGATACACTTCATTAACATGACTTAATAATTATTATAATTCTTAATTAATATTATAAATTGTGACTTGAATGAGGCAAGAGTAGCTGCGATATCAGGTTGACCACTATTGTGCAGCCCTACTGACAATTTCTAGGAATATTTTAGTTTTTTTTTTTTAGACTCAAGCTTGAAATTGTCTTGTACAGCTTTGTATAGAATAGCATTTGCGCAGTTAATATATTTCTAGCAAAACAAAGCTAGAAAATGGTGGAAGATACACAAAGTATGAAACTTCGAAAAAGCTACGACAATAAAGTTTTGTTGTTTTTTTTTTCCTCGAAAACCTTTGGGTTTTTTTTTTCCAGCTGAAAGGAAGCCACAGTCCTGGTCTTTTCACTTCCACAAGCAAACAGTGTAAATCACAGTATTGAATTAAAACCCACACACAGCTGAGTAGTGACCAAAACACTGGCCTCACTGTGCCGGAGCTGTAACAGCCGAACAGACAACAGCGGCGTGTTTGTCTGTAAATAAAGGACGCGTCACATTCAACTCGCCCTCACACATATTAGTGTTTCAGAGGGTCTCTTTTCGACTTGATACCCCGAGGATCCGTTATTTCTTCTCGATCGGTGCTATGTGAGTCTGTTCACGGAGTATGGGTTGCGAAATTGGACAGAGCTTGAATCACATCTTTGGTTTTATCGTTTTCTCCTTGGCTGTGATTTTGGTCTGTAACTCCTTTTTTGGACCTCGACCAGCCCCTGAGAGCAAAAAGCTGCTTTTTTTTGGGTCAGTTCTGCTGCCTACTCGTTTCTGAATAGACTGCTGAACACCTACAACCATTAAACACGCTCATGACCAGTCACTGAGGGGGAAAAAAAAAAAAAACCTGAGTGTGAAAATTCTTCTGGAGTTCATTAATAGTGCTTATATTTATATCCAGTTCTCGAATCTGATTAGTCAGAAGGTGCTAATTATTTTACCAGAACAAGGAAAAGCACTTGTTTATATAATTGGGCTCGCTTCAAATCTAGCAATAATGATGAACAGATTTTTAAAACGTCGTTATTTCGATAAGCGTTGCTTACGGGATGACGGGACAGACTGTGTAAATACACTATGATTGGGTTTGTCTGAATATTTCTAGGTGTCGTATTACTCCGATGTAACCCAGGGGTTTAGTCTGGACAAGTCTGTACACTTAAACAGTAATGTTTTGATGAAACTCTGTTTCACTCAATAATTAAGTATGATTCATTCCTCCCATACAGTATAAAAGAATACAGCTTTAAACCATGTTTTATCATGTTGTGATTATGTGACTTGAAATGAATTGACTTTGTGTTTGAATGATGCTCACTCTTTCTGTAAAATCCACCTGATGTCTGTCTGTAGCACCTGGGAATTGATTTCATACAGGAGGAGAAATACTGCCTGATTATTTCTCAAATGATCGTTTTGTTGAAAAAATGCCATTTTCCCTTCACCTCAGATGCAGTCAATCAGCCAGCATTTGTTCAGTGTTTAACATCATACCAGGCGATTGGAGCTCACAGGAAATTGACTCTGTCTCACCCAAAATCTTTCCCTGTTCATCTTCCTTCCTTCCTTCCTTCCTTCCTTCCCTTTTCTTTCCTTTTCAATTACTTTGTCCTTCCTTTCTTCCTTCCTCACTTTACCTTCTCTTCCTTCCTTTTTCAATTACTTTGTCCTTCCTTTCTTCCTCAATTCCTTCCTTCCACACGTTTTCTTTCCTTTTCAATTACTTTCTCATTCCTTCCTTCCTTCTTCCCTCAATTTACCTTCTCCTCCTTCCTTACATCTCTTCTTTCCTTTTCAAGTTCTTTGTCCTTCCTTCCTTCCTTCCTTCCTTCCTTCCATACCTTTTCTTTCCTTTTCAATTACTTTGCCCTTCCTTTCTTCCTCAATTCCTTCCTTCCTTCCTTCCTTCCTCACTTTACCTTTCCTTCCTTCCTTCCTTCCTTCCTTCCTTCCTTCCTCACTTTGCCTTTCCTTCCTTCCTTCCTTCCTTCCTTCCTTCCTTCCTTCCTTCCTCACTTTACCTTTCCTTCCTTCCTTCCTTCCTTCCTTCCTTCCTTCCTCACTTTACCTTTCCTTCCTTCCTTCCTTCCTTCCTTCCTTCCTTCCTTCCTTCCTTCCTCACTTTACCTTCCCTTCCTTCCTTTACCCTTCCTTCCTTCCTTCCTCACTTTACCTTCCCTTCCTTCCTTCCTTCCTTCCTTCCTTCCTTCCTTCCTCACTTTACCTTCCCTTCCTTCCTTTACCCTTCCTTCCTTCCTTCCTTCCTTCCTTCCTTCCTTCCTTCCTTCCTTCCTTCCTCACTTTGCCTTTCCTTCCTTCCTTCCTTCCTTCCTTCCTTCCTTCCTCACTTTGCCCTTCCTTCCTTCCTTCCTTCCTTCCTTCCTTCCTTCCTTCCTTCCTTCCTCACTTTACCCTTCCTTCCTTCCTTCCTTCCTTCCCTGTTCTTTCCTTTTCAATTACTTTGTCCTTCCTTTCTTCCTTCCTCACTTTACCTTCCCTTCCTTCCTTTTTCAATTACTTTGTCCTTCCTTTCTTCCTCAATTCCTTCCTTCCACACATTTTCTTTCCTTTTCAATTACTTTCTCATTCCTTCCTTCCTTCCTCCTTCAATTTACCTTCTCCTCCTTCCTTACATATCTCTTCTTTCCTTTTCAAGTCCTTCCTTCCTTCCTTCCTTCCTTCCTTCCATACCTTTTCAATTACTTTGCCCTTCCTTTCTTCCTCAATTACTTTCTCCTTCCTTCCTTCCTTCCTTGGGACATTGACAGGATTATTTGTCCTATTCTTCTGTTTTTCTGTGTTTGTTTAGAACATTGCTTTCTATCAGATTGTCTCATGGTTGTTTCCTTACTCCATGCTCCTCAATGAAAAGTTGAAACAAAGAATATATATTTTAGAGCTAAATGTAGTAGCAGTGCCTGAACTTTTACCTCAGTAGAAGTGACAGTTTCACAGATTTATTACCTTGCTATTTGCAGGAAGGAAACATCCTTCAAATTTGCGTGAGATAAAGAACATCAGATGCCTGATGTCTTTGTGCTGCCTTACCTCATACCTGCTCATACCTGCTCATACCTGCCACCTACCTAGAGGACCTACAGGGAGGGCGGGGCAGGGTGGGGGGAGGGGCAGGGAGGAGGGCCGAGTGTTCACCAAAACAAAAACAATATTGTGTGTGTCGTCTATCCCTCTTTATGTTCAAGCTTTTTGTGTGCATCTCTTCCTGTTGTGAGTAATATTCACATGCCCCTCTCCGGCTAACGTCATTATTCTGTCACCCGATCCCGTCCTTTCCTGAACTCTGCAAGCCTGGAGATTTTTCACTTCACACTCTGCCAGAGAAAACACACTCTCCCTCCCTGAGAGTGTACACACATTCCCTGTAGTGAGATGGAGATGGGAATGAGTGTGTGTGGAGATGGGTGAGAAGAACCCCGGATTAGCTCGAATGGAGAGGTTTATTTCCCCAGTAAAGAATGTTGTTGAAGCTGCTGATGAAGAAAGAGTGAATTTCAAGGAAGTTTTTTGTTTGTGTGTTTTGGGAGCATGACATGATGATCTCACACACACACACACACACACACACACACACACACCAGGAAGGGTATCTGAAAGAAGGAAGGAAGGAAGGAAGGAAGGAAGGAAGGAAGGATGAGTGGTGAAGGGAAGAGTGAAAGAAAGAAAAAAGAAGCAAAGGAAGAAAGAAGGGAGGAGTGGAAAAAAGAAAGAAGGATGAGAGGGAAGGGAGGGAGGAGTGAAAGAAAGGGAAGGAAGGATGAGTGGAGGGAAGAGTGAAAGAAAGAATAAAAGAAACAAAGGAAGAAAATGAATGAATGAAAAAGAGAAAATAAGAAAGAAGGGGGAGGAATAAAAGAAAGAAAGAAAGAAAGAAAGAAAGAAAGAAAGAAAGAAAGAGGGAAATGGAAAGTAAGCAACTAAGGAAGAAAGGATAAAAATGAAGGAAGGAGAGAGAAAGAAATTAAGGAAAGAAAGATAAAGTGATGAAAGAGAAAAGTGAGGCAGGAAGGAAGGATGAGTGGAGGGAAGAGTGAAAGAAAGAAGAAAAGAAACAAAGGAAGAAAGAAGGGAGGAAAGAAAGAAAGTGAAAAAGACAAAGAAGGGGAGTGAAAGAAAGAAAGAAAGAAAGAAAGAAAGAAAGAAAAAGGGGAGGAGTAAAAGAAAGAGAGTGAAAAAAGATAGAAAGGAGTGAGAGAGAAAGAAAGGAGTGAGAGAGAAAGAAAGGGGAGTAAAAGAGGGAAGCAGAAAGTAAGCAACTAAGGAAGAAAGGATAAAATGGCAAGAAGGAGAGAGAAAGAAATTAAGGAAAGAAAGAAAGCGATGAAAGAAAAGTGAGGAAGGAAGGATGAGTGGAGGGAAGAGTGAAAGAAAGAAGAAAAGAAACAAAGGAAGAAAGAAGGGAGGAGTGAAAAAGAAAGTGACAAAAGACAGAAAGAAGGGGGAGTGAGTGAATGAAAGAAAGGGTGAAAAAGAAAGAGAAAATAAGAAAGAAGGGAGGAGTGGAAGAAAGAAAGAAAGAAAGAAAGAAAGAAAGAAAGAAAGAAAGAAAGAGGGAAGCAGAAAGTAAGCAACTAAGGAAGAAAGGATAAAAACGAAGGAAGGAGAGAGAAAGAAATTAAAGAAAGAAAAAGTGATGAAAGAGAAAAGTGAAGCAGGAAGGAAGGAAGGTGAAAGAGAGAGAAAGAAAGAAACTGAGGAAGACAGAAAGACAGCTTTCCAACACTGAGTCGAATCCCCTAAAACCCAGGGCTGGATCTTTCTCCCTGTGCTTTATTACTCACTGTTGATCCGCGTTCTGTTTCTCTCTGAGCTGTTTATTAGTGTATCGTTACTGTGCGTGAGCCATTTCCTGTTGCAGTCAGTGTGTGGAATCTTCTCACTGCCCAAATCCCTGTTTGCGTAACATCAAAGAATAAAGCACTGAGATTTCCAACTACATTTCTCAGAATTCACTGCAGCCAGGAAGCATGTTAGTGTTTTTTTCCTTGTAAATTTGTGATGACTTCATCTCAGAATTTCGGAGGGGTTTTTTTTCCTTGAAAATTTATGATTTTATAATCTTGAAAAATATCTGAGTTTTTTCTTATAAATATACATTTTTTTCCTCAGAATATTACTCCCTTCCCCAGCTCCATTTTTGAACCTACACTGGTCCTTGTTATTATGAAAAAAAACATCTTATGTGATATGTATCTCATTATAATTATTAGAAAACATCTAATTTATTATGAGATGTTAGAATATATTTAATACCATGAAATATGTTTAAAGAAAAAAATACATTTCTGGCATTCAGAAAAATTCCAGGGGAAAGTCTCAGGAAGAACGGAGGTGACAGAATGGACCTCTGTGTGTGTGTGTGTGGTTGATAGACTGAATAATAATAGAGATGACTGAATTATTAGGGATAAATTGAGTAGTTTATATATTTAAAATCTATTTTTCCCTGAAACTGCTTTGCAACAATGTCGATTGGGCTGTATCTAAAATCGCTCCGTAAATAAATTGACTTGACTTGAGTAATAAGAGAGAAGGAGCCCATTGTCTGGACAGAGTAAAGCTCTGATGGAACGAGATATTTGAGCTCAGAGAGGCCAACAAGGCTGGAGAATGGACTCCATTGTAGACCTGGAGCCATACTGGCAGTTTGGGGATAGCAATTCTAGAACACACACACACACATACACGTGTAGTCCTTGCCTGGTTCCAGGATCTGCCCCACCGTGCTGTGAATGACACACACGAAGGGGCCACGACTGACATGAGTTGCCACAGCAACGTCTGTAGACACTGCGGGTGACTGGAAAACATTTCTTTTTCAGTCCTGGGTACAACGTGCACCCTTGTTGAGAATGAACTGATATATGTGCGTGTATGTGTGTTGCGTTAATGTAGTGCACACTATTATTTTATCGCCTGCTTGAGAGATAGCTATTTGTATCGTGTAATTTAGTTTTTGTCCTGTTAGTGTCACTGCACTTCAGCACTCAATTGTTTCATGTGCCTTTGCTAAAGCATTTTCATTAATCCTTATTTCAGACCCAGAAAACAAACGTAACCCTGTAAGCAGTGTCTCACTTATACGCTCACCGGTCAAAAGAGGTGGACAAAGTACCCAACTTCATTACTTAAGTCAAAGTACAGATCCCACTGGTTAAATGTTACTCCGATACAAGTGAAAGTTGTCCAGTCAAATTTTTACTTAAGTTAAAGTACTTGCTTTTAAAAATACTTAAGTATTAAAAGTACATTTTCTGTCAACGCATTGTTGTATTATTGCCACAACGCGTACAAAACCTAACGCCGTTACCACAGACAGAAATGTGAATTCACAAAATGAACGCATGCTATGCCATCATGGTGGTTTAACGTTAAGCTAGCTAGTCAGTGACGCTCCACCTGACATGCTAGCAAACTCTTTTCAAACTCGAAATCATATTGGGTAGCTAACGCTACTAGAAAAGAAAGATTTCTACATTGTTTATTTGGCAAGATTATGCTAAAACATATTTCTGAAAGGACTTCAGATAAGTTAACGTTATTCATGTTGGTGTAACTCCGTTTTTACATGCTAACTAAAGGCCTCTGCATGCTCTTGCGACAAGGCTTTCGCAGATAGCTTTTCGCAGACAGTTGTAATTTATCGTTGAGCGGGGAGTAATAGGCGTGCGCGATGTTATTCACTGGCACAACGCAAGGGGGCGCGAAGTCGCTAGGAGTAGTTGGTGGGTGTGGTTAGTGGAGTGTTTATCCTCCGGTTACTTATAATGACTAGAACTTTTTTTTTATTATAATGACTAGAACTGGAGTCGTATAGATGTACGTACTTCCTCACTTCCTCAATCAACCGCTCTTCGTGCTGCTCCATCTTCGCTCGTGTTTTTAAAAATGCCGGTCGTGAAAACAAACCAAACCGGGAAAGTAGGGAAGCGGAAGTGCGTGTACAGAGGATGTAGAGTGGACCAATCAGAGCCCTCTTGTCTGCAGCGCTGTCTGCGAGGCTTCTGCGGTGGTCACAATTTTTGGGAGGTGCGCGCAGAGCGTCTGCGAAGGTGGGGGGGCTACGCAGACACTGTCTGCGACGCTATCTGCGAGGACTGGGTTGTCAGCATAAATTGGCCTTAACAGTGTCCAAGTTAACTAGCTATGTGTTAACGTTAGCCGTGGACAAGGCTACGGCAACTTGGCGGGAAAATCCACAGAAAGTCATTTGACTAACCAGACTGCATAGCTACGTTTGCAACGTTATCGCTAGCTCTAAAAGCACAGACAACTTCGTTGCAAGCTTTCTCTTGGAATAAAACGTTTACATCCCTCAATATGCTTCCGCAAGTCGGACGGCGAGTTTTTGTAGGCTGTGATGTGGTTCGTTTTTGCCAAACAAAGCAAATAATTAAAATGAAACGAATCTTTAATCCTTTCAGAAAACTGAAACATGGGTTCTAGGGTAAAGCCATGGGTGCGTGCATTCCCCAGAAGAACCGCCTCCTTCCATTCTGCCATCAACTGATCGTGTTCAAATAACGCTGTTGAGGAATAATTGAACTTGATTTTATACAGTCTATAGATGTGACATGACCCTAGTGTTACTGATCGACTGTCTCAGTGTCACCTGCGGAAAAAACCAATCACGTTTTAGAAGAGAAAAGAAAAAGGCATCCCCTTTCAAAGCCGCTTCATAGTAACGAGTAACGAGGACCTTGATAGAAATGTAGTGGAGTGAAAAGTACGATATTTGCCTTTCAAATGTAGTGAAGTTAAAGTCATTAGTTTCCAAAAAAATAATACTCAAGTAAAGTACAGATACCTCAAAGTGTACTTAAGTACAGTACTCAAGTAAATGTACTTCGTTACTGTCCACCTCTGACTATTAGTTACTGGTTATGTACAGTACATCTAGTCCACTTTTTAGTTTTGAAGTATACTGCAATTACCCTTCTTTGTATACTATTAGTTTTCTAGCCCAAACCCTTACCTCATGCACACTACCAGTAGACAACTTAAGTGTTATGGACCTTAAGTTACAATGAAGTTATAAAGGTAAGAATTCACAAAATAACAACAGATACTCAGGATTAAGAACATATTCAGTTTCTTTAAAAATCAGAATTTAAAGCAATATTGTATTAAATGTGAACGTATAAAAACATGACAATGACAACTGAAATTGACATCCAAGCTCTAAAGAAAAAGAAATAATAATTAAGAAAAAATAATTATCCTAGGGCGGCACGGTGGTGTAGTGGTTAGCGCTGTCGCCTCACAGCAAGAAGGTCCTGGGTTCGAGCCCCGGGGCCGGCGAGGGCCTTTCTGTGCGGAGTTTGCATGTTCTCCCTGTGTCTGCATGGGTTTCCTCCGGGTGCTCCGGTTTCCCCCACAGTCCAAAGACATGCAGGTTAGGTTAACTGGTGACTCTAAATTGACCGTAGGTGTGAATGTGAGTGTGAATGGTTGTCTGTGTCTATGTGTCAGCCCTGTGATGACCTGGCGACTTGTCCAGGGTGTACCCCGCCTTTCGCCCGTAGTCAGCTGGGATAGGCTCCAGCTTGCCTGCGACCCTGTAGAAGGATAAAGCGGCTAGAGATAATGAGATGAGATAATTATCCTACTCCGGAGAAATTAAAAAAAAAAAACAACTCATATGGAACCACAGACATACCTAAGAGTCAACAATGCTGAAGCACAACTACAGGGCAAGTCCGCGTAAACATAAGGCACAACTATTTTAATACTTTATTCCACTTTTGTTAAGTATATCTTGATCAGAAGTTTAAGTATAAGCTTAATATACTTTGACTTTTCTATATACGGTACTTTTCAGTATAAGCCAAGGATACTTATGTATAACTTTATTAAGTACACTACCGTTCAAAAGTTTGGGGTCACCCAGACAATTTTGTGTTTTCCATGAAAACTCACTTTTATTTACCACCATAAGTTGTAAAATGAATAGAAAATATAGTCGAGACATTTTTCTGGCCATTTTGAGCATTTAATCGACCCCACAAATGTGATGCTCCAGAAACTCAATCTGCTCAAAGGAAGGTCAGTTTTATAGCTTCTCTAAAGAGCTCAACTGTTTTCAGCTGTGCTAACATGATTGTACAAGGGTTTTCTAATCATCCGTTAGCCTTCTGAGGCAATGAGCAAACACATTGTACCATTAGAACACTGGAGTGAGAGTTGCTGGAAATGGGCCTCTATACACCTATGGAGATATTGCACCAAAAACCAGACATTTGCAGCTAGAATAGTCATTTACCACATTAGCAATGTATAGAGTGGATTTCTGATTAGTTTAAAGTGATCTTCATTGAAAAGAACAGTGCTTTTCTTTCAAAAATAAGGACATTTCAAAGTGACCCCAAACTTTTGAACGGTAGTGTATATCTCTGATAAGTAAATAAAAACTAAACTGAAAGCATACGCTCTTATTTTTAGTTTAAAAGAACTATACTAGACGCACACTTGAAAAAAATTCTTTTTTGTAAGGGTGAGACACATTTCTGCACCTTGAACATTGTGTGTGTGTGTGTGTGTGTGTGCGTGAAAGAGAGAGGGGTTTTGATCTGTGTGTATCTAAGGAGGTTGAAATGACCTCCTTACTGTATGTATAAAATCTCTTTCTCTGCGCGGGCACATATAAAGGCGAACTCTGCCAGCTTGGCATTGTGGATAACAGCTGAAATAATCCTGACTGCATGTTTAGGTAACAGTGAAATGAGCAGGCACGAGAAACACATTTACTTAATTCTTTCGTGTGAACGTTTTGTCTCATCTCATTATCTCTAGCCGCTTTATCCTGTGCAGGGTCGCAGGCAAGCTGGAGCCTATCCCAGCTGACTACGGGCGAAAGGCGGGGTACACCCTGGACAAGTCGCCAGGTCATCACAGGGCTGACACATAGACAGACAACCATTCACACTCACATTCACACCTACGGTCAATTTAGAGTCACCAGTTAACCTAACCTGCATGTCTTTGGACTGTGGGGGAAACCGGAGCACCCGGAGGAAACCCACGCAGACACGGGGAGAACATGCAAACTCCGCACAGAAAGGCCCTCGCCGGCCACGGGGCTCGAACCCGGACCTTCTTGCTGTGAGGCGACAGCGCTAACCACTACACCACTGTGCCGCCCTTGAACGTTTCGGCATTTAATTTTAAAAAAATAATGCCCAAAAATGTAAAATAGTTTCACTTATTAATTACCACATTATATATGTAATGCTTAATGACGAGACAATATATTAACATATTTTAAACATTGTTTTTATCCCCTGCCCGAACAAAGTTTGGTGGGGGATATAGAAACGGGTTCCATCCATCTGGCTGTCCGTCCATATCTTTAAAACTACTGAAGATATCTTCGTGAAACTTTGCATCGATATCAAGCAACATGTGAACTGGTGCCTTTTGCTATTTTGGATTTTTGAAAAAAATATATATTTTTCAAATTTTTACATAAAAAATAGATTTTAACTTAGTTTCTAAGAGCAATGTTTGTTTCCGGAGCATATATCCAAAACTATTCATGATACAGATTTGAAACTTGGTATCAGAGGTGGACAAAGTCCCCAACTTCATTACTTAAGTCAAAGTATAGATCCCACTGGTCAAATGTTACTCCAATACAAATGAAAGTTGTCCAGTCAAATTTTTACTTAAGTTACAGTCCTGAAGTACTTGCTATTAAAAATACTTCAGTATTAAAAGTACATTTTCTGTCAGGGGCGGCACGGTGGTGTAGTGGTTAGCGCTGTCGCCTCACAGCAAGAAGGTCCGGGTTCGAGCCCCGTGGCCGGCGAGGGCCTTTCTGTGCGGAGTTTGCATGTTCTCCCCGTGGGTTTCCTCCGGGTGCTCCGGTTTCCCCCACAGTCCAAAGACATGCAGGTTAGGTTAACTCGTGACTCTAAATTGACCGTAGGTGTGAATGGTGTCTGTGTCTATGTGTCAGCCCTGTGATGACCTGGCGACTTGTCCAGGGTGTACCCTGCCTTTCGCCCGTAGTCAGCTGGGATAGGCTCCAGCTTGCCTGCGACCCTGTAGAACAGGATGAAGCAGCTAGAGATAATGAGATGAGACAACCAAATGGATTTACTGACTAGCTTGTCGAACCTGTAGAGCTGAAGCTCCACCTGACATGCTAGCAAAATCTTTTCAAACTCGAAAATCATATTAGGTATCTCACGTTACTAGAAAAGAAAGATTTCTACATTCTGTTTATTTGGCAAGATTATGCTGAAACATATTTCTGAAAGGACTTCAGATAAGTTATTCATGTTAGCGTAACTCCGTTTTTACATGCTAACTAACAGTGTCCAAGTTAACTAGCTATGTTTTATCGTTAGCCGTGGACAAGGCTACGGCAACTTGGTGGGCAAATCCATAGAAAGTCATTTGACTAACCAGACTGCATAGCTACGTTTGCAATGTTATCGCTAGCTCTAAAAGCACAGACAACTTCGTTGCAAGCTTTCTCTTGGAATAAAACGTTTACATCCCTCAATATGCTTCCGCAGGTTGGACGGCGAGTTTTTGAAAGCCGTGATGTGGTTCGTTTTCAGCAAACAAAGCAAACATTTAAAACGAAACAAATCTTCAATCCTTTCAGAAAACTGAAACCTGGGTTCTAGGTATGGCCATGGGTGCGTTCATTCCCCAGAAGAACCGCCTCCTTCCATTCTGCCATCAACTGATCGTGTTCAAATAACGCTGTTGAGGAATACTTGAACTTGATTTTACACAGTCTATGGATGTGAAGTGACCCTAGTGATTACTGTGAAAAAAACAATCACGTTTTAGAAAAGAAAAGAAAAGGCATCCACTTTCAAAGCTGCTTCATAGTAACGAGTAACGAGGACTTTGATAGAAATGTAGTGGAGTGAAAAGTACGATATTTGCCTTTCAAATGTAGTGAAGTTAAAGTCACGAGTTTCCAAAAAAACAACAACCAACAACTCAAGTAAAGTACAGATACTCAAAAAGTGTACTTAAGTACTGTACTCAAGTAAATGTACTTCGTTACTGTCCACCTCTGCTTGGTATACATGTGAATAAGGTGATGTAGATGTGCTTTTTCATACTAAGAAATGTGAGAAATTTTAATTTTTCACGTTTCCATGGAAATAATTTCAGAGTCTCAGGTTAGTCTTAGGGGTAGGTTTTGTTTCCGGAGCAGAACTTGAAAACTATGAGTGGTATGGTCTTGAAAGTTTGTATATGTGTTGATTAAGTAATCTATATGTGCCTTTTGATACTAAGGAATGTGAGAAATTTTAATTTTCAGCTCATCTGGACCAAAGGTCTGGTGGGTTTATGCCATGGGCTGCTGAGGTCAGTGTAAAGGGGTAGGGTTGGTTTCCTGCAGCAAAACTTGAAAAATTTTACAAATAATATCTTGAAACTTGGTGTATAGTTGGTATATACGGCGGAGATATAGACGACTCTGTCTTCTTGTTTGGTAAAAAAACAAACGCCATGTGACCTCATCGACTGGATTTAGCAACTACCGTACTAACGCCAGTATCAGGGACGTGCATTGCAAAGACACTCTTCGTAATATTGCTCTTTAGACACCTTCTTATGAGTGAGTTTGGGAAAACCACATATAGAGACTCAACTTGCTCTTTAGCACTAAAGGGCGACGTTATCAGGAAACCTACCCCAGATTGGTTCGAGCTGCATTCAGGAAGGATATAGTAACTCATAGCAACTCTTTACAACCGTGGTGAGCAGAAAAGCATCTCGGCATGGAACAGCAGAAGACCACATTGGGTTCCAGACCTGCCAGCCAAGAACAGGGATCTTAGAATCAAGAACGAGTTCCTGTTAAAGTGGCTGGGGAGTGTGTATACTTTTAGCAGTGTTAAATGCTATTGCCTTGTCGTTTAGTTTATAAGTAGCTCCTGCTAACAGTGTTACGTTAGCACCAAGTTAACATTATAATATACTGCTTCCCAGTTAACTGACTACAACATACAAGGTGGTATGTTAGCATAAATATTGGAATAGCAAGAGTGTTGCAATTACAGGAGCAAAGCAGCCTGTCGTAAGCACTAGTGTTTGTACTGTCAATACAAGCGATGGTAAGGTTCACCGATTCACATCAGCGTACTGGTGTAAGAGTTTATTACTCAGGGCGAATGCCATGATTAAAAAAGTGTGCAATGGACACAATTTGGGATCAAATCAGGATGCGCAGTTTCTAAAATCTTTTCTCTCTCTCACCTGCACTGCTGTCACTGGCCAATTCTCATCAAGTCTCTCAGCCAAGTCTTGCCGAGTCAGAGGTGTGTCCAGGCGATTCACACAAGTGTATATGGGGCGAGAACTGGAGTCATGGTGGCTCGCTGACCACGGCTCCAACGGGATTTCAAAATAAAAGTCCCTTCTTGCACCATGATGTTCGTCCTTTGAGGTCGAAGATAACCATGACTTCAATTTGGTGGGTGGCGGTTGTGGGTCTGGAGGTGACTAATGAGGCCAATCCGGGCTTTGAAGGTATGCCCACATGTTGAGCATGGATGAGTAGGTTCTGTAATGGGGGTGGCGATATCTTCTCGCACCAAACCCTCCTCAAGTCACATGGAGGAGGAAGAGCTACCATATTGAATCGCATAGCATCATTAACTCTGCCAACTTTGTTGGAGGAGGTTATGTTTCCGCTGCCGTTTGTTTGTTTGTTTGCTTGCTTGTTTGTCTTTTCCCAATGTAAATTGAAAACTCGTGAATGAATTTGGATGAAATTTTGACGAAAGGTGAGCCATAGGCGAAGGAACAATTGATTAGATTTTGATGCAAATCCAGATGTTGATCCAGGATCCAGATATGGGGCAGAAGGTTAGATGGCCTGAAGGTTAGAAAAGCAGACTTGGGCCCAAAGGGTCACTGGATTGATTCCCAGGATGTGAAGGGAAATGATAGAATGAATAGCGCTTATCCCTCCCTTTGTATCATGGCTGAAGTGCACTTGAACAAGGCACCTAACCCTCAGCTGGTCCCTGGGCAGTTGTGTGTGCATGCGTGTGTTCACTGCTTCAGATGGGTTAAATGCAGAGGAAGAATTTCGCTGCACTTGAGCGTACATGTGGCTTCTTCTTATGTATGAGAAGCCAGGATTTTTATTATACCCCTGCTCCGAAGGAGGGGGGTATACTGGTTTACCTCTATATCTCCTCCATATCTCCGTCCGTCTGAAACACCCTTTTTCTCAGCAACCACAAATCATAGCTACTTGGTACCAAACTTCAGCTTGGGGTTCCATACCGTGTATACCGTTTTCAGGTCTGTCACATGTCGACTTCCTGTTTACCGACTGAACGTTTTTACGAAACATATAGTGTGGATTTACAAAATTTTCAGAACACTTTTCTCAGCAACTACAAATCACAACTGCTTGATATTTGGTATCAAGCTTCAGCTTGGGGTTCCATACCGTGTATACCGTTTTCAGGTCTGTCACATGTCGACTTCCTGTTTACCGACTGAACGTTTTTACGAAACATATAGTGTGGATTTACAAAATTTTCAGAACACTTTTCTCAGCAACTACAAATCACAACTGCTTGATATTTGGTATCAAGCTTCAGCTTGGGGTTCTATACTGTGTATATCGTTTTCAGGTCTGTCGCACATCGACTTCCTGTTTACCGACTGAACGTTTTTACGAAACATATAGTGTGGATTTACAAAATTTTCAGAACATTTTTCTCAGCAACTACAAATCACAACTGCTTGATATTTGGCATCAAGCTTCAGCTTGGGGTTCTATACTGTGTATATCGTTTTCAGGTCTGTCGCACATCGACTTCCTGTTTACCGACTTAATGTGTTTACGAAACATATAGCGCGGATTTGCAAAATTTTCAAAACATTTTTCTCAGCAACTACAAATCACAACTGCTTGATATTTGGTACCGAGCTTCAGCTTGGGGTTCTATACCGTGTATACCGTTTTCAGGTCTGTCCCACATCGACTTCCTGTTTACCGACAATGTATTTATGAAACATATAGGGTGGATTTTGACGCTATTTCAGGAAGCAAAATGCGATTTCAAAATAACAATTTACCAGGACGCTATTTGAAATCCCTGGGGAGAGACACTGCTCTTACTTGCTTGTTTCAGGGTTAATTATTTGTTGAAGGCAAGGCAAGTTTATTTATATAGCACATTTCATACACAGTGGCAGTTCAATGTGCTTTACAGAAGTAAAAGCAAAACAGTAAACAATAGAAAATAAAATTACATAAAATAAATGGGGAAGAAAAATAATAAGAATTAAACAGTAGTAGAAATAAAATAATAAAATGAAGTAAAAGTTCAGTAAAAGAAAAAAAACAGCAGAATAAAATAGAATAAAAGTTAAGTAAAATTTAAAACATGCAGAGACTGTAAAAGTTAAGAGTTTAAAACATGTAGAGATGACAATATTAATAATTTAGCAGAAAGCATCTGAAAACAGCTTGGTCTTTAATCTAGATTTGAAGCTGCCAACAGCAGGAGCATTTTTGATGTCCTCTGGCAGTTGGTTCCATAGCTGTACTGCATAGTAGCTAAAAGCTGCTTCACCACACTTTGTTTTAACAACAGGTTTTACCAGTAAATTTTGCTGTTGCGATCTGGTAGATCTGATTGGGTTAGGCCGCTGTAACATATCAGAGAGGTAATTGGGCCCTGTACCACTTAGAGATTTGTACACCAGCAGCAATGCTTTAAAGTCAATTCTGTAGCTTACTGGAAGCCAGTGAAGTCAACATTCATACTGTAATAAGTGTCCTATTCCTTCGATTGCTTGCATTCTGATAAAAATGAGAGCGAGGGGGGATACGTAAGTGAGCAGTGGCTCACAGTTCATCTTGTTCTGCCTTTTCCCAACGTAACTCAAAAAAGCAATGAACGGATTTGGATGAAATTTCGAAGAATAACTGATTTAGGCTTTACAACAAATCTGGATATGTATGAATCGCATTGTGTTGAATCAAATCGTGTCGATCTGTTCTGCATCGCAGTTGCTTCATGTGTCTTTAAAGGAGAACTGAAGGCAAATTTTTTTATCATGAAAATTCTATTTATTTCATTTTATTAAATATAGGAATGCATTTCTGATTGCTATTTTGTCACTGCTATAGCAAGTTATGAGTGTTTGAAATATGCTCTGTAATATATCAGTCCATATGTCAAAGCAACGGCCATAAACGAGATTTGTTGAGACCTGTGCGAGACATCGTAGGACGGAAGTAAAACGTACAGCGCAAATCAAAGTGAACAACATCTGCCGACATTGTCAAAAGACGCGCGCGCCTTCTTTCGAATGCTGATGTAATCAAGTCGGAAGTTTTGTTTGTTTTGAGAGCAATCAGGAAAGTTTGAAAAAAGTCGGCAGTAATCGTCATTTAAACTCGTTTTTGTGCAATATTTCGTTTGGAAAACAGTTTTTAAAATGGCGGCACCGACACCTGGCTGGCGCTTCACGTTTCAAAGTCTCACACAAGTCTCGTGAAGATCACGTGGATAAGTGACACCTGCCGTGGACCAAAGAACTACGTTCAACATGGCTAAAAATCGAATAGGCCGATAAGTATAATGTTTAATTGCAATTAGTTGCCAATACGAATCACGACATAAGGTTACTAAAACCGAAAACGTAATTGAATAACATGTTAATTAAGAAATAAAGCATGTTTAAAAATGACTTCAGTTCTCCTTTAATGTATCAGATCATTGGCAATGAATCGAGATGTGTATCACGTCGGTCTCAGTGATGGAGATGCGCGTTCCTACGGTAACACAGTGACCTATGGTAACGACTAGAGAAGCATTTCTACCTTGAAAAAATAACAACGATATCCCGTAACTACAGGAGAAGCAGGTCTGCTGTAAATACAGTAATAGAACAACCTATTGTAACTACTGGAGGAGCAGATCTGCTGTAAACACAGGAACAAATTAACCTACCGTAACTTTTAGAATAGCAGGTCTGTCATAAATACAGGACAGCAACATGTTGTAGTTACTGGAGTAACTATTTATTTAAATAGAGTAACAGAGCAATTTACCATAAATATTGGCAGCAACATCCCTTAAGGCCCGGTCACACAGCGCTTTACGGCTTTATAACGGCCAAAACCCGTCAAAAAGTGCTCTCCCGTGAAGCAGACGATGTTTTTCGTGTTGATGTCGAAGTTAAGACGTGTTACAGTCGATATACAGACGTGACAGGACGCAGGGGAAAATTGGAACGGCGTCGGACGCGGCAAAAAGTTTTGGACTGCTCAAAACTTTAGACCGCGGACAACCACGGCCGGCACACGTGGTAAAGACGTGCAACACACGTGATAATCAGTGTCCCGGCCGTTATTAAAACTTGGGGAGACGTGGTAAGACGCGAAAGTTTGGCGGTCTATCACGGGCAGAGCACGGTCATCGGACGGGTGTTACGCGTTGGTATCACGGGATATAGCGTGTGTTTAGCGGCTTATCACTGAGAAATGGATTTTTCCGCGTACATAGCACTGTCTAAGCCCGTTAAACGACGTCTCAAACAAGTTCTAAATTCGATTGATCACTGTCTAATCACTTCTGCATCACTTCTGATTTGCGGCATGTAAATACTGTAATTTTCTGAGACCTCGGCACTTGCAGTCTAGATGTCAAGGGGTGAACATGAACCCTCAACGCTGTGATGTCCTCATCTTAATGCTCCAGCACCAACAGAACCAACTGATACAGGCTCAACATATCCTTGCTGAGAGAAGAAGAAGGAGGAGGAGGAGGAGGGTGGTACGGAACATCTGGGTGCGTGACTGGATTGCGAGGAGACCTCAGCTTGGGCTTTACGACCGTCTCATGGTCGAGCTGCGTAACGAAGATCCAAGAGCCTTTCAGAACTTTATGAGGATGCCTCCTGCGATGTACGATGAAATTGTGCAGAGACTGACACCAGCCTAAGAGATCTGGATCGGCAACTGTGAAGACTAGCCGTGCGCGACCGCTTTTATATGCGCAGCAAGCCGCTCTTCCAACGACGCTGAGCCGCGGTTACCCGTGATTTGGCAGTGCTATGGCAGTGGAGTGCCCGTTTTACGTCCGCGCTCAACACGTGATCGGCAGTGCTACAGACGCGATGAGGCTGTAACACGTCTTAACTTCGACGTCAACACGAACAACATCGTCTGCTTCACGGGAGAGCACTTTTTGACGGGTTTTGGCCGTGATAAAGCCGTAAAGCGCTGTGTGACCGGGCCTTTAACGACTGGAGTAGCAGATCCACCAGAAATGGAGCAACCTAACCGCTTTCTACTTTTTAATAGTTTAGCGTTGATGGCTCAACATATTTCGTTCCTGCTGTGAATCTGCACAGTCAGTGCCAGTAGACCAGAGTTATTTATGAGACCGAGAGTGTGTTTGGGTTATCTGGAGGGTCACAGCACTTAGTGCTTTCCCTGCTGTAGAACCCTTGAATTCGAGTGTGCTTAAGATCATTGGTTGGCACTACGGCACTCGTCTGTTCGCTCAGCTCTTAAGCTGGCATCGAATCTCTGTAGCACGGCACCAGCTCTAAATACCAAGCACGATTCATAAAAGACGACAGACGACCAATGATGAACACAATACGCATACACACCTCTGTCCATTCCTAATCTACATTTGCACATGCATGCAATCTGGACTTCATTCTTGTTCTGACTCACAGCAAGATCTGTGAGTCAGATCTCATCTCGCATCTCATGATATCTTTTCACAACTCTTACACGTTCTCTGCCGTCACTTGTGGGTGGCATATGATGGACTGTCATATCACCAGCTGTCATATGTTAAAAAAAAAGGAATGTCCATCAAATGGAGAAGTGATTTTGCTTTGCAAAACACTGCACTGATGACAGTTGAAAATCTTTTGAATCCCAAAGAGCAAATTTTCGAGTTTCAATCTCTCTCGCAATTTCCCAGAAGCATTAGCCTGTACGCTATGCCTCGTAAGTTCATAAGATACAACTCATTAGCTGCTTCCTGAGCAGAAGAAAGGCCATTTTGCCATCACATCAGACAGAGCTTTGGGGTAAAGGAGCTGGTTTTGAATGTTACAATAGAAGAACGGAAGATGGAGAACAAAGTTAAGCGAGATGAGGTATGAGTATGATGAATGGTATTTCTCTCTGCTTGGATAGAAAGATAGAAGAATAAGATCAAGAAAGGCTCATTGAACAGGAAGATATGAAAATGACGGCGTGAAACAGTGTTATTGTATTCTCAAATCTGATTGGTCAGGATGTTCTGAGCATTTTTTAAAATTACAGCAGCACTGACTGCAAGGCAAATCATTAATATTTTATCATTTCTATAGTAACAGGTGACACTGGGACTTTGCAAATAGAAAAAAACCCAACAACAACAACCACCACATTTGCAACATGTGCAACATTGTTGAAGTGAAATTTTCTGTGAGGAGACGTTTATGTTGCATTTTTGGAAAGAGCCTCAATTGTCGACGCCCCTTGTTAGCTCATCTGGCCATAAGGCCGATGAGTTGTTTCCATGGCGTGGCGTCTGTCGTCCACAATTCAGTTAAATCGTATCTCGTCCATCAGTTCTCCATGGATCTCCGTTCCGATTGTTTTGTTTGAAAGAACTCATCACTCCGCACACAACTTGGCCGTTGTTTTGCTAACGAGTTAGTAATTGGGTCAAGTTAACAAATTTAACAGGCCTCTCACTAAAATTTTATCTCCTCTCATTTCTCATCCGATTTCAGTTCTGATTGATGTTTTGGGTAGATCTTTCCTTTGAGGAACGAAACTTGGTTGTTTGTTTGTTGATTTTCCTGTTGTAAACAATCTGTTTACAACTTTATTTATTTTTGGTTAAATCATATCTACTCCCTCAGTTCACTGGCTAGTGGCTTAGTGGTAGCATGTCCGCATCTCGATCGGGAGATCGTGAGTTCTATTCACGGTTGGGTCATACCAAAGACCATCATTAAAAAAAAAAAAGGTACCTACTACCATCTGGCAAGGCACGCTGCAATACGGATGCGAGTGGGAAGTTAAACTCTTGTGGTTACCAGAGGACTAGCACCCCCACTGTAACCCTACCTATGTGAGAGACTGCGGAAACGGAGATCGGCGCCACACGGCGCGGGAAGGACTTTAACTAACTTTTAACCTCCCTCAGTTCTGATTGTTTCGTTTGAAAGAACTAGTCCTTCTACACAAAACTTGGTCACTGTATTGTCAAATTTTTGCTAATGAGCTGCTAATTAGGTCAACTTTACGAGTTTTCGGACTTTTCACTAGAATTGTATCTCGTCTTGCAGTTCTCGTCCGATTTCAGTTCTGATCATTGTTTTGGGTCAATCTTCCCATGAGGAACAAAACTTGGTCGTTTGTTTGTTGGTTTTCTTGTTGTAAACAATTTGTTTCCAACTTTATTTTCTGTTAAATCGCGCCTCCTCCCTCAGTTCTCAATGGATTTCAGTTCTGATGGTTTTATTTGAAAGAACTAGACCTTCTGCACAAAACTTGGTCATTGTACTGTCAATTTTTTGCGCACAAATTTGTAATTAGGTCAGCTGAACAAATCTTCTTCCGACTGGAATTGTACCTCCTCTCTCATTTATCATGTGAATTCAGTTCTGATTGATGTTTTGGATAGAGCTTCCCTTGAGGAACAAAATTTAGTCCTTTGTTGAGTTTCCTGTTGTGAACAATTTCTTGTGGAACTTGGTCCTCGCTCACATTGTCACATTTCAGTTCTGTTTGATATTTTGGTAGTCACGGTTGTTTTGATGGCAGGACAGACGAGCTCCTGTGTCCTTGACATTCTGGTATTTTATTCCTGGCTTAATAGACTGTATAGTTGTTGGCCAGGATGAAAGTTTTTCGTCCTGTTGTGGTCATATACGAGACATTACTTGCCATCCAAATGAATGTGGATGAGGACCAGGTGAAAATGGAACAATGGATCAATTTGTTTGTTTCTTTCGGCTTGCTGCTGATCAGAATTTTGATGGCTTTGGTGATGGGCGTTGGTATGCAAACTGCTATTCAATCCTTATCCTTCCTTTGACACTGTTGCTTGCTATTTTACGGTGTTATTTAACGTGAGGTCAAAACGTAGACTGTTCACTGGGCTAGCTAGCTTTGTTCAGTCTCACTAGCATGCTACCTTGCTAACATTAGCAAATGTGATTTACCTTTCGTAATATTTGGTTAATATGTCAAAGAATACAGTAAAACCAACAAGCAGACTATCATATCTATCAAGTCTCCCGACATTGACATCAACAAATGTCTCCTGTTACCTGATTTACCAAAAGCAATGTAGCAGACATTTGCATAATGTTTGTGTAATGTCGAGCTCCCCTAGAGTAATTTTGCCATTTGAAACTATGCATCTAAATAAACATGATGCAGTATAAGTGGATATGCAGCATTAGCGGGGATTTGGGAAATGCAAGTGTATTCTTCTCGTGCTTGGTAGTGCGAAGTAGTTAGAGGTATACACAGTTGTATCATTAAGTAGTGTAGAGTCAGTGCTGAGGACGTAACCCATCTCTTCATTCCTTAGGGAGCCATATTACCCAGAATGTCCGGTCACTCTTATGCAATATACATGGGGAAATTGATCTCATCTCATTCTCATTATCTGTAGCCGCTTTATCCTGTTCTACAGGGTCGCAGGCAAGCTGGAGCCTATCCCAGCTGACTACGGGCGAAAGGCGGGGTACACCCTGGACAAGTCGCCAGGTCATCACAGGGCTGACACATAGACAACCATTCACACTCACATTCACACCTACGGTCAATTTAGAGTCACCAGTTAACCTAACCTGCATGTCTTTGGACTGTGGGGGAAACCGGAGCACCCGGAGGAAACCCACACGGACACGGGGAGAACATGCAAACTCCACACAGAAAGGCCCTCGCCAGCCACGAGGCTCGAACCCGGACCTTCTTGCTGTGAGGCGACAGCGCTAACCACTACACCACCGTGCCACCTGGGGAAGTTAATTAATCAGCCAATTACATTTGAGAATGATGAAGTTAGGAATGTAGTCAGGGCAAACAGTTTGTCGTCTGTAACCTCTGCTGGGATTATAGCTCCAAGAGAGCATGCACTTGATGAAGCAAAGTTTACGGTACGAAACACACAACGTTTAAAAAGTGTAACGTGTCCAGATAGTCACTGTAAAAATGAATGCAGTCATGGCAGAACTTTGAGTCCCAATGTTCCCTGGCTACATTACTCCTACACTGGATTTCTCATTACTGAAAGGGAACAGAAGCTTTTGTTTTCGGGAGCTTAAGGCAAACTGTTCATTGTCACTTATGTTTGAGGCTGCTGAAATAATTTCTTTAGTAATGTCCTCCTGTGATGTTAGCGCTGCACAAAACCATTAATTTCTCACAGGAACAGTGAAAATATAGAACTAACCAACAAATCAGCACCAGAATCACGAAGCAGCACATCACAAATATTTCCATCGAAATACATTTATTTCCTTTAATCTGGTGGAAAAACCAGTTCGGATGATTGGGACAAAAATGGAGGGGCTGCTAATGATTAATTTGCTCCGTTATACTTTTACCTCACTGTTTATGTAACATGACTTTCACAGCAGCCAGTTTACGACCTAGCTCTTCCATGAAAGAATACGTGACATGCCGAAACATTTCCCTCCAAAACCGCAAAACAAAAATATCACTGTATAGCAGTGGTGGCTGCTGGTTTTTAAAACGGGAAGCCCATTTTACGTATTCATCGTAAAACCTGTAGGCCGGATATCAAAGCATAGAAAGGTGTGCCCCATTAGCATAGTGAACTAGACAACCCTACCTAGTGGCAGAAAGTATTTTTGCTTGTACATTTCATGTTATAGTCTGGCTTGCCAGGCTAGTGCCTCATATCCTTAATCAAAAATATCAAACATCCAAAAATCACTGGCTATTCAACGAAGAGCCTTGAACAATCATACCCTGATATGCAACACAGAGTCTTTAACACAACACCCAGCTGTGCAACACATCCTTGAACATCTTCTGCAACACAGTCTGGAAATTCATAACCAGGTAGGCTATGCAACACACAGAACCTTGAATATTATACCCAGGTATAACCTATAACGCAGAGCCCACCATTCTCTTAACATTACTGAACAATATACACACTTCAGATTCATGAACATTATATGATACACACTATTTATGCACAAATTCTGCCCGCCGCTCCTTTTCCAGAAAATGGTCTGTGACCCTGTCATACCAGCTGGTTGTGCTTTCCAGAGACTTCACCAATTTCTGTTAGCAGCTAGCACTGCAGATCCCAATAAGGCTCAAGCTAGCCTACAACCAGATTGAACTACAAATGAAATAAACGAGTGAATTCACGAATGATCAAACTGATAGAATGGATGAAAGTTAACGGAGCACAATGAGTAATATTTACATTTATTTACATAGTAATGTACAGAGACATCAATGAGAAGAAACGTTTATATGAAAAGAAATTCGGACAGCACTTTGGCACACGACTACACTTTCTCAACATCCACTAGGGACTGATCATACTTCCGTGTTCCTCGCCGACGCCGAAGTACAGAGCCCGCCCTCCTCACTACCTCCAATAATCCTTCATCAGCCCGGCTTCTGGTCCCTCCCACTGTCTCGTTTAGTCCCAGAGAAGCCCGGCTTCCCTGGAAGTGACGATTTTGTCGATTTTAACCAATAACAACTAGCCGAAATTGGCTGTTCAGAGCCCTCTCATAGACTGCAACGGATACCCGGCTGCCAGCCATAGAGCCCATTGAAATAAGAAAGGTTACAGCCAGTGTTGCCAGATTGGGCTGTTTTAAGTGCATTTTAGCGGGTTTTGAACATATTTTGGCTGGAAAACGTCAGCAGTATCTGGCAACGCTGGTTACAGCCTGGCAGCAAAGGTGATTCTCGTAGCGAACTGCAAGTTCGTCAGACATCACTCAAATAAGTTACAGGATAGTTATGAACGTAAATACAATCTTGGGCATATATTATGTTATGCAAGTTATTGTTTTAATGAGAATTCAACGTCATAGATGCCGCAGTTTGGGGACAGAATTTTAGGGGAAGCTCGGCTTCCCTTGTTGTCTCTGAGAAATCGCCCCTGCTGTATAGAGAGAAAGGTGTCTTTTTGTAGTACCACATTTTCCCCTGGTGCTAGTCCAAGCTTTACGCTAGCTAAATTCTCTTTAATTTGTACCATGTACATAAATATACGATGATAAAAATGTACACACCTTTAGCAGGGCTGCCAACTTTTCAAAATTCCTTGGAGTGAGATTTTTTTTTTGGGGGGGGGGGGGGGTCGACTGCAAAATTTTTCCGCACACCACGCAGTAAGTGGGAAATTTTGTATTCAGTTTGATATTCACTTGTCCCCCTGCATTCTGGTGTTTTGTTTGTGGGTCATCCAGCTGAAGATGGACAATGGGGGGGGGTTGAGATTTTGGATTTAGTAGATGTTCCTGCATTCTGGTGGATTTTTGGAGTGGCCTGCTGTGCCATACCTACATTCTTACACACCCTGACTTGCCAGGCCTTCAGCTTGTGGCCAACAAAAGCACCAAGTTTTGGCTTAAAAGCCCCCACACTAGAAAACTACAGATGACCGCCAATGTTCCTGTAGCCCTATAGACCTGTGTTTCAGATTTAAAGGCAAGTTCATGTTTGAAAATATTTCATCAGCTAAGCCTAAACACCTTCTGAATTGAAACTAAATGTTAAGTTTTTAATAACTGTTGCAAAAATAAGATTGTCCCTCATTATTCATTATGCATTTAAGGGCTTTCCCCACCACTGGGTTCAGCAGAAGATTGGCATGGGGAAAAATATCAACAGCAAAAGAACAAATAAAATGCTTAAACAGTAAGCAAAATGTGCATGTGCTACAAGAAACATTAAAATGATTACGTTTGAACAGTATTGAAACACAAAAAGCTGAACCTTGGCCATAGGTGGGACTGTGCACACAAAGTTGGGCTTAAAAATTTGTCATACTTAAATAAGCTATATTAATATATTTCTTATTAATTTATTTCTTATCTAAGTTCCTTATTAGTAATAGAGCATTCATCAGGGCCTGTTATCTGACAAATATTCTCTACCTGTCTTGCCCTCTTTGAAACCCTGTCTCCTCAGTATATTGTTCTCTGTCTTTTTTTTTTATTATTCACAAGTTCAAGTTCTTTGATATTACAGGTGACCATGCTTTATTTACTTTAACTGAGCAATTACATACATCATAAATAATTAAAAATAAATACCCTGTAAATAAACAATGGGTATGGTGGCTAATGGCTCTTCTTGCATTTGTAATATTATCTCTTACTTGCTTTATTTTACAACATTTCCAGTATGGCTTCAAATAAAGTCATAAAGTATGATAACATACAGTAAACAAACTAAAAATGCGCGTTAATAACCATGTGCTAAGGAGGTGCTCTCCTGTGCTGCTTGTTGGGGAAGATAGAGGCTGTGGCACGGCAGTAGGCCTATAATGATTTAGCATGCCGAGTACACAGCTCTCGATATGGCATTAAATATTCTCACAACACTTATAGGCTAAAACGATTCAGAAACTTTATAGTACATATGTACAAACCTGTCTGAGACACCTATCTTCAACTCGGATACCTTCTTCTCTCTCCTCTTCCTCTAAATTGACGGTAGGCAACTATCCAACTTCTGGCGAATGCAGCATCATTAGATGCGCCACCTACCATAGCGGAGTGTGTACAGAAGGGAACACCTCTCTGCCTGTTTAGCCGTGCGTAAGGCGTAATTGATCGATCGCAAGTGGTTGGCGTGACACAATGGGTAGCCTAGATCAAATAGATAAACTAGATTTTTTTCTAGAGTGAGAAATCCGAGGTATGGCGTGTGAGCGTGTGAAGACAGTCAAATGCGTGTGTCTCACGCTCATTGCGTGAGAGTTGGCAGCCCAGCCTTTAGTGCACCCTTTCTTGACTAGAATCTGTATTCTGTGTAGCTGTTTGTCTGTGAAAGCACACGCAAGGCATTGAGTGACTAGCTAGTTTTTTAGCTAATACTCAGAGACCACTAACCATAATGGCTAACTTGCTAACTCTTCTGTACATTGATTAGCGAGCTAAAAACAAACTCACCTCAGCGATACTTAATCAGTTGTTTACAGTCTACAGCCATCATAGCTGACTAACGTCTGACTAATGAACCAGCGTTAACTTTCATTCCTCAGTGCTAATAATAAAAAAAATGCTAGCTAGCACTGACTAGCAAGTTAGCTTAAGTGCTTTCAAATGTTTTGACTATGAGTTTTTTAGCTAATGCTCAGAGACCACTAATCATAATGGCTAACTTGCTAACTCTTCTGTACATTGCTTAGCTAGGTAAAAACAAGCTCACCTCAGCAATATTTGTCAGTTGTTTATAGTCTACAGCCATCATAGCTGACTAACGTCTGACTAATGAACCAGCGTTAACTTTCATTCCTCAGTGCTAATTAAAAAAACAAACCAAAAAAATCCCATGCTAGCTAGCACTGACTAGCAAGTTAGCTTAAGCGCTTTTAAATGTTTTGACTGTCTGACTGATGAACGAGTGTTAACTTTTATTCCTCAGTGCTAATAATAAAAAAAAAATGCTAGCTAGCACTGACTAGCAAGTTAGCTTAAGTGCTTTCAAATGCTTTGACTAATGTCTGACTAATCAACTAGTTTGCACTTTAGCGGGCGCAATTCCGCCATATTGTTTACATTTACCGAGCCTTGCGGCATTTGAGCAAATTTAAGCGGGGTTCGGGGTCGGCAGCCCCCGTATTATCAATAATAAATAAAGAAAAGCTTACCTTGTTCTATTATATGTCGAAGTCATCAAAACTGGTGTTTGTCTGGGTTAGGGTTAGGGGTTGCACTTTAGTGGGCGCAATTCCGCCATATTGTTGACATTTACAGAGCCTTGCGCCGTTTGAGCGAATTTAAGCGGGGGTTCGGGGGCGGTGTTTGTCTGGGTTAGGGTTAGTGCCCGCTAAAGTGCAGTCGTCCCAATGAACCAGTGTTAACTTTCATTCCTCAATGCTAATAGTAAAAAAAAAAACATGCTAGCTAGCACTGACTAGCAAGTTAGCTTAAGCGCTTTTAAATGTTTTGACTGTCTGACTGATGAACCAGTGTTAACTTTCATTCCTCAGTGCTAATAATAAAAAAAAAAAATGCTAGCTAGCACTGACTAGCAAGTTAGCTTAAGTGCTTTCAAATGTTTTGACTATTAGTTTTTTAGCTAATACTCAGGGACCACTGACTTGCTAACTCTTCTGTCCATTGATTGAGGTAGCTAAAAACAAACTCAACTCAGTAATATTTAATCAGTTGTTTACAGTCTACTACAGCCATCATAGCTGACTAATGTCTGACTAATGAGCCAGCATTAACTTTCATTCCTCAGTGCTCATCTCATTCATCTCATTATCTCTAGCTGCTTTATCCTTCTACAGGGTCGCAGGCAAGCTGGAGCCTATCCCAGCTGACTACGGGCGAGAGGCGGGGTACACCCTGGACAAGTCGCCAGGTCATCACAGGGGTGACACAAATGGGGCTTTTCCACTACCAACGCGGTTGAGTTGGGCTGAGCCGTGCGGTGCTGAGTTGGGCTGAGTCGAGCTGAGTGGGGCTGTTGGGGTTGCATTTCGACTACAACCGCGCTGAACCGTGCTGGCTGGAAGTGGGTGGACACATTGGGTGGAGTTAGTGAAAGTGGGTGGACGTCACGTGATGTCGTTAGGCGGCGCAAACAGTGACATCAGTGACCTTTTAAGCGGTAGTCTCACGACCCGGATAGTAAACAATAACCATGGAGGACATGGAGTCGTTAGTGTTGGACCACTGGCTGGCCTTTCCTCGCTTGAGTTGGTTTTCCATCTTCTAGTTTTCTGATCTTCTTCTTCTTCCGGGTTTACGGTGTTTACAGATCCCAGCGTGCTCGCGGGGTGTGTGTGGGCATGTGAGGACACTCCTCCTCACCAATCAGTGCACAGGGGAGTGTCTCCTCACGCCCCTAGCCCCACTCGGCTCGGTTGGGCTCACTTCAGCCCCACTCCAAAACCGTGCGAGTTTTGGGTGCTGAGTAAGGCTGAAGTGAGCTCAGTCGTGCTGCTCTGAGGTAGTCGAAACGCGAGCTGTGTTGGGCTGAAGTGAGCTGAAGTGAGCTGAAAAAGGGTAGTGGAAAAGGCCCAATAGACACAGACAACCATTCACACTCACATTCACACCTACGGTCAATTTAGAGAGTCACCAGTTAACCTAACCTGCATGTCTTTGGACTGTGGGGGGAAACCGGAGCACCCAGAGGAAACCCACGCGGACACGGGGAGAACATGCAAACTCCACACAGAAAGGCCCTCGTCGGCCACGGGGCTCGAACTCGGACCTTCTTGCTGTGAGGCGACAGTGCTAACCACTACACCACCGTGCCGCCTTCCTCAGTGCTAATTTAAAAAAAAAAAAAACATGCTAGCTAGCACTGACTAGCAAGCTAGCTTAAGTGCTTTCAAATGTTTTGAACTTTTAGCACAACTCTATCAGGGGACTGTAACGTATTGTTGGCTTAAATGAGAGATAAACATCCTGTCCCAGGATGTTTTTAAGAACCTATTGTGTTTTTATTAGAATATTACACTTGACTGAATCCATCAGAGAAGTGAATGAGTTATAGTGAAGTTGGGGGAAATGCTAAGACTCAAAAAGAAAACATGCTTGTTCTAACTGGGACATGGTTGCGCGCCAAGATATTCATTCACACAGACTGAATTTCCCCAAATTTCCCAGAATCTGAGCGGCAGGAGGGGTTGGTGTGGCTCTGCATTTTTCTGCTCTTCCAATCGTTACTGTAACACTGGACTTACTTCAGGAGAACGAAAGCATTTGGCTGAAGTTGCGGTCTGAAAATTGACAATTATCTTTCAGAAAATTGCCTTTTATTACTGTATGTGAAGTGGTAGAAAATGTTTGTTTGTTTTTGCTGTCGGTGTTTACTGTCATACAAGAAATTTGTACATGGAATTTACTCTTTGATACCTTGTGACCATTTTTTGTATTCTTTTTTTTTTAGATATTTTTTTGGGCTTTTTGCACCTTTATTGGATAGGACAGTGTAGAGACAGGAAATGAGCGGGAGAGAGAGAGACGGGAAGGGATCGGGAAATGACCTCGGGCCGGAATCGAACCTGGGTCGCCCGCATTCATGGTATGGCGCCTTAACCACCTGAGCCACGACGCCCCCCATTTTTTTTTTTGTATTCTAATACATTGACAGTACCGCTGAAGGTGCAATGGTTGATTTTGTTTCATATGTGTACTGGAAAATATGTGTAGAACATGATTAAAAAAACAGCAGTGGATTAAGTTATGAACTTTGCAGAAGTGTATTAAGTTGTGGAGAGAAACTGTTTGGAAAATGCAATTCCAGTCTGATTACGTGTTTGGATACACCTCAAATTATAGATGATATACTCTATCGACTCCAGTGGGATATATATACGGTATATATATATATATATATACACACACACATCATCATCTGTGGGCGGCACGGTGGTGTAGTGGTTAGCACTGTCACCTCACAGCAAGAAGGTCCTGGGTTCGAGCCCCGGGGCTGGCGAGGGCCTTTCTGTGTGGAGTTTGCATGTTCTCCCCGTGTCCGCGTGGGTTTCCTCCGGGTGCTCCAGTTTCCCCCACAGTCCAAAGACATGCAGGTTAGGTTAACTGGTGACTCTAAATTGACCTTAGGTGTGAATGTAAGTGTGAATGGTTGTCTATGTGTCAGCCCTGTGATGACCTGGCGACTTGTCCAGGGTGTACCCCGCCTTTCGCCCGTAGTCAGCTGGGATAGGCTCCAGCTTGCCTGCGACCCTGTAGAAGGATAAAGCGGCTAGAGATAATGAGATGAGATGAGATCATCATCTGTAGCCACTTATCCTGTCCTACAGGGTCACAGGCAAGCTGGAGCTTACGCCAGCTGACTATGGGCGATAGGTGGGGTACACTCTGGACAAGTCGCCAGGCCATTGCAGGGCCAACATATAGACACAGACAACCATTCACACCTACAGTCAATTTAGAGCCACCAATTAGCCTAACCTGCATGCCTTTGGGGGAAACCAGAGCACCCAGAGGAAACCCACACAGACACGGGGAGAACATGCAAACTCCACACAGAAAGGCCCTCATCGGCCGCTGGGCTCAAACCCTGGACCTTCTTGCTGTGAGGCGACAGTGCTAACCACTACACCACCGTGCCACCCTCTCTCTCGCTCTCTCTCTCTATATACAGTGGTGCTTGAAAGTTTGTGAACCCTTTAGAATTTTCTATATTTCTACATAAATATGACCTAAAACATCATCAGATTTTCACACAAGTCCTAAAAGTAGATAAAGAGAACCCAGTTAAACAAATGAGACAAAAATATTATACTTGGTCATTTATTTATTGAGGAAAATGATCCGATATTACATATCTGTGAGGGGCAAAAGTATGTGAACCTCTAGGATTAGCAGTTAATTTGAAGGTGAAATTAGAGTCAGGTGTTTTCAATCAATGGGATGACAATCAGGTGTGAGTGGGCACCCTGTTTTATTTAAAGAACAGGGATCTATCAAAGTCTGATCTTCACAACACATGTTTGTGGAAGTGTATCATGGCACAAACAAAGGAGATTTCTGAGGAGCTCAGAAAAAGCGTTGTTGATGCTCATCAGGCTGGAAAAGGTTACAAAACCATCTCTAAAGAGTTTGGACTCCACCAATCCACAGTCAGACAGATTGTGTACAAATGGAGGAAATTCAAGACCATTGTTACCCTCCCCAGGAGTGGTCGACCAACAAAGATCACTCCAAGAGCAAGGCGTGTAATCGTCGGCAAGGTCACAAAGGACCCCAGGGTAACTTCTAAGCAACTGAAGGCCTCGCTCACATTGGCTAATGTTAATGTTCAAGAGTCCACCATCAGGAGAATACTGAACAACAATGGTGTGCATGGCAGGGTTGCATGGAGAAAGCCACTGCTGTCCAAAAAGAACATTGCTGCTTGTCTGCAGTTTGCTAAAGATCATGTGGACAAGCCAGAAGGCTATTGGAAAAATTTTTGTGGACGGATGAGACCAAAATAGAAATTTTTGGTTTAAATGAGAAGCATTATGTTTGGAGAAAGGAAAACACTGCATTCCAGCATAAGAACCTTGTCCCATCTGTGAAACATGGTGGTGGTAGTATCATGGTTTGGGCCTGTTTTGCTGCATCTGGGCCAGGACGGCTTGCCATCATTGATGGAACAATGAATTCTGAATTATACCAGTGAATTCTAAAGGAAAATGTCAGGACATCTGTCCATGAACTGAATCTCAAGAGAAGGTGGGTCATGCAGCAAGACAACGACCCTTAGCACACAAGTCGTTCTACCAAAGAATGGTTAAAGAAGAGTAAAGTTAATGTTTTGGAACGGCCGAGTCAAAGTCCTGACCTTAATCCAATCGAAATGTTGTGGAAGGACCTGAAGCGAGCAGTTCATGTGAGGAAACCCACCAACATCCCAGAGTTGAAGCTGTTCTGTACGGAGGAACGGGCTAAAATTCCTCCAAGCCGGTGTGCAGGACTGATCAACAGTTACCGCAAACGTTTAGTTGCAGTTATTGCTGCACAAGGGGGTCACACCAGATACTGAAAAGCAAAGGTTCACATACTTTTGCCACTCACAGATATGTAATATTGGATCATTTTCCTCAATAAATAAATGACCAAGTATAATATTTTTGTCTCATTTGTTTAACTGGGTTCTCTTGATTTATTTTTAGGACTTGTGTGAAAATCTGATGTTGTTTTAGGTCATATTTATGCAGAAATATAGAAAATTCTAAAGGGTTCACAAACTTTGAAGCACCACTGTATATATATATTCAACATTAAAAAAATACTATAAACAGCAGTAAGCCATAATAAATTAAACAAAGTAAGTATTTGTTGTGAGACGACCCTTTGCTTTAAAAAAAAAAAAAGCCGTCTCAGGTACAATGATTGCAGTTTTATAAGGAAATGAGCTGTAGGTTTTACTGAGCATCTTCCAGAACCAGCCACAGTTCTTCTGGATACTTTGACTGTCACACTTGCTTCTTAATTTTGCACCAAAACCCAGTAGCCTTCATTATGTTTTCTTTTTTAATCTGAAAAGTGCTCTCTTATGTAATATGCTGTTCAGATACAAACTTTTTTTTTTCTGTAACATTTAATTTTGTGCTGGAAAACGAATGTTTGGACTCTAAAATGTTTTTGTACTGACTCGATAATGTAGAAGTCATAAATTAGAAATCTATAACAAAGTTTGTATGAAAAAACTAGGGTGCTTAAGACTTTTGCACAGTACTATATCGGCCAAGGAGCAATTGATTAGAATTTGATGCAAATCCGGATATGTATGTAGATCCAGGATTTTGTTGTCTCTTCCCAACGTAACTCAAAAAGTAGTGAACGGATTTGGATGAAATTTGGTGGACAGTTTTAGTATTATATTAGGTTCAAGTGATTTGATTTTAATGTTGATTATATGTGGCTTGGTGGAGGTATGAACTCTACCGAGTGCCCTTCTACAGTAGTTCTGATACTGTTTTCATTATTCCCATTAGCAGTTGTGTGCCATGCTGACATCACAATGAGACATTGCCTGCACAGCTATAAGTAAGGGATCATGTACAGCAAGCCAGTCATTATTATGAAATAAACCCTGAAAGGGTGATACAGGACCCTGACGTGAACATTATCCCACTTAGGACATCGATACTTATGAAAGACATCAATAATTTGACACAAAATAATGATTTAAAAGTGGTTTTATTGCTTCTGCTAATGGCATGGTCCATAGCAACAGACTGTAAAACAAGAAATAACAGAATGCCATAATTGACCAGGGCGGCACGGTGGTGTAGTGGTTAGCGCTGTCGCCTCACAGCAAGAAGGTCCTGGGTTCGAGCCCCGGGGCCGGCGAGGGCCTTTCTGTGTGGAGTTTGCATGTTCTCCCCGTGTCTGCGTGGGTTTCCTCCGGGTGCTCCGGTTTCCCCCACAGTCCAAAGACATGCAGGTTAGGTTAACAGGTGACTCTAAATTGACCGTAGGTGTGAATGTGAGTGTGAATGGTTGTCTGTGTCTATGTGTCAGCCCTGTGATGACCTGGCGACTTGTCCAGGGTGTACCCCGCCTTTCGCCCGTAGTCAGCTGGGATGGGCTCCAGCTTGCCTGCGACCCTGTAGAAGGATAAAGCGGCTAGAGATAATGAGATGAGATGAGATAATTGACCAATCAGAATCTAGTATTCAACAAAGCCGTGTAATAATGGCATTTAACGCAAGAAAAAATGTCAAACATAAGGGATACACACACACTCTTTTTTTTAAACTAACAGCAGAAAAAGACCCTGTGTCCGAAATCGCTCCCTACTCACTATATAGGGCACTATATAGTGAGGACGCCATTTTGTAGTGCTGTCCGAAACGATCGTGACGATTATTACACCCTGTTTAGTGCACTCAAAGTATCCCATAATGCATCACGAAAAGTAGTGTACAACCGATGGTCACTAACCAAGCAATATATCCCGTCATGCATTGTGGTCATGCTGAAAGAAATCAAATTAAAAGTCTCAAATTTGATTTAATAAAAGGCAGCGGCAAAGAAGAAAGTATTCAGCCTTGATTTAAAAAAAACTGAAAGATGCAGGTACTTTGTATTGATTAGTGTGGGAAATGCGCTCAGTATAATATGGATTTATCACAAAAATACATGCATGTATTTATTATTTTGAAAACCCACCAGCCGGCTGGTATAGCACGTTTTAATTGTGCGACAGTAATGACGTAAATACCAGCGTGACGGAGTAGTGTCCGAAAGCGTTTTTATTTTTTTTCATTTTACCAATGAGCTCACTATATAGTCCTCTATATAGTAATTCCCTATATAGAGAGTAGGGAATAGTCAACGAATGAGCGATTTCAGACACAGGGTTGGAGTTACATTTCTTTTCTCTTATTACAATGTGTAAATTACAGTCTACAAAGCACCATGAACTCAGCATAACTCTCGCTTATGCCTCTACCAGTCGACGATACAGGAAATTGTCGACCAAAGTGAAAATAAACCCAATAAACTCATCAATAAAAAAAAAAAAAAGTCAAATCAGAATTTCATTCCAAAATAAATCTTGGATGCCACTGAATATTTTAATCATTAAAAACATCGATACTAAACAAGTAACTCAGATTGGATTGGTCCTTTGAACATTATGATGATATCTGTCAGCCTCATTCGTAATTGTGATCTGCGGTTCTCACGTTTGTCCTGTGCCAGTCACAGTGATGTTGTGAAATCTTTTATCAAAATGAACCATATGAGTAAATATTGAATTAAACCGCTGAAACATTACGTTTACACAATGAAGCACTTCTTAAGATAATATTATCATCATTTGTGTGCATTGTCTAATTGTATAATTGAAAAGTCAACCTGAAGTCAGGTCACGTTCAACTTTCAAACAAACACCTGCGACTTTTCCTGTTTTTCTGCTGTTGTTAATAATGTTAATAATTGATAAGCTCTTTTTTGGTGCAGTTCAAATTCAAGCATGCCTGGTCAGGACTATGCAAACATTTACAGGATGCCTTTCTGTAAACTGATGAATCACTCTGGTTTTCAGAAGCCTTTATGGTTAATGATGAATGAAGCCTGAGATTGAAGCTGGTTATCCGTAGCACAAAGTTCACTATCTCGTGATTGTAGGCTTAACTTTCAAAAAACGGTTCAAAACGATACCGAAAGGTTTCATGTCTAATCTTGGTGTTCATTTGCTGAACAGAAAGACTTCGTCCAAATATGTAATTCACCCATTCTTCTCTTCGCACAAAGATTGTTGATCAGAAAAGACGTTTTTTCTTATGATCCTAGTTCTGGCTGTCATTCAACTGGCAGGTTTATATTAATACACTTGCTCTAGTACTTTTTTTTTCAAGCTCATTCCCAGGGACTTGTATGGTGGAAACTCCATGTAAACCTAAAGTCTAACAGTAAACAGGTTCGAAACCTTTTGTTATTTAACAAATAAGTGTATACTGTACATGCTGTACGCATACAGTAGGTTTTCCCCCATGTTCGAGTCTTCAGGACAGAGGACTTTGTGTCTGCTGGTTTCTCAGAAACGTTGTTGTTCACTGCAAAGAATGGTCTTTCAAAAATAAGAAATAAAAGATCAAAACAAAGCATATTTGCTTGAATCAGGTGAAAAAAATCTGCCAATGGAACTAGTCAAATTTGACTTGGTAAGATTTCTTAAAGTAAGATGAAAAATCTAACCTGTTTTTAGATGAAATAATTCCAAAATAAGATTGGGGAACTTATTATGCGAGATCTGATTAACTCAAAATAATCAAAATAGTTCTTATAACAAGATCGCACTTCTTACATTTAGCCATTGAAGTCATTTTTATTTATTTCATTTTAAGGGTATTTCACTTAAATTCATGACAAAGTCTTAGCAGTAAAAACTGAATTTAAGATAAATATACTAATATTAGGATTGTTAAATTCTACAACTAAGCATTGCTAGCTTAAAAGATTCTCCTTTTTTGACCTGTAATTAGTAAAATACTCTAGATATGAGACCAGAGACTATCTTGAATCAAGTTGACGACACGTGTAGCATTGCAACAAGTTTATTTTTTTCCCATTTCAACATTCAAACATTCAAACATCTCTTAAGATTCCACTTCCTCAGGACCTCAGGCACAAAAAAAAAATAATAATAAAAAAAAGTCTACGCATTTTGACTTACAGTGCTTACACAACGCCAAAGCAACAGTGCATTTTGGGGGCACTGACTATGGAGCACTTGCATGTGACGTCACAGCCGATCCAGATTGTGACAGACGCCATCTTGTCGGTCAAACGCCATATTTCCGCCTTCTGCTTCTACTTCTACCTTTTCTTCTGGAAAACCCTACTATATACAATTCTACGGCGGCACGGTGGTGTAGTGGTTAGCGCTGTCGCCTCACAGCAAGAAGGTCCGGGTTCGAGCCCCGTGGCCGGCGAGGGCCTTTCTGTGCGGAGTTTGCATGTTCTCCCCGTGTCCGCGTGGGTTTCCTCCGGGTGCTCCAGTTTCCCCCACAGTCCAAAGACATGCAGGTTAGGTTAACTGGTGACTCTAAATTGACCATAGGTGTGAATGTGAGTGTGAATGGTTGTCTGTGTCTATGTGTCAGCCCTGTGATGACCTGGCGACTTGTCCAGGGTGTACCCCGCCTTTCGCCCGTAGTGAGCTGGGATAGGCTCCAGCTCGCCTGCGACCCTGTAGAACAGGATAAAGTGGCTAGAGGTAATGAGATGAGATACAATTCTACTCCAACGGCTGCGGCTACAAGCTCTCCCTACCTGTGCACGTTTTTTATGTTTTTTGTGTGTATTTTTGCGTGTTGTTCGTCCGTATCAGACTTCAATATCCACTACAACCGTATGGACTTACTGGACATTGGTTTCCAGCAGAAAATGACGGTTTGTAGCGATTTCCATCGCATGCACAACATTCCGGACGAGATAGCGAGACCAGCGGGGTCTCCATGGATTGTTATCGGAAGCAAAGCGAAGGAGGCGGCGTCGGGAGCGGAAGCAAAAGCGAGGCTGCAGGCAGAGCCGGCCTGTTGACTAAGCTCAGAAAACAGCCACTCAAATCTCCACTGCCAAGCCTCTCTCTCTCTTCAACGCCAGATCCATGGTAAACAAGACGGACGATTTGGAATTACAGCTGAAATTACCTTATTCTATTCTATAATCGGCTGGTCAGTGCTATACTCAATACTTAAGTGACTTACCCGTCCAATGAGGATTGTTATTTTCTTGTTTACAAGATGCCACATATGAGTCGCTGACAAATCCTGAATTTCTGTAAAGATAACTGTCCAGAGGTTTATAAGCATGCAGTGCTTCACCACTGAACAGCGAGGGAAAGTTGATGAGGTAATTATACACGTCTGGGTATTCCACCTCTGGCAGTTCAATATCCACTGACACGGTCGTGAAAACTCCGTCCGGTAAGCCATAAGGGTCACTAATCTGTAGGTCGTTTATTTTAGACATATATCTAGTTATCTGTTCATTAGAAAAATGAGCCGTGTAGTCCGTCGGTTGAAATTGATCCATTCTGTACACGAGTGCAGCAGTATTCAGCTGTGTTTTTTACCGACAAGATGGCGGCTGTTAACTTTCCGGTCACGTGACTGCAAGATCTCTATTCATGTGTACGAGGGGTTTACAAGATCAGGCACAAAAAAAAAAAACACTCAACTTAACTCACAGCATTCCAAAAAGACCTCACTAAAATGCCCTCCACTCACTCATAGCCCTTTTGAAGGCACTTGTCTGGTCTAGAGTATGTACAGCATCTAGAAGGAGCTCGATCTAAATGACTGAGAAAACAGTCACAGTAAACTTAGGATCTGAGCAATTCCAGCGTTATGGACGTGACACTTGAACTCAAAATGGCAACAAATGACCCAGTGCATGTTTTATTGTCTCCCAGTATTTAAACAGGTGTTGCATATTTTAAGGCTGTACCATACTGGAGAAGTGATAGAACAAGAACAATTCCCATAGTACATCTAGGGCATGCCAGAAAATGCCAATAAAAGATGCGTTATGGATGTGACAGAAAAAGTATCACTTTTCTTGGGTGACTGTACATTTTTATCAAACTCTGTGAAATTGTAAACCTAATGTCGAAATGGAGATATCATTTGATAGAGGGGTCCAAGGTGAATATTAAAAAATCTTTGTTTAAAATATTTTGTATTTCATGCAGAGTTTCGGAAGGAAACGTCGGCGTTATGGATGTGACGAAATTCCGTTATGGATGTGACGCGTCTGAAATAGACATGGCATATGTTTAGAAAATCAGCAATTTAACCACCATAACCCTTTGAAAAACTCTCTAAATATCAGCTAAAACTATCAAAGTTCTTAAATAATATTTAGGATGGCTATTGTTTTGCTGTTTTGTGGATTTTAGCATACATTTCTGTGGCTTGTGATCAAATCGTGGCTACATGATCAAAGTTGATTTTAGCTTGGGGTTTACATTATAAGAAAGAAAGACTGACAGTGACATATTAGGTTGGTTACAAATTGGTTCAACTTATTCACATCTGTAAAATACAGGCCTAGGTGAGATCTCTGGGAGTGGTTTTGATGTATTACATGTTGCTTTATTTTTGCATGGTGAGGTTGACATTTACATGGAATTGTCCATCTGTAAGGTGGAGTTGAATTGTAATGAAAGATTCAAAGATTTCAGTAAAGTTCATTTATTCCCAAAACAAGCATACTTTGGTTTTTTTTGATGAACCGCATTTCACAAATGTCCAAAATGTACTTATTTGTTTTTTAAAAAAACTTGTTTTATTTTCAAAGGTGCTCCAAATAAGACTTTTTCCAGACATTTTGTCTCTACAAGATTTTCAAGATGGACTGTCTAAAAACTAGCCTTTCTAGCTAAATGAGGTTTTGCTTGTTGGGCAATTATGTCTTATAATAAGGGTGGCTAGATGTTTTGACTTGAAAATAGACAAATAAACTTCCTAAGACTTTTATTTTTTGCAGTGTTGTTGTTGTTGTTCTTGTATTCACTTCAAATGGAACTTTTCTCTTGAATAAATTACAAATTATAATCATTGGCTAATTGTTGTGGTACAAGAACTATGTTGAAACACTGCAGGACTTGCTATTCTTGGAAAATAAACCATTTCCGCAGGATAATTTAATTAACAGCCACATCACACAACACAGACGGGTTTCCTTATCACAGTGTACTTTTATATCACAGCCCACAGCTAACAATGTAGGCATGACTTTTGAAAGCAGGCGGCGCTGAGGTCGACTCGAGTTCCTGTAAAGTTTTATATCAAAAACAACCTGCATACGACTGTAGGAAAGGGCATGTGTGTGAGAAAGCTCTCACAACACTCTGCATGAGAGTGGAAAAGCTTGTTTTGTGTATGGGCTGGTGAGAGAGCACAATAGGCGTGCGTGTGTGTTTTTAGTGAGACAAGATGTTATCAGGACATTAACATGAACTGAACTGTGCTGAGTTTCCCAAAAGCATCGTAGCACAAATATGATCATTAAATGGTAGAGCGAGCAGCACAACGAACACTTTCTCTCCTAGTTAAGATGCTTTTAGCGTTAAAAGGCTTTTGGGAAACCCACCCCTTGTTTGTAGACATAACACAAGCTCCAGGCTCCAGCAATTGTGTGTTTGACGAACAGTGCAGAGCATTTTCACTTCAACAGCACCTAGATTATTTCTTTCTCCTGACTCATGGTGAATGGTTAAACATCAGGCAGCTTGACGCGCATCTCTTGTGTTCAGCTCGTTTCAGAGCCGCACTGAGACTGACGCTGACATGCAAATGATCAATGTGCTGATTCTCAGTTTCTCGCCACCTCATCTGTTCTTCCTCATGCTCTGTCTCTCAGTTCTCGTACCCCAATTTCATTTGTTCTCTCTAGGTGCTTTATGTAACCAGATTATCATCAGCTGCCGAACCACTCCTTTTCTGATTGTCATCCTTTCATTTTTTTGGCTCAGCCTTTTGTTAGCTCAGCCTTTGGCTGAAGCCTAGAGAGGCACCTGTCTGTATGTGGATGTTTAACCACGTCACGTAAAATCAGTTCACAATGTAATCCTCTGTGGACGAGTGGTCTAGAGTGCTATCCAAGACAGGAACAGATTTCGTAATGTCGGTTTGAATCCTGGCGTCGCTGTATTTCTGAGCGGGCTATTTTATCTATTTATGTATCGTAGCTTCTGTTTCCCAATCAGACAAAGGCTGGCACAGGTCTCTAGTTTTTAAATTCTCCCTTCCCGACCGTTGAAATTTCACATCCTGTTTGAAACCCAAACATCTTGCTTTCTGAGAGACAGTGAAACTTGAGAAATCTCTCTCTCTCTCTCTATATATATATATATATATATATATATATCATCTCATCTCATTATCTGTAGCCGCTTTATCCTTCTACAAAGTCGCAGGCAAGCTGGAGCCTATCCCAGCTGACTACGGGTGAAAGGCGGGGTACACCCTGGACAAGTCGCCAGGTCATCACAGGGCTGACACATAGACGCAGACAACCATTCACACTCACATTCACACCTACGCTCAATTTAGAGTCACCAGTTAACCTAACCTGCATGTCTTTGGACTGTGGGGGAAACCGGAGGAAACCCACGCGGACACGGGGAGAACATGCAAACTCCGCACAGAAAGGCCCTCGCCGGCCACGGGGCTTGAACCCAGACCTTCTTGCTGTGAGGCGACAGCGCTAACCACTACACCACCGTGCCGCCTCTCTCTCTCTCTCTCTATATATATATATATATATACATACACCTCTCCATCCCTCCTCCTTTCTCTTCTTCTCTTCATCCTTCCTATTGTTTATCTATCTGTCTGTCTGTCTGTCTATCCATCTCTCATCTATCTGTCCCTCTATCTGTCTCTGGGTCTGTCTGGCTATCTATCTCTCCATCTGTCTGTGGAGCTCTTTGTCTGTCTGTCTACATATCTCTGTCTATTTGTCTCTCTATCTGTCGATCTCTCCATCTGTTTGTCTGTCTGTATATCTCTCCACTTGTCTGTCTATCTGTCTTTCTCTCCATCCATCTATCGAGCTCCCTGTCTGTCTCGCTATCTGTCTATCTCTTTCTCTCCATCCGTCGAGCTCCCTATCTGTCTCGATATCTATCTATCTATCTATCTATCTATCTATCTTTTTGTCTTCATCTGTCTGTATTTCAAGCTCCCTGTCTGCTCCACCTGTCTATCTATCTGTCTTTCTCTCCATCCATCTATCAATCTCTCTGTATATCAAGCTCCTTGTCTGTCTCACTATCTTTCTGTCTGCCTGTCTGTGTATCAAAGCTCCTTGTCTATCTATCTCTTTCTCTCCATGTCTATCGATCTCCCTGTCTGTCTCTCTTTCTCTCCATCCATCTGTCTATCGATCTCCCTGTCTGTCTCACTATCTATCTATCTATCTATCTATCTATCTATCTGTATATCAAGCTCCTTGTCTGTCTCACTATGTCTGTCTATCAAGCTCTTTGTCTCACCATCTGTTTGTCTGTATATCAAGCTCCTTGTCTGTCTCACTATCTCTCCATCTGTCTATCAATCTCACTGTCTGTATATCAAGCTCCCTGTCTGTATCTCTTTCTCTCCATCCATTTGTCTATCAGTCTCCATCTGTCTGTATATCAAGCTCCTTGTCTGTCTCACTATCTGTCTGTCTCACTATCTATCTATCTCTATGTATCAAGCTCCTTGTCTTTCTCACTATCTATCTATCTATCTATCCATCTATCAAGCTCCTTGTCTCTCTCACTGTGTGTACCATATGTATGCCTGTCTATATATCAAGCTTCCTGTGTGCCTTGCTATCTATCTATCTATCTATCTATCTATCTATATCTGCATCCACTATATGTTGAATATATGTTTTGTTAATTTTCAGAGAAGTTATGAAAGGAAAAAAACTAAATTTGCTATTTTAACACACACAGCTCTACAGTTTCCATCACACTTTGTTACATCTCTTTAAGCAAATCACATGTTTCTCACATATGCAGGCTTTAGTCTCGCTGAAAACCCTGGTGTAATTAAACCACTTCTTTTTTTTCCCCTCCATTTGCTTGAATTTGTGCAGTGGCAGTGCAAAACCAAATCATTCTATACAGCAAACAAACAAGATCCAGCTTTGCTCTGAATGGAATAATGGGTGAGAAAATATCCTTAAGCCCCAAAAAGACTCAGAGAAAACCAGCTGAACTGAAACAGGATAGATTTACCACTGTTGAACAAAAACACAAAAGCGATTTGTGTATTTGCTCTAAAACACACATTATTACAAAACACCCTCCTTAACGAGAATCCCACTCAGCATATACTACTTCACACCACTATAGAGCTATCCAGTGTTGGTTAAGCACTGGCATCTTAACCATTTATAACAAACATTTATCTCCTATAATTATGATACACACTCACTGGCCACTTTATAAGGAACACCTGCATTTGGTAATTATCCAATCATGTTGCAGCAACGCAATGCCTGAAATGGTGCCAAGACTGCTTAAAAGCTTCAGTTAATCTTCTCGTTAAGCCTTAACAAGGGAGGGAAAATGTGATTTATTGGCATGAGTGCTGGGTCCAGATGGGTTGGTTTGAGTTTTTCAGAAACTTCTGATCTCTTGAGATTTCACAAACAGCAGTTTCAAGATTTTTACCCTGAATGATGCAACACAAATACAACACACAAAAAAAAGCCTATCCAGTTCTGCCGTCTGAAATGACTTGCTGATGAGACATCAGGGGAAAATATCCAGGCTGTTTCAATCTGAAGGCTACAATAACTCAAATAATCACTCTTTGCAACCACGGTGAGCTGGGAAGCATCTCATAACACACCAAAGTTTGATGCGGATGAGCTACAGAAGTAGGTGTTTCGATGGCATTTGAAAGCAATTGCACAAGTGTATTGTGCTGAATTTCGGCTATCTCGAAGTGGAGTGTGCTTCTGATGCCTTGACGTTGAACCTTCTTGAAAATTGTATCTATGCTGAACCACGTACACACTTTAATCTATTGTGCACACTCCACTCAGCAAAGCCTTCGAGTGTCATTAAGCGGCTGTAGCACACGGCCCGTCGTGTTGAGGTATAGGTGATCGTTTGTCTCAGGATATTTTATTTATTTATTTTCTAACTATCTCCTAGCTAGCTAGCAGATGTTCTTAGCCACTTAATTAAGACTGGATACAATCCAAAGATACATCTTAGCAGTTGAAGGTGAACTTTTTTTTTTTTAAATCCTTGGTCATGCTTTGCATTTAAGGGTCTTTTAACTGACGTGTAACCGAGAACTGGAGCTAAAAATTAACTTCAGTGCTTGGTTGCCACTTGGGGTAGTATCCCTGAATTCTTAGTGGTGCAGGCCAAAATAAAGTGGCCCTTAAATTTCCTCTAGTCAAATACAAAAAAAAAAAAATTAAAACCATTTGTACTTGACTAACACTCCATGGTGTTTAACATATGCCTCCAGAAATGGATTCATCAACATTAATTCTATTTAATTATTGTTTAGATATTGTACGTTATTCAAACGTTACACTACATTCCAGTCATTTAGCTGACATTTTTATTCAAAGCTATGAACAATTAGTGACTAGCATGAAGCCAAGAGAATCCAGTACTGAAGTACTAGTGTAAACAAATACCATCCGATATCTGGAATGATCAAGGTAGTTAAGAAGTTGAAGAAGCTTGGACAAGGACACAGGTAAGGAATTATAAGTATGGTATGTGTTTATTGTTTCTAAAGTTTGACAGCATTTGCGTTGGCATTAAAATGGTTACCCTGTGCTTCTCTGACCTAGCTTTTGCTTCTTGAGCTTATACAAGAGACATTACGGTACAGTAGGCTGGTAGAGTTCTATTAGACTAGAGCTAGGGGCTTACGGTTAATATGGTTATGGTATTTGGTAAGATGCTTTTGTCCAAAGCGACTTGCAATATATAAACACTACCTTATTAGTAAACCAATGCAATTGCTTTACTACCTTCCAAATGATAGCTCAGTCCGTACAGTCACAAACTTGGTCTGATATTTTCCCGTAAAGACCGAGCAAGCAGGGTGAATAAGTATTTAATGTTGCCCTCCATAATCGTTTCTGTTCTTTGAATGACCATGATTGAAGCCTCATCCCAATTGTATATAATAATAATAATAATAATAAATTTTATTTGTAGCGCCTTTCAAGGTACCCAAGGACACTTTACAGTACAGAATGTTAAAATACTAGAATGTTAAAACAATAGCAAGATGGGTAATAAAACAATAAAAAATACAGGTCAGTAATATATGTAAAAGGAAAAGAAACAAATAAAAATCAATAAGTACATGGTAAAAGGCATTGTATCATGATACAAAATAAAATCAGAGAAAGAAGCAAATAAAATAAAATAAATGGGATAAAATAATAAAAATCAATAAGATATCATTGTGCAGGGAAAGCAAGGCTGAAAAGGTGAGTTTTGAGCGTGGATTTGAATGACAAAAGGGAAGTGCATTGTCTCAGTGAAAGTGGGAGGTTGTTCCAGAGTTTAGGGCTGGCAACACTAAATGCCCTGTCACCCATGGAGCGGAGGTTCGTGGAGGGGATGGACAAAAGAAGCGTGTCAGAGGAGCGTAAAGTGCGAGTGGGTAGGTATGGATTAAGGAGACTAGTGAGGTATGTGGGTGCTAGGTTGTGTTGGGCCTTGTAGACAAGCAGGAGAATTTTGAATTGGATGCGATATTGAACAGGAAGCCAGTGTAATTGATGGAGGATGGGTGTTATGTGATGCCAAGGTCTGGTGTGTGTGAGTAGTCTAGCTGCAGAGTTTTGGATGTATTGTAATCTGTTGATAGATTTAGCCGGAAGACCAATGAGCAGGGCATTGCAATAATCAAGTCTAGAGGTGATGAAAGCATGAACGAGGGTCTCTGCAGTAGTGAGGCTGAGAGAAGGGCGGAGTTTGGAGATGGTTTTAAGATGAAAAAATGCAGTTTTAGTGATGTTTTATATGTGAGTCAAAGGAGAGAACAGAATCGATAATGACACCCAGGTTTTTTACTTCAGATGAGGTAGTGGTGAAGTAGCCAGGAATGGAAAACTGTGTAGTGTAACTTTTTCAGCAATGCCGGAGTGGCGATGACTATGGCTTCTGTCTTGGTATGGTTGAGTTTTAGAAAATTGTGTCATCCAGTTGCTTATATCGTTGAGACAGGTGGACAGTTGTGAAAGGGGAAGTGAGTGAGAGGGTTTAGAGTGAATGTAAATTTGTGTGTCATCAGCATAGCAGTGAAAGTGTAGGCCATGCTGGCGGAGGATGTAACCCAGGGGGAAAATGTAGATGATGAAGAGCAGGGGGCCTAGAACAGAACCTTGGGGAACACCATGGAGGAGGGGTGCACTAGGGGACCGGAAATCACCAATGGAGACAAACTGTTCCCTACCCGTGAGAAGACCTAAACCAGGAAAGTGCAGTGCAGTATATGTTGTTTTGATGGAAGAATGCACTTCGCCACCGCGACCTCAAACAAAATCTGCAAAAGGAAAGAATTTACAGAGCCGTAAGACTACGAGATGATCATGACCTGACCTCTTGGTCTAGTACTGTAAAAGGCTAGCTTTTGGTGTTTTTGCCTTTTGCCACAGTGCCATCAGCATGAAAAGGGCACTTAAATGTGAGAAATAAATGTGACGCTCATTTTAACCCAGTGATAATAGCAGGATTTCAACGTTGGTGCTTGTGATGCAAGTCTGTTTAGCGATTGCTTTAAATTTGTTGCTTTCTTCAAGCATTGTGCTGAAACACCTCAGTCCACCCCTGCAAATTTTGGTTGACTTGACTTTTTTTTCAGTACTGCTTCATTTTCACCTTGTCATCTGGTTGCTGGGAAAATGTCTCTGCCAGTTTTTAGGGTTTTTTCCCCCTTTTTTGACTCGCCTACACTTCTGATCAGGCAGACAACAGATGTTTGTCAATCATGGGTAGGGGTACAGGCCGCGAAACTACCCTGCCCTGAGCAAAGGAGCATCTTCAGGATTTTAAATATTTTTTGGCCTTTGAAGCGTTAAGAGAAAGTAAGTCAGTAATAGAATTATGGCGAGATTAGCATTGGTTTTGACAGCTTCATTGATTTTGCCTGCTGTTATCTTTGACTTGCATGTAATGCATGTTTACTTTTGTTTAGTGGGCGTGTGCTACAGTAAGAATGTACGAGGCGAATAAGGTTCCTGTAAAATGAATGACCTGCTGCTGCCCTTTTGAAAAATAAAAAGTGGAACAGGATGAGTCAAACTGCGAGAGAGACAGACAGAAGAGAGGGGAATCCTCAGATGTCTTGAGATGAGGAGTGAGATTCTCTGTTTGAGCTGGTTCACTGAACTTGTTTCAGCACATCTAGAATACTGTGAGCTCTTACTCCCTTGTCTTCCTGCCCCTGCAGATGTTTCTGAGAGAGACAGAAAAAGAGATGCAGTAGAGATGGTACCAAAAGCGTGGGTGCTGCATACAAGTGTTTATAGAGAGAGAAGGCCGGAAAGAGCATTATAATGTGTGCCAGTAAAGCACTAGTGATTGGAATTGAATTAAACAGTAAGAGAATATCGGCTTTACCAGAGAAACAATCTCATTCGATGCACTTATTTTCGCAGCAATGGCAAATAACGGCCTGTTAAGCTACTAGCTAGCAAAATGGTGATCTAATCCCAGAACAAGCAAACCTTTTTCATACATAGCAAAGCAACAGCGCGGAGTATTGGTTCCTGAAATGGGGCATCTGGTCCCAAACCACCCTCCAAGCTGAGACTTGCTGTTGATTTTGATACTAGAATAGAATAGAATGCCTTTATTGTCACTATACACATGTACAATGAGATTAAAGTATCTCCAATAACAGTGCAAACAACGTGTAGAGAGGGAGAGAGAGGGGAAGGGGGAAGGGAAAAGAGAGGAAAAGGGGGGGAAAAAAAGGGGGGGTAAGGTGCACAGTCTGAGGTGTATGTGTTGTGTTACACATTATGGAGTGAGGTATTGCACGTATAAAGTATTGCACAGTGACAGTCACATTGTAAATTATTGCACGAGAGAGTCACATTATAAGAGAAAATTTTACACATTATGAATTATTGTAGGCGGCACGGTGGTGTAGTGGTTAGCGCTGTCGCCTCACAGCAAGAAGGTCCTGGGTTCGAGCCCCGGGGCCGGCGAGGGCTTTTCTGTGCGGAGTTTGCATGTTCTCCCCGTGTCTGCGTGGGTTTCCTCCGGGTGCTCCGGTTTCCCCCACAGTCCAAAGACATGCAGGTTAGGTTAACTGGTGACTCTAAATTGACCGTAGGTGTGAATGTGAGTGTGAATGGTTGTCTGTGTCTATGTGTCAGCCCTGTGATGACCTGGCGACTTGTCCAGGGTGTACCCCGCCTTTCGCCCGTAGTCAGCTGGGATAGGCTCCAGCTTGCCTGCGACCCTGTAGAAGGATAAAGCAGCTAGAGATAATGAGATGAGATGAATTATTGCAAGGTAAGGTGCACAGTCCTGAGGTGTATGTGCTGTGTGTAAGGTGCACAGTCCTGAGGTACACGTGTTGTGTGTAAGGTGCACAGTTCTGAGATGTATGTGTTGTGTGTAAGGTGCACAGTCCTGAGGTGCATGTGTTGCGTTTCACATTTTGGAGTGTGGTATTGCACATTATAAAAGTATTGCATAGAGTGTCACCTTATAAAGTACTGCACATTATAAATTAGTAAAATAGTAAAATAAAATGGACTATAAAGTCAGAGCATATCCGAGTTCAGGGCGGTTATGGCTTTTGGAAAGAAGCTGTTTTTTAATCTATTTGTCTTTGCCCTGATGCACCTGTAGCGCCTCCCTGAGGGCAACAGGTCGAACAGATCAAAGCCAGGGTGGGAGCGGTCCTTGATAATATTCTTAGCTCTGCTAAGGCAGCGGGAGGTTACTGTTGAGGTTTCCATAATACTTAACGATTATTTGCTGAAGGCAAAGTGAATATTGGGGAATAATAACGAAAATGAAGTTGTGGTTATTATTTAAATAATATTGTCTGGCATTGAGTGGTATATCAGATGTATTCCATTCAGCTAGAATGATATTGAAAGAGTTGAAGACGAGTAGCTGAATGGAATATATTTGAAGAATCATGCAAAAAATCCATTATTATTATTATACACATTCATTTTGGGTGTTCGTGTCTTTCTCTTTCAAAATTCTCTCAATCTTCCATGTTTAACGAAGCAAACCTGGCGGCCATATTTGTTTACAAATCGTCACAGTCCTTCGTTAGTGTGGAAGTTTTACGTCTCTGGCGTGTGACGTCATGTTTTGACAACCATGCAATATCGTAAACCATATTCAACGCTCGTTCTCTATTGGTTAGAGTGACGTAATACACGTAGGATAAGCGATATGTTAACAATATTGCAAGCTATCAAGTCAAATTAATGAAACCCGCTCAAAGGGGATAGAATACATGTTTTTATTCCATTGAAAGTGTCCAATCACCGATGTTCACTGAGCCTGAGATGGATAATTAGTATAAATACACAGGTGATTTTTTTTTTTTAAAACTTTTTCAAGCTTCAAAAGCGGCATGCAAATGTAATAATGGCGCACACAGACTTGTCACTTATCTACACCAAATCACATAGAATACTTTTGTTTTGAAATGGATAAAATAAATCATAATTCCGCCTTACCTTTTGAATAGTTTTCGACAAAACTTCATAGTATCTGTAGTGCTTTTAAGAACAGTGTTTTCTTTCATAATTTAATTCTTCCTCACTTATGGTGATGAAGCGATTGGCTGCCATTTTGCTGACCCACTCAAAGTGACTATCGAGAAATGGTCTGAATTTCTTGACCAGTCAGTGTGCGATTTTCCATAATCGGTAATTATACTAAAAAGAATTAACGCAAATCTCCTCAATAAATTTCAGTTACACAGACCTTGGAGATTTTGGAAATAATGTGAAATCTCTGCTCACATACCATATATTAAACATTATGCCATAGTGTTGGCACAGCTAATGAAATGTTGACGCTACTAGCAACTCCAACATAATGTAATAGTGACTTTTAAAGCTTTTGTTAGCTGTCCAATCTGTTAGCACCTCAGCTTTCATTAGGTCATCAGTCACTCAGTTAGCGCCTTAGCTTTTGTTAGCAGAGGAGGATAGCGTATCCAGAAAAACTTAAATCCAGTAATTTCAACTTCAACGCACAATATATTAGTGACTGTTTTTTTTTTTTTTTTAAACTGCTTTTGTTAGCTCAATTTATTAGCACCTCAGTTTTCCTTTGGTCACCACGGTCATTCAGTTAGCATCTTAGCTTTTGTTAGCAGAAGAGCATGGCGTATCCAGAAAAACTTAAATCCAGTAATTTCAACTTCAACACAATATACTAGTGACTTTTTAAAAAAAAAACGAAAAAAAAACCCCTGCTTTTGTTAGCTCAAATTATTAGCGCCTCAGTTTTCCTTTGGTCGCCACGGTCACTCAGTTAGCGCCTTAGCTTTTGTTAGCAGAAGAGGATAGCGTATCCAGGAAAACTTAAATCCAGTAATTTCAACTTCAACGCACAATATACTAGTGACTGGGGTTTGTTTTGTTTGTTTGTTTTAAACTGCTTTTGTTAGCTCAATTTATTAGCGCCTGTTTTCCTTTGGTCACCACGGTCAGTCAGTTAGCATCTTAGCTTTTGTTAGCAGAAGAGGATGGCGTATCCAGAAAAACTTAAATCCAGTAACTTCAACACACAATATACTAGTGACTGGGGTTTGTTTTGTTTGTTTGTTTTAAACTGCTTTTGTTAGCTCAATTTATTAGCGCCTGTTTTCCTTTGGTCACCACGGTCAGTCAGTTAGCATCTTAGCTTTTGTTAGCAGAAGAGGATGGCGTATCCAGAAAAAACTTAAATCCAGTAATTTCAACTTCAACACAATATACTAGTGACTTTTTTTTTAGAAAAGAAAAAAAAACTGCTTTTGTTAGCTCAATTTATTAGCGCCTCAGTTTTCCTTTGGTTGCCATTGAGCAATTCCAGCGTTATGGACGTGACACTTGAACTTAAAATGGCAACAAATGACCCAGTGCATGTTTTATTGTCTCCCAGTATTTAAACAGGTGTTGCATATTTTAAGGCTGTACCATACTGGAGAAGTGATAGAACAAGAACAATTCCCATAGTACATCTAGGGCATGCCAGAAAACGCCAATAAAAGATGCGTTATGGACGTGACAGAAAAAGTATCACTTTTCTTGGGTGACTGTACATTTTTATCAAACTCTGTGAAATTGTAAACCTAATGTCGAAATGGAGATATCCATTTGATAGAGGGGTCCAAGGTGAATATTAAAAAATCTTTGTTTAAAATATTTTGTATTTCATGCAGAGTTTCGGAAGGAAAAGTCAGCGTTATGGATGTGACGAAATTCCGTTATGGATGTGACGCGTCTGAAATAGACATGGCATATGTTTAGAAAATCAGCAATTTAACCACCATAACCCTTTGAAAAACTCTCTAAATATCAGCTAAAACTATCAAAGTTCTTAAATAATATTTAGGATGGCTATTGTTTTGCTGTTTTGTGGATTTTAGCATACATTTCTGTGGCTTGTGGCAATAATATAGAATTGTACATGATCAAAGTTGATTTTAGCTTGGGTTTTACATTATAAGAAAGACTGACAGTGACAGGTTGGTTACAAATTGGTTCAACTTATTCACATCTGTAAAATACAAGCCTAGGTGATATCTCTGGGAGTGGTTTTGATGTATTACGTGTTGCTTTATTTTTGTATGGTGAGGTTGACATTTACATGGAATTGCCCCATTGTCACCCAGTTAGCGCCTTAGCTTTTGTTAGCAGAGGAGGATAGAGTATCCAGAAAAACTTAAATCCAGTAACTTCAACACACAATATATTAGTGACTGTTTTTTTTTTTTTAAACTGCTTTTGTTAGCTCAATTTATTAGCGCCTCAGTTTTCCTTTGGTCACCACGGTCAGTCAGTTAGCACTTTAGCTTTTGTTAGCAGAGGAGGATGGTGTATCCAGAAAAACCTTAAATCCAGTAATTTCAACTTCAACACACACTATACTAGTGACCTTTTTTTTAAAAAGAAAAAAAAAACCTGCTTTTTTTAGCTCAATTTGTTAGCGCCTCAATTTTCCTTTGGTCACCACAGTCACTCAGTTAGCACCTTAGCTTTTGTTAGCAGATTATCCAGTAACTTAAATCCAGTAATTTCAACTTCAATATACTAGTGACTTTTTAATAAATAAAAAAATAAAAAAAAAAATGCTTTTTTTAAGCTCAATTTATTAGCGCATCAGTTTTTCTTTGGTCGCCACGGTCACCCAGTTAGCACCTTCGATTTTGTTAGCAGAGGAGGATCGAGTATCCAGATTAAAAACTTAAATCCAGTAATTTCAACTTCGACACACGATATACTAGTGACTTTTTAGAAAAGAAGGAAAAAAAGCTTTTTTTTTTTAAAGCTCAATTTATTAGCGTCTGTTTTCCTTTGGTCATCCCTGTCACTCAGTTAGCGCCTTAGCTTTTGTTCGCACAGTCCCCGTCCCCCCCCCCCCCCCCCCCCCCCCCCCAAAAAAAAAAGTAAAAGTACTGCTAAAAATTCTTCAGGTAAAATTAGGTATTTAATTAAACTTCTCATCTCACAAGGTTTGTTTGGTTCGTTCATTTGGTTAGCGGCACGATAGTCATCTTTACCTCAGCTCAAATAGTTATTGATATTACCTTTGCTCGCATAGTTTGCCTGGTTTTAGCCTTTGCCTTGCTTTAATCCAATGTTTGTAGTCTAAATCCTCAATATATATACTTTAAAAAGCAAAGAAGCCTAGAATGTGACACATAAAATGGAATTCATGTGGAAAAAATAAAAAGGCTAGATTTCATAATATGGATAAATATTACTATGCGTGTGCGCGCATGTGCCACTTTTTCATAAGGTGGCATCTGCAAAGCTCTCTTCTCTCCCACTCTTTTGTCAGGTTGCTTGGTTCACACAGATCATTAAATCAATAAAACTGTAATAAATCTCGACATCTCCTACACATTTGGATGTCTTATTCTCTCCCCCGCATTAACAGCTTGTTCTCTCTGCTGCACTTGACAGTCTGGCTCCTTCAGAGCACCAGGCTCAGCTGCAGTTAAGACGTTGGCTGAACACATCTGAGATCCTTGCTAATGCATTGATCTGCTGTCCAGGGTCCAGACTAGGCATGTCTGTATTCAAATAACACAATATTGTTAACAGTGACAACACCGGTAATACCCCAGCGCTCCATTTGGACGAAGAAAGGGAATGAGGTTCTGTCCCCCGGTATTTTCGTTTTACGAATTTGAATCTAGCATTGCAAGTATTCATTTCAGCTCAGGAGACCTACAACTAATTCCCTTCACAAGACTTGATGAAAAACATGGCAGACACTGAGGTGTGCGTTCATTATACTGTAATATTATCCATATAGGCCACTTTTTCCATGGAATAAAAACATGTATTTGGTTCCCTTTGAGTGGGTTTATTGATGGCATGAAATATCCTATTGCTTATCCTCCATGTATTATGCCACTCTCCCCAATGGAGAATGAGCGTACAATAACACAGGGAAAATAACAGTCAGCTTGACCACACTAGCATTGGCCTGCGCTAACACTACACCAGCTAGAAGGCAACTGGTCTGCCGTGCTAACGGCACCAAGTCATGGGTAAGCTCGTGTTGGCCTTCACTAAGGCTATTGCTGAATGCTTCCCTGGCTAGAAGGCAACTGGACTGCTGTGCTAATGGCACCAAGTCATGGGTAAGCCCGCATTAGCCTTCACTAAGGCAACTGCTGAATGCTTCCCCGGCTAGAAGGCAACTGGACTGCTGTGCTAACGGCACCAACTCGCAGGTGAGCTTGCGTTGGCCTTCGAGAATGCTGATATGAAGACTGTGGATGTACAGGGTGTTTCAAAAAAATATTTGAGATGTAAATATCCCAGAAACTATATAGTCTAGGCAAATGAAACTGAACAGGCTTAATGTTGAACAATATAAGATTTATTCCTCAATTTGAATGAGAAATTCAAAGGTATGTGGATTCCATGAACGATTTCACAAATTTTCAACTTGTTCGAGTGTACTCTAACACAAACGCCTTTTTCTTTTCCAGTGAATGGCATTTCTATACCTAAAAAGATAAAAACAAGAAACATTAAACATAAAATTTTGACCTGTTTCCAAATGTGCTGGTAAAATTTGAGATCAATTGAATGAGAATTGGCAACGTTATTAAATTGTGAAATGTCAAGTTTTTTGAAATACCCTGAATAATAATAATAATAATATTGGCTGGCTTTTTTTATGGTTGATCAGATGTATTCTATTCAGCTAGCATCAGTGGCGGTTCTAGACCAAAATTAGTAGGGGGGCCAAGGTGGGGCCAGTGTTTTTTCAGGGGGGCACATATGGGCAAAACATGACAATATTTAAGCGTTCAAAATGTTTAGTTGTTTAAAACCAAAACAAAATGCATTGAGCATAAATACAATGAGATAAACATTCTGTCTCAATAGCCTAAACATAAAATAAATTGTGCTCAGTAAATCTTAAAACCATGTTTCTCTTTTTTGTAAAATAAGATTTCTATTTTTGCATACAATGAACCTTTTCTTCAGACATGGCTGCACTAGAGTGTCGTCCAAGCACTTGCTGATATCTGGAGAAAGATGAATACAGTAAATGAGAGTGCGACTGAGAACAACATTTATTTATCATTAATCATTTATTAATTTATTATTATATCTATTATTTGTATTTTATATTTATTAATTATTATTCAGACTTCACACTTTCAGGGTAGGCTATATGAATTGTAGGTCGACACTGCTCTCACACACACATTTGTTCAACATCACAAACCTGATGGTGCTGTACTTGATATGCATGGTGAATCTGGTTGTCCCAATGACTTGTTGGGTTGTCCCTCATTCTGTCCCTCAATCTGATCCTGAATGTCTTCATCCTCACTCTCAGATTGCCTTTCAGATGCCTCACTTTCCACCTCTCCAACCACCACCTCTGGCTCTCTCTCCACCTCTGGCTCTCTCTCCTCTTTCATAATCTTCATCTTCCTTACTCTTTCTATGTTGCTTTTTGCCAACAGGGGCAAAAAAGGACATAATGTCCTTCTTGCTCCTTTTCATGATGATGGCCTACAGTAGGTCTATACTAAAAAGTAAACGGAGAGGAATGTAGCCTCTACATATCACAAGGCCATTCGAGTTTTACAAGAAGGTTAAACACTGTCGGTTATTTTACCCATTTCCCAAAAATATTAAGTTAGGCTACTTATTGCTGTGCAACGCACTTTTAAGAAAGTGCAATAAAACGGATTTATTATTGTAGTGAACAACAACAGTAAAACACGGATATGTGCAAACACTGACGTTACGAAATTGAATAATTTTCCTTACCTTCGCCTCTTTGCAGTAGCCTAGTCCTTGCAGGGCTGCAGCTGTTATATCTCACGTCCAAAGTTTACAATTCGCGCTGCTGCTGATCTTTCTGCTGCAGGTAACAGTGTGCGTGTAGCGCTTTAAGGAGTCCGTGTAGAACACTCCGTCATGTCAGTTCCGATCTTCGAGCCAGCGCACGTCAAAATTAATAAATCTTGTTACCTGTTCAGCACAGGGGCCACAACAGGGGCCAGGAGCAATTTTACAGGGGCACTGGCCCCCCCCTGGCCCCCGTTTAAAACCGCCTATGGCTAGCATGATATTGAACTCATCTTTGACTCATTCAAGATCATGCTAGCTGAATGGAATATAGCTGATGGACCATGAAAAAAAGCCAGCCAATATTATTTAAAAGTTTAACGAACAATTATTTTTGGCTGTGTCGATTGGCATAAGATCCACTCATGCTTCTTGTTGAACTTAACTTAATTAGCATAAGTAGTAGGAATGTAATGAATAGCTAATGAGTTCCAAATGTACAAATACAGATATGAATAGAGCAAGCATTATTAGTTTTGTTTTTTCTTTTTAAGAAAGCTCGGGTTTTATCCCCCGCTGGCCAAACGGTCCGAAGAGGGATTGTCGTGGCGATGTCTGTCTGCCAGTCCCAGAAAAGCATACTCGCCTTCTGAAATCAACTCCTCTCAATTTTTGGAGGAATTTCACGAAACTTGGCGGAAGGCTTTGTTATAGGACAGTAATACGCATATTACAATTTCGTTTGCAATATATTGTAGCGGGGGATATTGTGCTCTCGGAGCACTCTTGTTACTTTTGCAAGCAAGTGGTCAGATGTGAAGCTTGCAAGACAAAGACCATTCATTTGAAGGTGCCATGTGTAAGAATCTTTTTCAGAATTTAAGTTTAAAACATTAAAATAAAAAAACTTCACAATGGAATGTGAAAACAGCTTTGACGTTGTGCCAAAGAAGTCTACATATGATGTTGCAGAGATCTCATGAAGTTAGCATGTGAAACAGGACAGACGTCAGTGTTGTAATACCACTTTGTACCTCAAGAGGCAATAGTGAGTCACTGTCGCGCCTGCCCTCAGTCTAATGAGAGAGGATGAAGCGTGCACATGGTCACTGTGCAATTAGATCCCCTGAGTGGCAGAGGTAGCATTCAGCTGCAAAATTCTGCAAAAACGCATCTAAAATGGAAGAGTAGTTTTGTTATTGACTCTACCAATAGATTAAAAAAGAAGAAACCTTTATTTGTCACGTGCACACTTCAAGCACAGTAAGATTCATCCTCTGCATTTAACCCATCTGAAGCAGTGAACACACCCAGAGCAGTGGGCAGCCATACTACAGCGCCTGGGGAGCAGTCAGGGGTTAGGTACAGTACCTTCCTCAAGGGCACTTCAGCCCAAGGCTGCCCCATGTTAACCTAACTGCATGTCTTTGAACTGTGGGGGAAACCGGAGCACCCGGAGGAAACCCACGCAGACATGGGGAGAACATGCAAACTCCATACAGAAAGGCCCCTGCCAGCGGCTGGGCTCGAACCCAGAACCTTCTTGCTGCGAGGCGACAGTGCTAACCACTACACCACCATGCCTTTGTACAGAGTACAGAAGGCTTAAGATTTTTGGACAAGTGCAAACAAAGAAAAGGAACACTACTTGGAGATACTGAATTGCAATGCTGAACACTATTTGGACAAACTAAAGGGAAACTACCAGGAATTTTTTTTTTCACAAAACCAGTTCACTCAGCAGTGTTTTGTTTCACAGAGAAACTACAACCCCGATTCCAAAAAAGTTGGGACAAAGTACAAATTGTAAATAAAAACGGAATGCAATGATGTGGAAGCTTCAAAATTCCATATTTTATTCAGAATAGAACATGGATGACATATCAAATGTTTAAACTGAGAAAACGTTATCATTTAAAGAGAAAAATTAGGTGATTTTAAATTTCATGACAACACATCTCAAAGTTGGGACAAGGCCATGTTTACCACTGTGAGACATCCCCTTTTCTCTTTACAACAGTCTGTAAACGTCTGGGGACTGAGGAAACAAGTTGGTCAAGTTTAGGGATAGGAATGTTAACCCATTCTTGTCTAATGTAGGATTCTAGTTGCTCAACTGTCTTGGGTCTTTCTTGTCGTATCTTCCGTTTTATGATGCGCCAAATGTTTTCTATGGGTGAAAGATCTGGACTGCAGGCTGGCCAGTTCAGTACCCGGACCCTTCTTCTACGCAGCCATGATGCTGTAATTGATGCAGTATATGGTTGGCATTGTCATGTTGGAAAATGCAAGGTCTTCCCTGAAAGAGACGTCGTCTGGATGGGAGCATATGTTGCTCTAGAACCTGGATATACCTTTCAGCACTGATGGTGTCTTTCCAGATGTGTAAGCTGCCCATGCCACACGCACTAATGCAACCCCATACCATCAGAGGTGCAGGCTTCTGAACTGAGCGCTGATAACTTGGGTCGTCTTTCTCCTCTTTAGTCCGAATGACATGGCGTCCCTGATTTCCATAAAGAACTTCAAATTTTGATTTGTCTGACCACAGAACAGTTTTCCACTTTGCCACAGTCCATTTTAAATGAGCCTTGGCCCAGAGAAGATGTCTGCGCTTCTGGATCGTGTTTAGATGCGGCTTCTTTGAACTATAGAGTTTTAGCTGGCAATGGCGGATGGCACGGTGAATTGTGTTCACAGATAATGTTCTCTGGAAATATTCCTGAGCCCATTTTGTGATTTCCAATACAGAAGCATGCCTGTATGTGATGCAGTGCCGTCTAAGGGCCCGAAGATCACGGGCACCCAGGATGGTTTTCCGGCCTTGACCCTTACGCACAGATTCTTCCAGATTCTCTGAATATTTTGATGATATGCACTGTACGTAGATGATATGTTCAAACTCTTTGCAATTTTACACTGTCAAACTCCTTTCTGATCTTGCTCCACTATTTGTCGGCGCAGAATTAGGGGGATTGGTGATCCTCTTCCCATCTTTACTTCTGAGAGCCGCTGCCACTCCAAGATGCTCTTTTTATACCCAGTCATGTTAATGACCTATTGCCAATTGACCTAATGAGTTGCAATTTGGTCCTCCAGCAGTTCCTTTTTTGTACCTTTAACTTTTCCAGCCTCTTATTGCCCCTGTCCCAACTTTTTTTGAGGTGTTCCTGTCATGAAATTTCAAATGAGCCAATATTTGGCATGAAATTTCAAAATGTCTCACTTTCGACATTTGACATGTCGTCTATGTTCTATTGTGAATACAATATCAGTTTTTGAGATTTGTAAATTATTGCATTCCGTTTTTATTTACAATTTGTACTTTGTCCCAACTTTTTTGGAATCGGGGTTGTAGTATCCGTGGAAAGAATAAGTCATGCAGGTTTTTGTTATGCAGTGGGTTGAAGCGATAAGATCATCATGACTTTTTCAACCAAGAACCAGGAGTGTGAAAATGGGTGAAGAAATTCGCAAAGATGTTACTTTGATTTTACTTCAGTATGTACAAATTCTGTTCTTTATTGTGGTACATGTTCCATATCAATGCAGTGATGAGTTCATGAGTAAATCAAACGAGTAATGAGTGTGGAGATGGACGCACGTTATAACAGATTTAAATCCTGAGGTAAACTCAATTATTGTTCTCGTCAACACTTCAGGTTTATCAGGTTGTCGTTTTGTGTGTGCTGCACTGTTTTGTGAGCAATTCAACTGAAGAATGAATGTGAACTTTAGTTTGTCCAAATAGTGTTTAGCATTGCGATTCAGTTTGTCTTCTTTGTTTGCACTTGTCAATCATTTTCAGTTACATATCTGCCACGTGAGCCGCATACTACTGATGGGTGAGTTGCTTTTGGCTGTTTTCTTGCTAAAAACTGAGCTGTGTTATAATGTAAATTGTAGGCTGATGGAACACATGAAGATAAGATTAGAAGAGTAGTGTTATCTTGACCAGCTCAGTTTCAGCAGTCTGGTTGAATTTTGCGAATTCTTGCCCGTCTGTTAGTAGCCCAGGTTTTTGTATAACTGACGACTGTAAAGTTGGACTGTATGAACCCAGCAGTGGATTGACTAAAAAATGGCTTTACGCTATATTCAGGGAGTGATTTTCATAAATCTATAACAATGGTGGTGGTACGTTTTGGGAGAGAAGAGGGAGAGGTTTCTGCTGATGGGCATGGTAACACCAACTTTCTGGTGATGTACTGCCTTTAGTTTTAACCCCTGCCAGGTAGCAAATTCTTACACTGTGCACCGTGCAGCAATGTTTGTGTTTGGTGTCCTTAATAACTGTGTGGTGAAGGTCGCAGTGGTTTGTTGGGCTACAAATTTTTAATATTTTGGAAATGGAACGAACTAAATGAGAAATCATGGGCAGATACAAAGAGAACTTGTGCAAACAGGATTTAAAAAAGAGACCAACTTTGAACTCAAGTGAAACGGCTGAGGTGGAAGAACTGGCAGAACCAGAATGTACACATCCACCCACCCCAAAAAAAATACCTTCCAGTTTCAGCTACATCCAATTCAGGTTTAAATCTGATACAGATGAGTATTTGGAGATGGATGCACCTTATCCTGTAGTTACTTCCTAGCTTGTTAGGGCGGCATGGTGGTGTAGTGGTTAGCACGGTCGCCTCACAGCAAGAAGGTTCTGGGTTCTAACCCAGCGGCTAGCGAGGGCCTTTCTGTGTGGAGTTTGCATGTTCTCCCCATGTCTGTGTGGGTTTCCTCCGGGTGCTCCGGTTTCCCCCACAATCCAAAGACATGCAGTTAGGTTAACGTGGGGCGGCCTTGGGCTGAGGTGCCCTTGAGTGAGGTACTGAACCCCTGACTGCTCCCCAGGCGCTCTGGGCTGCCCACTGCTCGGAGTGTGTGCATGGGTTAAATGCAGAGGATGAATTTCACTGTGCTTGAAGTGTGCATGTGACGAATAAAGGTTTCTTCTTTTTTTTTTTTTCTTCGTTAGTCCTTTTAATAAAGGCACAACATTGGTCTATTTATCTTCGATACAATGCTAGCCCTATGTAAAATTTCCATGTTTTTAGATCTAAGCCAAGATACTAGAGCGATTGCAAGTGAAGAAATGCTGTGTGTACATCATCTGCATACTCTCATGCTCCATGGCAGCGGGTAACACAATGCATGCAAATTAAGTTTTGCAAGTCATAATGGTAACAGGAACGGCATTAATAAATCCTGTTCTTTGTTCCCCTCAAGCTAAAACTCTCCGTTACCAGTAGGTAGAGTTCATATTTGGTGGATGTCCAACTGCTCTCCCAACTACTTGTACTCAAGTGCATGTGCGCACAGCTTTTTCTCTCAACAAGATTGAGAACCAAGGTCAGTCTAGTTACAGGCAATTCAGTTAGGTTGGGATTTCATTAAATTATAATTCAGAATAGGTTTGGAACAGCAGTAGGTTAGAAATAAAAATACAGCACATTTAAAGCAATACTGGTGATAATAGCATTAAATCTGATAGTTTCGACTAATTCCTGTGTGTGTGTGTGTGTGTGTGTGTGTGTGTGTGTGTGTGTGTGTGTGTGTGTGTGAGGGTAAAAAGGGTTAGAAAATAAGCTACCTTTTGGTGGTGACTTCATCTCACATTGGAAAAACTGAGAAAAATCCAGCCTTTAATTGAAATTTATTCAGAGAAAACAAATCCCTTATCAAGAAATAATTAACAAAAACACATGTGCCACTGTTATTGGCACCCCTGCATTTAATACTATGTACAACCTCCCTTTGACAGTAAAACAGCACTGAGTTTTTACCTATAACATTTTATAAGGTTGGTGATACAGAGCAGGGCATCTGAGACTGTTCCTCTTGACACAGTCTCTCCAGATCATCCAGGGTCTGAGGCCCTCTCTTGTGCTCTTTCCTCTTCAGCTCACCCCACAGGTTTTCAATGGGGTTCAGATCATGGGACTGAGATGGTCAGGGCGCAAAAGCTTGATTGTGGTCAACGAACCATTTGTGTTGATTTGGACCTATGATTCGGATCATTGTCCTGCTGGAAGATCCAGTGACGACCCCGTTTTAGTTTCCTGACCGAGGCAGCCAGACTTTGATTTAAAATGTCCTGGTGTTTCATGGAGTTCATGATGCCATGTACCCCAACAAGGTTTCCAGGGCCTTTGGAGGAAAAACAGTCCCAAAACATCACAGAACTTCCACTGTATTTTACAGTTGGGATTGGGTTCTTTTCATTCTCTCTCTCTCTCTCTCTCTCTTGCCATCCTCGTGTTTGAGGGTTGGTGATCCTAGGAGACATGCGTGCACATTCCTCCAACCCTGCCTGTCCCATGCCAAGGCAGAGCATGCAGCACCGGTCAGGCCCGTCCAGTCTTGAATGCCATCCATTCATCTCTTCCTCAGCCGACCTCTCAATCTGGTCCCCTCTGCTTGGCCCTCCAAGATGGTACATGTTGGACCTGCAGCTCTTATATGGCCAAAATAGGCTAGCTTATGTTTGGCAATAGCAGGCAGGAGTTTCCTTAGGGTGTTCAGTTCCTGCAGAATGGACTCATTAGTTCTATGTTCTACCCAGCTAACCTTTAAAATCCCACGGCATCTGAACAATTCTAATGCCTCGATGAGCTTTATATCCTCTTTCTTGAAGGTCCAACTTTCGGTACCATAGGTTGCAATGGGCCAAACAAGTGTTTCAAGAAGTTTGACAGTCAGGGATTTACTGAGGGTGGAGTCTTTTCATGATGGCCATCCTTTTCACACCAAACCCACCTTGAGCGTTTATTGCCAAAAAGCTCCATTTTTGTTTCATCAGACCATAGAACACGCTTCCAGTCAAAGTTGTAGTAGCATTTCACAAATTTCAGGCACTTCTGTTTGTGGTTAACTGACACAGGCTTTTTTCTGGCAAACCTTCCAAATAATCTGTTGGCATGGAGGTGGAGTCTGATGGTGAGTTTGGAAACTAAATCCCACCAGTAAAACCAAGATTTTACTTGTAACTCAACAGTGATCCTTGGATTCCCCCCCACTTCCATCCTCCTCACTGTAGAAGGGTGCAAAATAAACTTGGGTCCTCTTCCAAGTCAAGTCAGTTTATTTGTATAGCACTTTAAACAGACATGGTCACAAAGCAGCTTTAGAGAAAAAAAGACTTTTGAGCTAATTTTATCCCTAATAAATGTATTTATCCCTGATGAGCCAGCCTGAGGTGACTGTGACGAGGGGGGAAACACCCTCAGATGACATGAGCAAGAAATGTTGAGATGAACCGGACTCCAAAGGGAACCTATGCTCGTTTGGGTGATTTGTAAATATCCTGCTTCTACAACCGTGTCCCATATGGTCACAAAGTACAACTGTGTAACTAGGAAATTCATTGTAGTTTTAACATGATGTCCATCTTGGAGATATCAACTGTGCATTGTTGGAGACTTGAGTGCAAGACCGTTCATGGCTACTGCGATCCTAAACCATCACAGCAAAGCTAGAAGTGTCCAGAGCCATCTTGTATAACTTGCCTCTTCCAGCTAAGTTTAAGAACTCCTTTGGGCGTCCACTTTTTTTTTTAAATTATTGCTCTAATAGAGGAAAGGGACACTTTCAGACGAGTAGGGCTTTATTTTTTTTAAATAACCATTCCCTGACTTATGAAGGTCAACACACTTCCTCATTTGGTTTGTGTTCTCTTATCTGTCCCATGTTGATGAATGACTAAGGGATTTTGGCCTCTGTGTCGCCTCATATTTATACCCCAGTTAATCAGGAAGTCATGGATTACAGCTTGAAAGTTCCTGCACATGCCAACTCAAATGTCCAATTCAAATGAGAAGCATACTTGTTCCATTTTGTTCACTATAATTTCCAGTGGTGCAAATAATAGTGGCATGTGTGTTTTGTTAAATAATTATTTCTTAATGTTTTCCTCTGTATAAGATTTTCAGTTAAATAGTGGATTATTTTCAGTGCGAGATGAAACTGCTTCACCAAAAGGTGGATTTTTTTTTTTTCTTCTCCTAACCCCTTTTACTAATCTTTACAAGTGGTGCCAATAATTGTGGAGGGCATTGTATATGGTTAACATGGTATTGATATTTATTTGGTGCAGTGTTGTCTGTGTTTTTACACCAAAACCGTTTAAGGATATTTACCAATTAAAAGCCGTCTCGTTGAAACTGGGTAGAACAGTCGCTTTAATCAAGATACCTCATTACATGCTACAGAGAGTAACTTAACTACTTTAAAAATGTGTGTTTTGGGGAACAGATGGCATGCTCTCGGTTTGTATGTGTATAGAGCTAAAGTAGTGCTTTTGTTGCATGGAACACAAAATTTAAAAAAGTGTGCAAGAGAAACGAAGTCTCACTTAAGCTCAAGTTTGTCAGACTGTGCAGGAGGTCCACTGTTTACAGTGCAGTCTGGTAAATAATGACACACCTGGGGACAAACTATAATGGGACATCTGTAGGCAGTGTGTACTTGTGTGCCTGTACAAGATGATGATGATTATTTTTTTTTTGCTGAGTGTGTTGCTGTGTGAATGCGACACCTGATGACCCAATGGTATGACCATCGTTAATAAGAGCCCAAATTACATTGCTTGATCTGATTTGGCAGAAATGAAGTTACTATTTCAGGAAGTCTGGTAATCAGCACTTCTGGACTTGTCCTCATGTGTGAGAGAGAGAGTGAGAGACTGTGTTAATTTAGTGCTTGAGCAATTATCTGTTGTACTATTGGGGCCAGCGTAGTGATTTAAAGGGAACAGGAATAAGAGGTGTGTCTTGGTGAGATGGAGGTGTGGTGTCTTGGTCCCAGTGAAAGAAGTCTGGTTTGTCAGTTCCAGTGAAAAGGGTGTTGCTTCTGCTCTTTCAGTCTTGAAGGGAGATGTGGGCTCTGTGGTGGTCCGTCCCAGTGAAGGGGTGTGGCCTGTTGGTACCAGTGAAAGAGGTGTGGCATCTGTGGCTGTCAGTTTGCGTGAAGGAAGTGTGGAATCTGTTTCTGTTGGTCTTGAAAGATGTGCGGCCTCTGTCTGTTGGTTCCGGTGAAGGTGTGGCCTCTGAGGCTGCTGGTTCCAATGAAGGTGTGGTCAGTGCTGTTGGTCCCAGTCAAAGAGGTGTGGGCTCTGTGGCTGTCCGTCCTAATGAAGGAGGTGTGGCCTGTTGGTATCAGTGAAAGAGGCGTGGCAACTGTGTCTGTCAGTTTACAAGAAGGAAGTGTGGAATCTTCGTCGGCCTTGATGAAAGACGTGTGGCCTCTCTGATTCCAGTGAAGGTGTGGCCTCTGAGGCTGCTGGTTCCAATGAAATTGTGGCCATTGTTGGTCCCAGTAAAGGGTATGGTATCGGTGCTGTTGGTTCCAGTAAAAGAGGTGTGGCCTCTGTGGCTGTCACCCCAGTGAAGGTGCACCCTGAGGCTGCCAGTCCCAGTGGAGTTGTGGCCTGTCTGTTAGCCTTAGTGAAGGAGGTGTGGCCTCTGTGGCTTCGTTCTGCTCTTGAATCAAATTCATCTCTGAATTATCCAGCACAACTGTTCGTGCATTGTATGTGCAGAGAGCTCAGAGGAGATCTCTTACTCTTGTAGTGGCTTGGCTACATTATTGATGAGGACATTGAGGTGACTCAGTGGATTGTAGAACCCTATTTCAGAGGAGACCAGATTTGTTCACTTTGGCTCCAGTAGACGGGCTACAGGAACATCTCGCACGTGCATACGCAGCCCAATCAGCTGGGAGGAATCCTCTGCTCCCTGTCCAGCACATTTCCATTATTGATGAATCCTTTTTGCTGGCTAGCCCTTTCTTCACCTTGCCAGTTCCTCCCTCATCTCTATCCTTCCTCGTCTTTCCTCTGGTCCTGCTCTTCCACCTTATCCTTCATTTAATCTCGTTGTATTATTCAGTGTGGGTCTGTGCTCAGATCTGCTGCCTATCTGTCTGCTGCCATTCTTGGGTGTGAAGCAACATCACGCTGAAATTGGAGAACAGCATAGGCATCGTGTAATGGATCCAGCAGAGACAAACTACAATTTCAAAGCAGAGGTATGAAGGTATACTGGCATTAAGAAATCTGATGCAGACACATCATGAATTTTAACCCTATGTTGGTATACAGATCATGAATTGTCAAATTTTGTCCAAATTTTTAAGAGCGCATCAGATGGCAGTTGAAGAAACTCGTCTCACGAAGCTGATTTCATAAATTATGAAAGGATAAGGGCAATCTTAAGTCCACTTTCATAAATGTTACATTACATGGGGAAGCCATGGCCTCACGGTTAGAAAAGCCGTTTTGGGACCAGGAGGTCATCAGTTAGAGTCCACAGACCAGCAGGAATGGCTGAAACCAATGGCTTGAGCAAGGCACCTAACCCCAGGCTGCTGTGGGTATGTTATATGTTGCTCTGGATAAGGGTGTCTCCTAAATGCTGTTGATGTAATTCATGAATATTTTAGCAGATTACATCCCTCTAACATTTTTAACACTTGTGACGCCTCTTCAGGTTTATTTGGCATTAAATTCTGTTTAGTTTTGTCCTTTGAATGTGAATTGTGGTACCGTGATTACTCCTCGTTCCATTCCACCTCTATTGATCCAGACCATAGAATTTGATCTTATTTTTGCCAGCATGATGCTTGATTTGGGGTATCTGGGGCCCAGAGCAATGAGATTGGGATTGTGTGTGTGGGGTGGGGGGGAAGCAAGATATTTTGAGCACTTCATTGATCAGGACTTGACCAGTATTAAGGTTCAAAACACTTAACTATATCAATGGAAATCAGGCAGGTGATGCATCTTGACAATTCTATAGGAAGACCATACATTTTGTCTGTTTCCATGCTTTGTCTTGTTTGAGAGGTCAACGTTGATATTTGTTGTCATTGACGTTATTCATTTTAGTTTACCAGTTACTTCTGCTGTCTGAGAAATGGGCAGCCATTGATGGTATATAAACCCTGTTTAACAAACTGTTAGTGCATACTTGAGTTCTGATATCAGCTGATGTTATCAGCTGTCGGAGCCACCCGCACACTATACTTTTCTGCTTTCTCAGCTAAATCTACCAAATGTGACGCATCCAGTTCACAGAAGTGTAAGGTATTTGCTTCTGGTAGTGGTTACTTTCACCTCATGTCGATTTTATCTGGGTGAGCATTGACTGGTGAATTTGTAAAACTTCAGTCTTGAGTCGGCAAAACAAACAAAATAAATGCTGGTCTTCATCAGTAAACACAAATACATAGTTGTATTATTTAGTTAAGATTCAAATATTTTGTCAATTCGCTATATATCCAGGACACATGGGCGAATTGAAATGCCGTTTCTCTCTCACCTTACTTGTAAAAAAAAAAAAAAAAAAAAGATAAAGATTACACAAAAAAGGGAAAAAATTAAGAAAAACAATATATATAAATATCAACGTAGATAATAGATAAAAAATACACTCTAAAATCAATGTACAAAATGGCAGTAGTGCAAATACAGTACAATATCTAACGGAGAAGGTGCTAGAAGAGCAGCTTATGAGGTGTATATGAACAGTAGTGCAAATGAGCAATAGCAGCAGATATAGCAGTAATGCTAATGTTTGTGATGTGCAAACAGATGAGAGCTTCTTGTGTGAATGAATGTGTTACAGACCAGGGGTAGGGGGTAGGTAGTGGACGGAGTTCAGCATCCTGACAGCCTGGTGGATGAAGCTGTTTAGCAGTCTTGTGGAGCGGGCCTGGAGGCTCCAGTACCTTTTCCCTGAGGGCAGGAGGCTGAAGAGGGTGTGTGAAGGGTGGGAGGTGTCACCAGTGATGCTGATGGCTCTGCAGGTAAGACGGGAGTGATGGATGTCTGTAAGGGAGGGCTGAGGGGTACCGATCTTGCTGGCCGTGTTCACTACGTGTTGCAGTGCCTTCTGCCGGAAGACTCCGCAGCCTCCGTACCACGCAGTGATGCAGCCAGTGAGGACACACTCAATGGTGCCCCTGTAGAATGAGCACATGATGGGGGGTGGGACTTGTGCACTCCTCAGTTTGCGGAGGAAGTAGAGGTGAGTTTGAGCCTTCTTGGCCAGCGATGCAGTGGTGTTGGACTAGGGGAGGTCCTCAGCGATATGCACCCCTAGGAATTTGGTGCTGCTCAGCCTCTCCACTGCAACACCATCGACGGTCAGGGGGGATGCTGTGAGTGACCTCTCGTGAAGTCGACTAGAATCTCTTTGGTCTTCTCCATGTTCAGGAAGAAATTGTCTTTACTCCACTCGACCAGTTGGCTCACCTCATTCCTGTAGTTGGCTTCATCGTTGTTAGTGATGAGGCCTACCACAGTCATGTCCTCTGCAAACTTGATGCAGTTGGTACACAGACATGGGTCTGCAGAGTGAAGAGCAGCAGGCTGAGCACACACCCTTGTGGGGCCCCTGTGCTCAGCATGATGGTCCTGGAGTTATTACTGCCGACCCAAACGTTCTGTGGCCTCCCTGTAAGAAAGTCCAGCACCCAGTTACAAAGAGAGGTGTTGAGTCCCAAATGTCTGAGTTTTTGTATTAGCTGCTGGGGAATGATTGTGTTGAATGCCGAACTGTAATCCAAGAACATCATTCGCACATGGGTGTTCTTTGAATCCAGGTGAGGGCTGGGTGGAGAGCAGCGGAGATGGCGTCCTTTATGGACCTGTTTGACCTATATGCAAACTGGAACGGGTCATGAGAGGGAGGGAGAATGGACTTGATGTTCTGCATGACCAGTTGCTCAAAGCACTTCATGATGATGGAAGTCAGTACTACGGGCCGATAGTTGTTATAGCTAGATGGGAGGGGCTTCTTTGGCACTGGTATTATAGTTGTAGCTTTGAAACACATGGGGACAACAGCTTGGTTCAGGGAGATGCTAGATGTCAGTGAGGACATCCCTGAGCTCCATGGCACAGTCCTTCAGAACACGACCAGGTATGCTGTCTGGTCCAGCTGCCTTGCGTGGGTTGATCCTGGAGAGGGTCCTCTCCACACTGGCTGGATCCAGACATACGACCTGTTCATCCGAGGGAGGAGTGGTCTTCTGTGCTGGTGCGGTGTTTTGTGTTTCAGAGTGTCCAAAGAAGTCATTTAGGCAGTTTAGCAATGTGATGTCACTCTCACAGGTCTGTGGTGGGGGTTTGTAGTTTGTGAGGGTTTGAATGCCACACCAGAGAGACTGTGCATCTCTGGTGTTGCTGTAGTGTCCAGATATTTTATTGCTGTACTGACGTTTTGCCTCCCTGATGCTGCGGGACAGGTTGGCTCTGGCTGTTAGACCTGCGGTGTCACTGGCCCTAAAGGCTGCATCCTGAGCCTGCAGGAGACTGTGAACCTCTCCTGTCAGCCAAGGCTTCTGGTCATCACGAACAGTGATTGTTTTTGCAGTGAGTGACATCAGTGCATTTAGCGATGTACGGTATGACATGACGGCCTCAGTGTATTCCTCTAAGCCTATGTGGTTGTTGTAAGTGGCTGCGTCTTTGAAAATGTCCCAGTGTGTAGTGCTAAAACAGTCTATCAAAGCAAAGGAGGCCCCCTCTGGCCCCACACGTACCTCCTTTTGTGGTCTGATGGCTCTTACTCTAGGTCTATATGCAGGTCTCAGCATGATGTGATCAGAGAGACCCAGGTGGGGGAGGGGGGAGACCTTGTAAGCTCCTTTGTAGGTTGTGTACACCAAGTCCAGTAAATTGTCACCTCTTGTTGGAAAGTCCACATGCTGATGTAATTTGGGCAGTAAAACCTTTAAATCTGCATGATTGGAGTCACCTGCTGTAATGAGGAATCTGTCTGGGTGTGCTGTCTGTTGTTCACTGATGGCCTGGTAGAGTTCACGGAGTGCCTCGCTCCTAACGTTGGTGTTAGCGGTAGGAGGGATGTAAACAATGACGAGCAGAATCGATGTAAACTCCCTCGGGTGGGTAGAAGGGTCGCACTTGATGATAAACGCCGCCAGCGGAGAACAGTGTTTGTGTACAACAGTAGCATTCTCGCACCAAGCATTGCTGATGTAAAAAAACACTCCCCCACCGTGAGTCTTGCCTCCTTCCATAAAGGCTCAGTTGGCGCGGTAGCATGTTAGCCAAGCTAGCTGGATAGCAGAGTCCAGGATGTTGTTATTCAGCCAGGATTGCATAAAGGTGAAAACACAGCAGTCCCTCATCACATAACGCAGATCTCATGAGTTCTGTGATCTATTTTGTCTAGTGAGCGTACATTGGCCAGAATGAGGGATGGTATTATGGGTCTGTGCGGGCTAGCCTAGCCTGGATACCGCTGTGCTTACCATGCTTCTGTTTCCTCTCGCACTGCTTCCAGCGTCTCCTCTCTGGGTGAGAGACAGCAGGTGAGTCCAGTGATGTAGTAGTCCGGTAGAGAAGACCCAGGCCTCGAAGTTCCTCAATGACTTTCTGGTCCAAGACGAGATGTTTGGTCATGTTCCCTATAGCTAGAAGGCAGTGGCGACAATATCTTGTGACCGACATTGTCAGTGCACTACTCGCACATGTACGTAGACATAAAGCACACAGACGTACACTAGAACACGCACTTTTAGACACTAAACACTGAGAGAGAGGGGCCGCTGCGTCCGTACGCGCCACCATCTTAATCATCAAGTTACTGTTGCTTGGTACACATCTTTGGGGGGAGGGGGGCATCTCATCCACATTATGCCATATTGGACCACATTTCCATGCTTTTGGCTGAGGAATGTGATCCAAATCTGATCTTCCAACAATAGGGCTATACTTCAGACAACTGCACCCACCAGGAGCCCTTGTCTGGTATTTTAATTCAGTTAAGTCATGATACCAGCTGATAACATCAGAATTTGTCTGATTTTGAAGTTCGATAAGATTCATAAAGAGCTTTTAATTGAATTTAAAAGATTGAATGGAAAATCGTGCTTGGGGGAGGGTGTATGTTCAAAGGTACATCCTTTGTACCTCGAGTACATGTTTTTTTTTTTTTTTAAATTAGCTTCAAGAGTGAAGCTTTAAAGGTACAATTGTGTACTTTTTTTTAAAAAGGTCAAAGCTCCTTACAAAAGATGTACCCTTGATGGTACTATGCCAACAACAAGGAATGATGCAGTATGGTACCTTTATTTCTGAGAGTCTGTCTGATTGCTGCTGTGAAGAATTAGAAATGCAAGTCCATGGGATCTTTGGAAGCAATTTTGATAATTTTCTGATTTGGCTATGACTTTGATGCTTTTGTAAACACAAGACAATTTTAGTGATCAATGGAAAGTAATTATTTTATTTTTCCAAATATGATTTGGTGGTCACCAATCAAGTCATAGACATGTACAACTGAGGGAAATGGATCCCAAAATAAATTCATGTTAGCAAATTCCTAATTGAACAGTCAGGGAGCATGTAAAAGCAGCAAAGCACATTGTGATCCAGCTAAAAGTCTCCAAGCAGACATGAATATTCAACACTAGAGGTAGACCTGTCACCCAGCAGGAGATTCTTTATTAGGAAAGTGATATGCCTTTGCTGAAAAGCCCATCAACGTGGTCCAAGTCACAGCACATCTGTCGTATTTTAATTGCGCACAAGACGACAGATGGCCTTCAACGTGGAGAGTCTTAATGAAGCTCTTCACTAAATCCAATAGTTGGGCATGATCATTAGTAGCCTCGATTGAGATGCTTACTGAGAAGGAAATCAATGAGCATGTTCGTCTTGAGTAGGAGTCCGGCTGAACGTGGCCAGTTTGTGATTAAAGCGGTAACAGCACTGGGATCACCATGGCCAGCTGTTGTCAGCCAGAGAAAGTATGGCGTGAGTCCAAGACCAGGACACTGCAAGGACACTGTATTCACTTGTCTGCAAAGACACCATAAAATAAACCCAGATTGCGCTGAGGAACATCTGATCTGTTGTCTAAATGCTACCGTGGCATGCAAAAGTTTGGGCACCCTTGCTGAAAATGTCTGTTATTGTGAATAGTTAAGTGAGTAGAAGATGAACTGATCACTAAAAGGCATAAAGGTAAAGATGAGACATTTCAGCATTTTATGCAAGATTTGTATATTTTTGTTTTGTACAATTGGAGAGTGAGAAAAGAAAAGGAACACCATGCGAAGGTTTGGGCACCCCATACATTTGAGTTCTCAGGTAACTTTTACCAAGGTTCCAGACCTTAATTAGCTTATTGAGCTGTGGCTTGTTCAAATTCTTCATTAGGAAAGGTCAGATGATGCAGATTTCAAAGCTGTATAAATTCTGACTCCTCAAATTTGTCCCTAAAATCAACAGCCATGGGCTACTCTAAGCAACTCCCTAGCATTCTGAAAAATAAAATAATTGATGCTCACAAAGCAGGAGAAGGCCACAAGAATGTAGTAAAGTGTTTTCAGGTAGCTGTTTCCTTAGATCTTAATGTTAAAAAATGGCAGTTAACAGAAACAGTGGAGATCAAGGTGAGGTCTGGAAGATGAAGAAAACTTTCTGAAAGAACTGCTCGTTGGATTGCTAGAAAGGCAAATAAAAACTCCTGTTTGGCTGCAAAAGACCTACAGAAAGATTTAGCAGACCCTGGAGTGGTGGTGCACTGTTCTACTATGCAGCAACACCTGAATAAATATGACCTTCATGGGAGAGTCATCAGAAGAAAACCTTTCCTGCGTCCTAGCCACAAAATTCAGCGTCTGAAGTTTGCAAATGAACATCTAAGCAAGCCTGATGCATTTTGGAAACAAGTCCTGTGGACTGATGAAATCAAAATAGAACTTTTTGGCTACAATGTGCAAAGGTATGTTTGGAGAAAAAAGGGTGTCAAATTCCAGGAAAAGAACACCTCTCCAACTCTGAAGCATGGGTGTGGGTCAATCATGCTTTGGGGTTATGTTGCAGCCAGTGGCACAGGGCACATTTCATTGGTTGAGGGAAGCATGGATTCGAATAAATGCCAGCAAATTCTGGAAGCAAACATCACACCATCTGTGTAAAAAAAAAAAAAAAAAAAAGTTGAAGTTAAAATGAGGATGGGTCCTACAATAAGATGATGATCCAAAACACACCTCAAAATCTACAATGGAATACCTCAAGAGGCAGAAGCTGAAGGTTTTGCCATGGCCCTTACAATCCCCTGACCTAAACATCATTGAAAATCTGTGGATAGATCTAAAAAGAGCAGTGCATGCAAGACAGCCCAAGAAACTTGCAGAACTGGAAGCCTTTTGCAAGGACGAATGCATGAAAATCCCCCAGGTAAGAAGTGAAAGATTATTAGCTGGCTACAAAGTGTTTACAAGCGGTGATACTTGCCAAAGGGGGTGTTACTAAGTACTGACCATGTCAGGTGCCCAAACTTTTGCTTCAGGTTCTTTTCATTTTTTGGTATTTTATGCCTGTAAATGATGGAAATAAAATGTAATCTTGCAGAAAATATTAAAGAAATGCCATCTTTACCTTTATGCCTTTTGGTGATCAGTTCATCTTCTGCTCACGTAACTATTCACAGTAACAGACATTTTCAGCAAGGGTGCCCAAACTTTTGCATGCCACTGTATGTAACTGATATCAACAGAGGTCAGGGTGGCCATGATCCACAAAGAGCATGTCCACATCTTTGTCTATAAATAAATTTCATCTATTTCTGGAACCATCCACTGGGAAACATTGTCTAAGGGTGAGGTCCATGACCTAGTTTTCCAGAGAAAGCTGTCCCTTTTGTCACACAGAATAGGTTTGTGCCATTTGGGGCATTTTCTATGAACTGGCACTGCAGATCAATTTGAAGAGCCATGTTTTGGCCTCCTTTTTTTTAAATTAGTTTTTTCACAGATTCGTGGTGGTGTTTTATGGTCTTCCAGACTCCAGTCAGGTCAGTTCTGTCTTGAATGGCCAGCATTCTTGTAGGTGTGTATCTATAGGGCTCATAGTGGGCCAACTGTTTCTTTTTTAGATTTTGTTTGTGTTAAACCCAATTTTGGTTCCCTGTTGTACTATTTTAAAAACATCGGTGGTCAGGTTGTATTCGCCTATTGTAATCGCCCTATTACCCGCAAAGCCGTTCATGATTATTTCTGCCTCGCCCACTCATGCAGCTGCTGGTACAACCGACATTAGGAAGGTTTGTTGGCATCAGATTATCCCACATTTCACTCTTGGATACACCATGTTCCAGTTATGTTTTTCACTGTTAAGCTATTTCACCCTCTGTTTATCATCTGCCAAAGAATCAGGTCCAAATATTTGGTTTGTTAATATGACTGGCTCCCTGTCTGGCCCGTCCATAGCCTCCTTGCCAATCACGAGATTCGTGTTCCCTTGGATTAACAGGTGGCTAGAACACCAAACAAACCATGGGGGAGAGATGCAGATGCTTGATTGGTGTGTGTTACAGCAGAGGCAGTGGAACTCTTTGGGCTCTTGGCAGTGTTGAGAGTCCTGGGGTTTTGAACCAGCCTTCATGGGGAGTGTTTGAGGAAACAAAATCAGTGCCTGAATAAACACAGTATAGTGTTAGTAGTGCAAGTGTACATCTATGCCCATGATCTATTGCTTTTTGTATCCAAAAGAATGATTGCCAATTTCCCCCATAGCATGGTGGCTACAAATCTGACCGGGTCAAACCAGTCAACAGGCATGACCTAATAGATGGTCATGATCAGCTAGCATTTATCTGACTGACAGGGCAAATGAGTTAAACGTGTCCATTTTTAGCTGTAGCATTTATGATGTTTGACTCTGAGACCTGAAAACTGCACTTTCCTTCTTTTTCAGATCAAGCAGCTGTCGGTCTAAATACAAATAAATTTCACCTGCCAGAAAAGCTATTTCAACGAAGGGGAAAGGACGCGGAATGTCAAAACCACACATTTGATAGTGGTTACTTTCACTTCACACCAACTACTAGGTGAACTTTGGCTTGTGAATTGACGAACCTCAGCCTTGAGCCAGTAGAAACCAAGAAGGTGAGACAGTCCTCTCTTCCTGCTTGAACTTTCTTATTAGCAATATTGGCATTGTCAGGATTCAGACTTGTGATCTCCCATTGACAGGACGAGCCCCATATTCAAAATATTTTCATTTGCCAAGATGTTTTTGGCAGTGAATGTGTTTCTATCTTACATAGCACTCTTGCCTTGTCTGAATTACTACCACAGCTGCCACATTATCTAGCATCAGATCTTAATTAGTCAGAAAGGACAGAATGAAGGACGGATCCCAGATTAGTGTGTTTTAAGGAACAGACAACCAGAGGACAAATAAAATTTGCCTGTTTGGGGGGGGTGCATTCAGTTGAATGGGAATGGAGCCAAGAGGTTCTGAATTCATTGAGGTGAACTTGCAATTTTCCAAAATTGTAAACTTTGAAAGATGAGCCACTTTAAGATTGTAGCATGTACCATGGTTTCTAAAGATAAAAAAAGGTTAATTTCACTGAAGGGGAAAGGATGTACTTTTGCTTCTGGTAGTGTTTATTTTTGCTTTGTGCTGACTTTTTTTCCTTCTTGGTGAACTCTTTTGGGCAATTGAAACCAGTGAGACTGTAATCATGTTGGTCAATTTTGAAAAATGGACGAGCTACTATTGACCCTGAAAGTCTGTAAAACTTTGGAAAATGAGCTGGTATAAGAATGTACAGGTGGTGCCGTTCCTGGACTTTGGCCTTTGCTATATTTTCATGTCACCTAGAGATACTAGCCAACTATGTAGCTACATAGGTAACTCACTGAATCATGCCTCCACACCAAAGAAGAAAATGGCAAAGCAGGAATAATGTAGTAATGTACTTTCACGGATGGTGCTTATCCAAATAACTGGTGCCAGGCCATGATCTTGCAAACCCCCAACTGCCTTTTCTGTTCTAGGCTGTGTCTCGTGACCACATACATCCTGAAACTGATATGAAATAAAGTATCATGCCAAATTCTTTGCACAGCTCAGAATACCTCACCTAAGAGTGGAGTAGAGCATGAATCATAGTATTTAAAGTATTTCAAAGCAGTTTCCAAAAGGCAGAGTCACCATTTCTCTAGAAATGGCCATCATTGCAACCCTTGTCCATTATCATGAGTTTTATAATAATAATCTAGCAATGATTTAAACCCTTCTGCTTTGTCTCTGCTTTTTGAAGCTGTTAAAAACATGCCAACGGCTTTTTTTGAGTGCCCAGGAACCAAAATGTTTAGACGCAGAAGCCTTTATTTATACGGTCACACTTGTTCATTCTTTCCTGTCACACACTCTCCAAGCACTTAACCACCTTCCCTGCTGTTACTCTATGAGGAGAGAAGCGGAAGGAAAAAAGGGCATGCAGGCCTGGAAAAGAATAGGCAAGTGGGAATAGAAAGGGAATTAAAAACAGAAACAGGAAATCAGGGCTGCAGAAAAAAGTGGAGAATACACCCTCTGTTTTACTTTTTGTCCTCTCACTCTTTCCCTATTCATGCACACAGCTTGTACATTTGACAAAGAGCCAGAAGTCTCTTTGACGAGGGTCACATCAGAGCTACAATAGCTTCGTTCTCATCAGATTTTTTGTAATTTTTTTTTCCTTGAATGTGTCTTGCTCTCAATCACTTTTTATTCTCCTGCGGCAGACCCAGCTCTGAAAAATATGACCCCTCTAGATTTAGCTGCAAAATGGAGGGCCATGGGCTCTAGGCCAGAGCAATTTGACATTCAGCCTGTGTATCAGATGCTATTTCAGCTAGATTGGGTGTCTCTGCTTCTGTCTGGATTTTCTGCTTAAGGTGGACTGCAATCAATACAGAACATAAAGATGAATGAGAGGCTGAGAGCAAGTGAGAACCTTAAATGATGGGAGGGGGGATCCTGTGTTAAACTAACCTGACCTTCACTACAAGACAGACACTGTGGTCTATCAATGCTTAGTTTCCTTTGCATAGCCGAATCTGAATTAAATAAGTGGACCTGATTTAGCGTGTGAGGAAGGCTTGTTTTGGAGCCTCCATAAAAGGAATGACTTTAAAATCCCAATATTTCTAATGAAGTTTTCTCTTTTTCTCAACCCCACCCCCCTACCCTCCCTTCCTGTTTCTATATAGGATGAAAATGCGACGTCACAGAGTGTTTTTGCTTTGCACCGTGGGGCTGTGTGTAATTTCTTTCCTGCACTATTACAAGGCCCTGCACTACGTGTCTCTGCTACGGGAACTTACAGCACCCTACCCAAACATCAAGTCTTTTATAATGGTGACTGGATTCTTCTGGAAAGAGAAGGCCACCCCACTGTCCAGTGCCTCTCCAGAAGAGGGACCCCCACCAGTCCTTAGAACCTTGGAGACCAGGCATCAGGTACATGAAGAAACCAAGGGCATGGGTGCAGGAGTGTTGAACATGGCTGAAGAACCCAGAGCACCACAGCCTTGGGTGAGACCAGAGGAGCCACAACACGAGGATTCAGACCCTGAGGTAAAGAAAACGGTTGCTTTTGTATTTTACTATGATGTCCAGAAGGCTTTATGTATGTGAAATACATGCGTATATACACTGTATGGCTAAAAGTGTAAATGGACACCTGACCATCACACCCATATGTGCTTCTTGAACATTCCATTCCAAACCATGGGCATTAATATGGAATTGGACTGCCTTTTGCTGCTTTTGCAGCCTCCAATCTCCTGGCAAAGCCTTCCACTAGACTTTGAAATGTAGCTATAGGGTTTTGGCCACAAAAGCGTTAGTGGGTGATGGGACGAGAACACCTGGGGAGCAGTTTTGTTCCACTTTATCCCAGAGATGTTCAGTAGAGTTGAGGTCAGGCTATGTGTAGGCCAGTCAAGTTAAAACACCAACTTTGGTATGCCATGCATTTATGGACCTTGCTTTGTGCACAGGTGCATTGTCATGCTGGATTGAGCTAATTCCCTTAGTTATGGTGAAGGGAAATCAGTTCTACAGCTTAAAGTGCTGATGACACGTTTTTGACATCTTTGGCGATGTTTTATAACATAAAAAGTAATTCCCGATGATCCATGTATTAATTCATGAAGGCGCCTATTTTACAAGTTACGATAAACGCGGCTATTTAGGCAAATTTGACAGGGCTGCAGCGCCCAGGAGACGGAGGAGGAGGAGGAGCTATATGACGTCAGCGAAAGAACCTTCCTCCTAACTTACCAGTTTGTTGATGCGACAGGTGTTCAGTTTGTCATTATTAGTATTATTATACATTTATTTATATATATATATATATATATATATATATATATATATATATATATATATATATATATATATAAATAAATATTAGTTATTATGCCTTCGCATTGTGTTGCGGGCTTTTGCTCCAAAACCTACAAGGATGGGGTAAGTTTATTCAAGTTTCCCAGAGATCCCGAGCTGCATGCGAAGTGGGTGAAGCAAGTCAGGCGCACTCGTGACAAGTGGGAGCCCTCACCAACATCCGTCCTGTGCTCTGAACACTTCGATTTGGATTGTTTTGACACCCTTCCCAGCTTAAAAGAATCTCTTGGGTGTTCAGTTCAGCACAAACGTGTGTTACTACCATCAGCAGTGCCTACACAGTGTTGCCAGATTGGGATTTTTCCTGCCCAGTTGAGTGGTTTCAAGTGCGTTTTGGTGGGTTTTGAACATATTTTGGGCTGGAAAATGTCAGCAGTATCTGGCAACAGATACTGCTGACATTTTCCAGCCCAAAATATGTTCAAAACCCACCAAAATGCACTTGAAACCGCTCAACTGGGCGGGAAAAATCCCAATCTGGCAACACTGCCAGTATTCTGGAGGGGGTCTACTAGTAGCTATGCCAGATCCAAAGACAGTCCTCCTGTCAGAACATGTGTTGTGAAACGACATAAGATAAAGGTATGTAGAGCTATAGATTCTACATGATAATCATAAATGTAATCATAAAGTCGGCGTGATATCAGTCACGTATTTGCTTGTGAAAGCTTGCGGCTTTCATGTAACTGCCGCCTAGCAACGAGAGGCAAAGGGTAAAGAGGGTAGGCTATCATAGATTCTATTCAGAAGAGATCAACACAATTCTAGACTCCCAGAAGAGGAAGAGCTAGCACTAGAGTGTTCACCGGCGTTTTCATGCGCCATTTCCATTGAGTAGAACCATAGGATGTCTGAGTAGAACAACCAGTGAACCACAGCGTGTTCTCCCGCTGACGTCACAACATGGCCGCGAGCCACGGACCCAGTTTTCTTGCGCTGTGCAATTAAACGTTGGATATTTGCGTAACAGCTTCTTTTCACATAATTATAACAGAAATCTAACATGTTTGCCATGTTGTATAGTTTATTTAAGAAATTGCATAGAGTCATGTTCGTGTCATCAGCCCTTTAAAGACATTCCAAGAAATTGTGCCTCCAAAGTTGTGGTAAGAGTTTGGGGAATCCCCAAATATGGGTAAGATGATCAGGTGGCCATATAGTACAACTTGTAGCCATGTTTCAAACTTTGACTTTTTTTTTTTTTAATTGCCTGTTGAACGAGAGCAGAAGGAAGACATGAAATTGATCATGTGGCACCCCAGTAACGCAGTGCACCAGGGAGTGGATGTTGTGAGATCAAATTCTCCCAGCGTGGTAGTGAAGAAGCAGGAACCCCAGCATGCATCCACTCCAGACCCCATCATGTTTCTGGGTGACTTACACAAGCGCCACTTTACCCTACAAGAGGACAGCACACCCTACTTTGTCCGCACTAAAGCTGGTGCTCTGTGTTTCCGGCAAGGGACAGAGATAGTGCCAGCAAGAGATGATTCTGGGACTGGCAAAGGTAAGCCTACACTGGCTGGGGTCCTTCATAGGAATATCTTACAAATTGCAGAGGACTCCAATGCTCGATCAAAATTGTCAGAAGACTCTAGTCCCAGCCGAGTGAAGCCCAAACGTGGCAAGCGTCTTGTAAAGTGCGTATGCCGTTCTGGTTGGCATGGTCCCTACTGTGGAGTGCCTACAATGGTGTATCACTCAAACCTGCCAACTAAAGAGAGACTGACCCCTCGTGAGAAGCCACGACGTGTAATCAATGCTATTAACATTAACCATGAGTTTGATCTGCTCCATGCCCGCTTCCATGAGCTGGTTGATGCTGTTGATCTCTTTCTTGTATGCGAATCCAACTTCACAGCGTACGGAGAGAGGCGTCCGTTGAGCTTCCTGCAACTCTTGCTCAATGGCACTTATGACTACATGCGTCATAAGATCCTTTATGTGTTTCTGGACCACTTTCCTGAAGGTGGTCGGCAGGATGGCTGGATTGCTGACGACTATCTGCGCACTTTCCTTACACGGAACGGCATGGGTCGAGTGCAGGGTGCACGGCCTGACGACGTTTTCCTCATCAATGACGCTGATGAGATCCCAGCCCATGAGGGCATTCTTTTCCTCAAGCTGTTTGATGGCTGGACTGAGCCATTTGCCATCCACATGCGCAAGTCACTCTATGGCTTTTTCTGGAAGCAGCTTGGCTCTCTTGAAGTGGTTTCAGGATGCACAGTGGGGATGCTGAAGGAGGTCTACGAAAATGATGGCATCCGCTTGCGCCGGCGCGAGTACTATACCATGCCTAATTTCCGCAAATATGAGAATGACACAGGACACATCCTGGTGCAGTGGTCAATTGGAAGTCCGTTCCACTTTGCCGGATGGCACTGCTCCTGGTGCTTCACGCCCGAGGGCATCCACTTCAAACTTGTATCTGCCCAGAATGGTGACTTTCCCCGTTGGGGCGACTATGAGGATAAGCGGGACCTTAACTACATTCGTGAGCTGATCCGGACTGGGGGTTGGTTTGATGGCTCTGTGCAGGAATACCCTCCCACGGACCCTAAAGAGCACATGTATGCCCCGAAGTACATGTTGGACAATTATGAGAACTATCGCTACCTTCTGGAGAACCCTTATGTCAAGCATCCCAATATGAGTGCGGGGTAAAGGGGAGACAGGTGGGGTTTAGATGTAGTTCATCTGAATAATAAAGGAAAATAAGGTCCATTTGGAAGTTATCAGGGGAGGAAGGGAACAAAACTCTGCCTACATCCTTTCCCCCCTTTTCTTACTTATTGGATCAAACCCCAAAGGTTAATTACCATCCAGTCCCTGGCAGAGAAGGGTGGGACCAGCCATGGCAATGGATGAACATAAGTGATTATTTCTTTTTTTGGTTTCTGTTTGCTCAGTGGATATGCAGAGTCTATCAAGAGACTGTATCAGATCACTCCATTTGTGATGTTTATTATGCGCTGACCCTTTTGTGTGAGAGATAAAAAGAATGTGTATGTTTGTGATTGGCCTTCATGGTTCTTGACACACATTTTTGCTTGCAGTTTTGAAAAATGAAAACCATACGGATTTATTATTTTGACTCCTTCCTAAAATCCACACTTGGCCAAGTGCGGCAGTCAATGGAGCGTTTTCTGTATGAACGAAAGAGGAAAAGGGTTCTAAATTTGGTCTGAATCACTTTCTGAATATGTGAACCGTTGGGTTTAGTTAATGCAGCACTTTCAGTCCAGATTCTGCGCTGATTGCTGAAGCCAGTGTGGTGATGTACTTTTGCACTCTTGACCAATGGCATGAAGTGCCCTCAGAGTTCAGTTCAGTATGGAGGAAGAAAAGTGGCTCAGATATTGGTGACTGTGTTGGTCATACATGCAGAATACAAGAGAAAAGGGGAATGGAGCAGGGAGTAAAGGGTTGGTAGAAGTAGAGAAGGCAAGAGTAGGTCTCTGTTCCCCTGCCTGAGTAGAACCAAATACATTATGGATGCTTCAGCACAGCAGGAGACCATTTCAGTTGAAGAGTAGGCCACAGAGGAAAAGAGAATAGTCCTTCGTCCCTCTCTAGCCTTCTCTCCCAGCTTGTCTCTGTGTCGTAAAGCAGATTTGGCATGAAATATTTGGCCGTGTAGACCACAGAAATTTAAGTTATTGGTTATACTGACGCACCTACTACAGCGTTTGTCAGGCTATGGAAACCTAATGGGAACTTTTACAAAAAAGTATTGCGATTACACAATCCTGACAAAGCAGGACAGTCTGAAATGGGAATGAGATCGGAACCTTTACAAGTCCCACTCCAAATTAGCATGATCTTTAAATTTGATGGGGAATGGATGCATTTAAAAGGCCAGTGATAAATTCTACATCAGGTGCCATAGGCGATGGAAAAGTTGGGAGCCCAATTAAAATAAAATATGCATGTTCTTTGTGAAGGCATTCTTCATGGCAACATGTTCAACAGGAACCTTTTTCCACTAAAAACAAAACTTGAGGCGGTAGTTTTCGTAGGAAATGACGAAGTCACTTTTGATGGAACTGAGCTGCTGGTAGCAAAATTTGCAAGTATAAGTCATCGATTGGAACGCAGCTATCTAAACACGCCCAAATTATTTCTCATATCTTATCTCAAGTTGCAATGTGTGGTGTCATTATGGGAGTGTAAAAGCAGGGAAGTAAACCAGCAGGGATGGGAAGGGGGGGGAGCAGCAAAATCCCAGCATTCAAATGAGGTCACAAAGTCCTCAACATGGGGCGTCTACATCCTGTGTGTGAGAGAAAGAGGGAGAGGGGTCGAGCTCCACACTGCAGCAAAAGCACTTGAGTGCCAAATGAAAGGAGGAAGAGAAGCAAAGAAAACATGCATTTTTTTTCTTTGCATTTTTGTTTGCTTTTAACGAAATATCCATGGTTCCAGCCATGCTTCTTGTCCTACACATCATCCTTTCTATCAAACGTTCTTGCTGCATCCTATACACGTATATTCCCCTCCTGCATTCCTCTCCCTGACTACTAGAAATAACCTTGGCTTTATGACCATGGGATCTTTCTTTTCCCACACAAGTTGCTTATGTGTAGGGTTTTGATGGGCATCACACTCAACTGGGCATGCCAAGCTCTGCCCTGCTGCATCAGGCTGGGCTGTTTCCATGGTGACATGCCATCCTGCCTGCAATGTGAACACCGTTCAAAACAATGTGGCTACGTTTGCATACCTGAATGAAAACTTCAATTTGACTGAAAGGGCCGGATCATTTGTTGAAGAAATTATGTACGCTTTGAAATTCAAATGGCTTTTCTCATGTATCCTGTGCAGGTGCGTTTTGCTAGTTAAATGTGGCAACTACTAAAAGTGGGTCCTGTAAAGAAAGTTTGAATAACTTTAGCTACGGTAATAGTAACATTGGTGCTAAATGTCATGCCTTGCATACATGTACATTTTGTAACTCATTGTTCAAATGACTCAAATCGAGCTGTATTTTTGAATAGTTTTTACTTAAACTGTGTACACTGAAACCCTACAGAGGGGACAATTTGTTTGAAATCTGCAGTCTGATCAAGTTCATTCCACTTGAATCTGTAAATATTGTGAAATGCGCTCGAGTGACTCAGATGAGGGAGAGATTCGAGTGTTTTTACAAACCTATTCTCTTCATAACCGACCCAAATCTAGACTAGGATGCTCTGGATGCCAGTGTTCGGCTGTCATCTTTGCTCCGCGTTGCTGACGCAGTTTCTCATTCCCCTAAGTGTGCGCTTACTCCGAGTGTTGAGCCAGAACAGAATGAGGATTAAGAGGAAGCACTTTTAATAGCGTCGCCCTCTAAGCTGCTGCGTTCAGGACAAAGCTCCGCTGTGCCCTGTCACATCTGCAATGCAGCAGTGCTGTGTTTACAACCAGAAATCTGGATCCTAACATGCGTTACAGATGCATACGCACAGCTGGAAGTGCGCTCACTTGGTGATATGTTGGCCAAGTGAGTCATCGGTGAACAGTAAAGTTAGGGTGACCAGATTTCCCTAGCCTGAAACCGGGACACTTTTGCGCGCGACCATGCTCATGCACGCACACCCCTTTTTTTTTTTTTTTTAACGTAAACGTGACACTCAGAGGTGCTCTTATTTTGTTGAAGCTCACATTTATCAACATCTCACATGAAATAAAACAAACAGGCATTTTATCTAGTAGCATAGTGGTATACAGATCAGTTAAATTATGGTCAGACAACAGATTTTGTAATGGCTGAGAATAGGCCAGGCTATGTCCATAGGCCAAATTTAAACTGATTTATTTCACCTGTTTGTGAGAACACCAAGAAGAATGCATATGCACATGTAGGCTATATCTCTAAAAGTGTATGCACTATCGCATGAACTTAAAAAGTAGACCTCAACATAGCCTAGGTCAGAATCAACCTTACTAACCATTCCCCACAACTGAATGAATAAAGCAAGAAGATGTGTACAAAAGTGAACACTTTAATGGAAGGTGCAACAAGCTGTTCAACACAGCAATATGGCCAAACTGTCAGAATGGTATGTTAAACGGAATCTTTTTTTTTTTTTATTCACCTTGTTATCCTGAGATAACGACATAATTAATTCAGGATGTCGAGAAAACAACTAATTCGAGATCTCGAGAAAACAAAACTGTTATTCCGAGATCTCGAGAAAACAAAACAATTATTTCATGATCTCGAGTAAACAGCTGAGAAATGGTTCATTCAGGTGCGCCAAGAGACTTGTGATATGCTGACTTTGGGGCTATTTCTCATTCTGTATAGACACAACTTTGGTCATTAGAATGTCTGGAATAATCGAGCACCTAATAAGGCAATATTTTGATCAGGGGTTGACGCAGGGAGAGATTGCATTAAGTCTTTTAATAAGGGATAATTTCAAAATTAGTCCGCGGCACCTCCGCAGAAGACTGGCCCGGCTTCGTCTCTACCAACGGAGATACAGTGATCCAGCTGAGATCATGAAATAATTTTGTTTTCTTGAGATCTTGAAATAACGGTTTTGTTTTCTCGAGATCTCGAATTAGTTGTGGTGTTTTCTCGAGATCCTGAATTATGTCGTTATCTCGGGATAACAAGGTGAATAAAAAAAAAAGATATGAAGGGCCTCTCGCGGCTTCCGTAAATATACACTCAAACAAAACAGCAGTAAAGGAGGAGAGGGGCGACAGCCCGAGGAAAGCCCCCACAGGAGCTCACAGCATTTGCAACATAGGCTAACCAACTCAGTACAAGAACAAAGCACTTAGTCTGTGCAGTAGGCTTCGTGCGCATTGTTCTGCACCTCTCGGAGGAAGGGGTAGGTGCCCTGTAAATCTTTGGAAAAGGTACATTTTCTTTTCGGCATAATTGCTGTGGCATTACTGCTGCTAGCTGCTAGACAAAGAACATTCGCGCCAGTTAATGTTTATTTTATTGTTGCATGGCAACACGTTCTGTTGTCTGGAATAATGTGGCTAAATAAACACCCATGCCACAGGGCCAGGGGGCGGTAACCAGGAAAGTTTGCGATTTCCTGTCAATTCATCAAAATAGTAAATGCAGACATTTCTCCGCTAATGATTCCCACGCTGCTCAGTCGCAAACGTCGCGAGTGGCGAAAACCGGGACATATCCGTGTCCCGACAGACTTTTGTCGGGACTCGGGACACACAACCCCAAATCGGGACTGTCCCGGTAAAACCGGGATGTCTGGTCACCCTAAGTAAAGTGCAAAATTCTTTTACACTTCTGGGCTGCGTTTCATTCACGAAGAATGAAGCCACCCCTGTGGACTTCCTTCACTTGATTCCTCATGAGAACGTCTGAATTTTTGCTGCCTTCCTGGGTTAAAACGGGCCAAAACCTATCGCAAAATTGATCAGATTACTGTACATTGTCATAATGGTTTACTTAATGTTGACTAGCTTGCTAGCAGATACTAAGGGCACTCGTGTAATAGTTCTTCAAACATTTTGTATAATAGATAACCTTCACTAGCTTGGCAGCAAAATTTACTATTTGGAGTTTCATTACACAGTAAGTTGGCATAAAATGAGCTAGTTTGCTTGGAAAAATAAAAAAAAAAAGTGATTGCTTTTCATTCCACAATCAATAGCTATCCTAAAGCTAGACAGCCAGCAAAAGTAGCTATTGGTTTAAATTAAGCTAATAACTATTTGTCATGCTTGCCAGCAAAATTAATTGCACAGTGGAATAGTTAGCATAACATTAGCTAGCTTGCTAGCAAACCTGGATCCTGGTTTTGCATCAGTAACGTACTCCAATTAAGCTTGTTGCTCGATTCGCAGGTTTCACTAGACAGTAAAATGGCTTGTCTTCTTGACCATATCTCTGTGTGTAAGTTGAGAAAATGCTAATGACCGCCTATTTAGGTCCTCTCTTTTCCTAAGATGTTAGAACTTTTATATGGCCTCCAGCATTTTGACATTCAACACTTCCATGGAAGTAACCGATCAGCTTTCAAGGAGCCCTACAGTACTTGGGGGCTTGGGCAATTTCCTGTCCTATAGAAATATTAAAGTTAAAATTAATTTAAAATCCACTCTTGACACAAGGATGTTAGTCACTCAGCAAAATCAGGTTTTGATCTGGCTATACGGTATGATATGTGGAGAGAGAAGCTAAGTATGAACTGCGTTGCAGGAAGTCTTGGCCAGCGTTACATAAACTTCCAGTCATCAGTGGTTAAATCAGAAATACAGATCTCAGTTCAGGAGTAAGGGGATGGGAGGAAAGCCTTGATGTTTCCTGTTTGGAATGTGGTGTTGGAGTAGGAAACTGCAAATTTAGCTTCTGACAAAAATACAGCAACACACAATGTAAAAGACGTTGAGACTGAAGTTGTGGTGTTCTGTATTGTATCCAGAAGTCTGTCCGATGCTAGTTTTATGCACTGCATGTCGTAACCTAACCACACCACCTTCCCACTGATTGGTCAGAATTTGTTTAAAGAAGGTTCTAACCTGTTATTTCTTTCATGACTTTTACAACCAGACTTCTTCCATAAAAGCACACTTGTAAACATGTAATCATCAAAGTTTTCTGACGCAAGACTGGTTTTACTTTGGAAGGCTTGGAGTTCCTTGGGGAACACAAGTTGCATTTTATTGTCTTGACTTCAAAAATGGACAAAAGAGCAAACCGTTTAGACGTGTTGTGATAACAGGAGCTAACCTCTTTCACAAACGTTCCACTTCAAATTGATCTGTAAATGGATTGTGTCGTGACTTTCTTGAAGAATAAATACAAAATTGTTCGCATTGGGAAACTGCTGTGGTATGAGGGGAATAAAACACTTCAGGACATGCTGTTATCAGAAAGTAATTAATTTGAGTGGTAACAGTAGCACTTTTTATCAAGCCTTCCTTAGCTGAAACCTGTTCGGTCTTGGTCATGCTATGAAACTCACTTTTTGACCAACTATTGCTCTAGAGAAGGAATTAAAAAGGTTCCTGGAACTATGGGCCCCATACTAAAATTGGTTGGGTGGAAAAGTCCAAAGTTCCTGTATCTGTGAAAGGATTCCTGTGGTGAAAATGTTCCCAACATTTCAGTTCTGGTGAAAATGTGGCTGAAGTTTCTGAAATTCCTTTAAAAATTCCTGTGGTGAAAATGTTCCCAAAGTGCTGATGAACCAGAAATGTTCCTGGGATAGAAATGCTTCCCAAGTTCCTGTCCATGTTCACTGCAGAAACATGTTCCCAAAGTGATGGACTTGCTGAAAAGATTCCTGGACTAGAATCAGAACAAGTTCAACAACCCTGAGGGGAAGTTTAGTAAAGGGGAAATTGAAAAGCTTCAAGTTCCTGTAAGGGTTCTTGTGTTGAAAATGTGGCCAACATTTTTGAAATTCCTATAAAGATTCCTGTGGTGAAAATGTTTCCAAAGTGCTGATGAACCGGAAAGGTTCCTGGGATAGAAATGTTTCCTCGCTTCCTATCCATGTTCCTGCAGTGAACATGTTCTCAAAGTGATGCGATACTTGAAAAGGTTCCTGGGCTAGAATCAGAACCAGTTCAATAACCCTGAGGGGAAATTGAATAAAGGGATAATTGAAAAGCTTTGAGTTCCTGTGTTGAAAACGTGGCCAAAGTTGTGGGCTTTTTTTTGTTTTGTTTTGTTTTCCCCCCAATCTGTAAAGTTCCTGCAGTGAAAATGTTCCCAAAGTGATGGGATAGCTGAAAAAGTTCCTCAGATAGAATCAGTCAAATACTTTAACCCTGAAGGGAAATTGAGTCAAGGGGAAATTGAAAAGTTTCAAGTTCCTGTAAAGGTTCCGGTGTTAAACGTGGCCAAAGTTTTTTTGCTTTTTCCCCCAATCTATAAAAGTTCCTGCAGTAAATGTTCCCCAAATGATGGAATAGCTGAAAAGGTTCCTGGGCCCGACTCAGAAATACTTTAAATTTCTCCTCAGGATTATTAGTAAGGGGGGGGAATTGAAAAGCTTCAGGTTCCTGTAAAGGTCCTTGTGTTGAAAACGTGGCCAAAGTTTTTTCCCAATCTGTAAATGTTCCCAAAGTGCTTGTATCCCTGAAAAGGTTCCTGTGGCGAAAACGTGCCTATCGGGCGAGACGGACGGAGAGAAAAAGGCGGGAGAAGGAATGTTGGCCTCTTTAACGTTCCTTAAAGGCAAGAATCAAAATCTTGTGTCCATTTGAATGGCTTTTTTTTTTTTTAATTAAATGATCCAATTATCTGACATCTTTTATAATGGGTGAGGGCAAATGAGCTCAAATTGCTTCCCCCAATCCACCCTGAGAGGGTGGGTAAAAGTTTTCAGTGGAAAACAAAAAGCCAGCAGCATTAGATCTACTTGGGCCACTAGAGTGCATGGTTCCTGAGAGGCGCAGATTATTTCTCTTTACATCATTAAAGTGCCACATTTTATTCGGCTTGATATCTTCTACAGGCTTGTGAGTTAAGACCGAGTCCCAGAAGGCTTTCATTTGTTTGTTGAGCGTGATATGAACAAGGGATAGCTCACTGATATTGGCTGCGGCCCAAAGCTGTGGCTGTTCTTGCTAATCCTTCTAGAAATTCACCTTCTGCGAGTTGCACTAGGGACCTCTCTCTACATATAAATATCTTTTTCTGTCTCTTCTACGGAATGTCCTTGTCTTGTTGGGTTTTGTTTGCTATTCGTTGTCTGTTGTAATGACTTATGAGCTGGTTGTTATACACACCCTGCTGCTGTTTACATTAATTATCCAAGTTATTCCATTCTTGTTTCTAGAAATTAAAAGGGAAAATAATTGTGATGGAGGAGGGAGAAAGCAGCGGAAGCGGTTATGAAGCAGAGAGCTGTTTAATCATTCAACAGTTGTGCTTTTTTTTTTTAGGGTTTTGAAGCACTGTTTATCCATCTTTGACTTGTTCCTGTCTGTTCTTCCTGTTGTCAAATCGACATTTTGTACTGATATTACTGAAACGTATCTGATATGCACTTGTCATTTTATATATAATTTCATTTTTTAATTTACCTGTGAATTTTAACCTATCTATCAGGGATTTCTGCCTGTCCATATGTTTGCTGCTTGCTTTTTTTTTTTTCCCCCTCTTTCAGTTTTAGGATGTGAAGGCATGCCACAATTGGAATCTGTGTAAAAATAGCCAATCAAATAATTTTTATAGCACAGCAGTGGTGAAGATGCAACAAGTGTGTCCGATATGTTGTGGATCAAAAGCCGTACTGCTTTTGAACCCAGCGACAGATGGAGACGCACTGCAGAGCGCATTCTCGTCTTGAACCGTCACCTGATCTGAACATGTAGTGCGTATACGCACATGTTTGGTTAACCTGTGTGACTCACCTCACACTTGACATCTCTCCACTGAACTGCCATTAGTCAGGTCATTAATCGAGGATGCAGGGCTAATCATGTACTGTGTATAACGTATATTATCAAGCCACTTCGTATAAAAGTCCAAAGAGGCCATCTATTTTTTTTTCTGTTTTTTCAGTCCTGTTATCTCCATTCAAATATCATTGTCTAGATGAGAACATAATTTGATTTGGTTGAACTTATCTGGATAACTGACAAAAATGGTCCTGTGAAAGATGGCTTGTAAATCCTTGGCATTGAGTTTAGTCATGGAATGAATGTTTTGTTTTTGGTGGGCGATTTATGATTTTTATTTATTTTTTTTTCTTGGAGTAAGACAAAAAATTATGAATGATTGGCCTCTGTGGATTTCCCTGACTTGCATTGGCTTTTATTTTTGCAGTAAATCAATCAGGTTTAAATATGAATCTGATATCAGTGGAAATGCTTTGTGTTTTTTTTTTTTTCCAAATTCAGTACATATGTGATTTTCATATATTCAGTGACTTACACTTGCGGCAGCTTGTCTTTTGAGTTTTATTTTTCTGAAAAGGTTTTTTTTTTTTTTTTTTTTTGCTTTGGCAAACCAATGTCCTTTTCTTGTACTTATCAAACTGGAGCACTGGGGTCTGTCTGTTCTGTCGTGAATGTTTTTGTTGTGCGCTGTTAAGCCTCAACCTGTCCGTGTCCTCAGAGTACGTCTCAATTCGGTCACATGATGCCAGATTGTAGCCACTAGAGGGCACGAGACGTCTCAGAGGAGTTCGCTCAGCCATCGGTCCCACCGTCTCACTGCATCGTCCCAAAGTGAGTGACTCCTACTGACCCTCGGAGTATAATACAAACTCTCAATGTCTATAAAAATCTTTATCTAGGCTACAGACCTGGGTTGCCAGACAAATCTCCGTGAGTGAGGTGTGGGTTTTTTTTCTTCTCCTGGATGTATCTTTGGACTGCTACAGAGCTGACAGAAGGTTAAGCACTGTGCAGTTTTGTCATGTTTGTCTTTATTTATTTTATTTTTTTACTTGAGAGGATGTGGTTATGGGGGAAAACTGTGTAATTGTGTGTTTCAGTGGCTTGGCATCTCCTTTTATGCTCAATTCTTTCTGCGTTTGTGTCCCATTCAGGGTTGCAACCACTTCACCAATATGTCTTTCCCAGCAGAGTGAGCGAAAACAAAAACCGAACCAAAAAAACGCTGATGTATTTACACAATAGTGCAGACATTTCATAAATGACGACAAAATGACTTCCTCCTCTGTGGGTAAAGATGAGTGTACGTTTATGAATTAATACAGACTTTTTTTTTTTTTTTGTTCTGTATATGAATGGCTCCATGTTAACCTGAACAGAAAAAATAATGAATTCTATGACAAACTATAATAAATTAATTTTAAAAATTGTCGTTGCTGTGACTTGGGTATTCTTTCTAAAGCTGGTTTTACACTGACTGTTAAAAGCTTGCCTGAATTCTGACACTGCAATAAAATGTTCCTCATGCTGCATTGCATAATGAAGATCCTCTTCCGATAGACCCATGTTTAAAGAAAATTACGTAATGCTTATAACAGTATCCTGTGCACTTGTGCATTGAGATTCTCCAAAGTGAGCTTGTTCATGTTAGATATTTTTCTGTCCATTAGCATGTTTTGTTTGTTTGCCATTGCTAATGTTAAGCATGTAATATGTGGTGGTAAATCGTGGTACAAATTTGACTATTCAGATTGAGGAAATAAATGAATTGTGATTTTATCAGGCTGCGTAATGTTAGGATTTTCCTTGTGTTTTCAGACAGCAGAGAGCGCATAATAATGATGCACAATAGTGGGAATGCATATGACTTCACCCTAGGTGGAAGTAACACAGCTCTAATGTTGCAAAAACACATAAAATCCCAGATCTAAAATGGGAAAGAACTGGTGTGACTACAAATAAATTTAACAAGAAATCTGAGCTCTCATTTTACAAACTGCTGAAGCTAAAGAGAAGCAAATGGAGGTGGTACACATGTTTATAAGCTTATTAAGAAAAGGCCGGTTTGTTCACTTGCTTTTTTAATAAAAGGAATATTTTGGTTAATCAGCTATTTTTTTATTTATTTACTTTTTTTTTTTTTTTTTTACTCCAGCCTTTACAAATGTAGGCAAGTGTTGGTTATTAATAAATTTAAATGAGTGTGGGCCTTTTTTTTTCTTTGAAGTTTAAAGCTAGACTGCCTTTCAGATTTTAAGTGTAGGTCATAAAAAGAATTTTCCCCAACACCCAATTTTTGTTTAGTGGACTGAAAGCTACCGAATTCAAATCAGACTTCCAATTTTATTAGGCTTTTTTTTTTTTTAATGGAATGATTAATGAATTTAGGGCCACATGGCCCTAAATTCTTTGCTATTTTTTCCTGCTTCACCATGACCCAATTCAAGATACTATGTCATGCATCACATGGTGGGCTTTCCCTGTTTGCACAAGATACAAATTTGAAACAGGAGAGGAAAATGGAGGACGTGAATGAAATGTGAAAGACTGACTACAGTAACAGAAAGCAAGAAGAAAAGACCTTAGGTTAAGAAGGAAAGGAAACGTAGGACCAAACTAATAAATATTGGCGGTCAGCGAGCACCTCGGTGTGATCAGCTGTTTGTTTAGCAACAAGATGATGCAACAGTCATTGTACAGTCAAGGTAAACTTGCGCATGCTCACATGGATGACTTCTGTCTGCTTGACTGTGCGAAGTGAGCGACTTCATGCACGTTATTTGCTCGGGAATTCCTTCATATTAAATAACTTCCCAGCCACAGAATGGCCTGATATTTTGAGATATTACAGAAATAAACATGCATCAATGACCAAATTTCAGCAGGAACTAAATTTCGCCAACTTTATGAAATCGAAAGGCCGTCTAGCTTTAAGAAATGGAATATTTAAGCTGATGAATGGGAACATGTTGCTTTTTGTTGGTAATAAAATTTTATTCCTTTAATAAAAAAAATCATTGTGAACTGGGTGAATTGTTGCATGCCTAGCCACGGTCGTACTGTACTTTCAGCTGTCTTGTGAGTAGTTGTATAAGCTGTTCTATCAGTACTGAGATTTTAATCAAAAATATTCAGACACTGTAAGAATGTATCATATGATCTAAGATCACCAATAGCAAAACTGTAAACCTGGCTTATCGCCGTCCAAACATGAGCATTTGTGACCAGTTTACGCAAAATGTTAACATGTTTTTGATGCTTATAAATTGTGTTCTCTTGCATATCTACAAATGTCATACTGCTTAGTAAGAAAAAGGCTAGTGTGAGACTGAAGAAATATTTCTGGCTCACAAATGTAGACTTGCCTACACAGGTACTGTAGATGTCTGATTTAGGCTTAACCGGAGAGATTTTGTGGTGAAGGATGAGTATTTAGGAAACGATATAGATTAAAAGACATGTGGTGTTTGTTTTTTAAGCTTCACCAGATAACTTGTATAAGAAAACAATGTAAGGCAGGGTAACCACAACAGCCTTGGTAGGCCAATTACTGCAGGCCTGTAATGTCATATCACATCACATTATCTCTAGCCGCTTTATCCTTCTACAGGGTCGCAGGCAAGCTGGAGCCTATCCCAGCTGACTACGGGCGAAAGGCGGGGTACACCCTGGACAAGTCGCCAGGTCATCACAGGGCTGACACATAGACACAGACAACCATTCACACTCACATTCACACCTACGGTCAATTTAGAGTCACCAGTTAACCTAACCTGCATGTCTTTGGACTGTGGGGGAAACCGGAGCACCCGGAGGAAACCCACGCGGACACGGGGAGAACATGCAAACTCCACACAGAAAGGCCCTCGCCGGCCCCGGGGCTCGAACCCAGGACCTTCTTGCTGTGAGGCGACAGCGCTAACCACTACACCACCGTGCCGCCCGGCCTGTAATGTAACCAAGAAAAAAAATTATAAAACCAATCGTAGCAGGTTAAAGGCAGTGTAAGGCTCTGCGACGTATTGTACTTGAGGCAAATGAGGCACTGAGGTGTTACATACTTGATGACATTTGAGTTACTGGTAGACCTGGTTTGTTTAGCAGGCGAGTAGATGCGAGGAATGCAAGACTGGTTTACTGTTTCCAGGCCAGTGTTGTAGTTGAGTCACTAAACCTCAAGTCTGAGTCCAATCTCGAGTCCCCAGTGTTCAAGTCCGAGTCGTTAAAAAAATTTGAGTCTGACACTCCAGCCACACCATTTGACGGTCATGGTTTTGGTGCCATTAACGTTAGTTTGTTCCTGACCATGACACATGAACAGGTGAATGTGCATTCTCTTTATCAGGGAGTGTGAAGTATTCTGTCCGAGATGGTTGGGAGACGGATGCAAGTGCAGAAGGTGTGTTTATTAATGCAAGTGAAGACCGGTAAACAATCCAGAACAGCAGGCAAAACCATGAAACAGGCGATAGGTCTGGGGAGGCACAAACAGACTATTGTAGACTTGGCAGAATCGAACATGAGAAACAGGAAATCAGGGATCAGGAAACCAAACAAGGTAATGTATCAGCAACGCAACTCAATACTTCGCGAAGGAAGTGTGTTTTCACAGTTTTTATACAGGCATGCTGATTGCGCCTTAATCCTGAGCAGGTGTGAGTTGTTTACGGTGCGCGCATGCTGTCCGGAGCACGCCCGAGAGTCTATCTGATGCATGCGTCAAGGCGCACAGGTGTGACACTCTTGCACAAAATTTGTAGAAAATTAATGTAGATGTATCTTGGGCCAAATTATTATGGCATGCTACCAAAAAAAATCAGTCCTCGTCTCCATTTTCCGAGTCCGAATGCAGTTAATGCATGAGTCCGAGTCATCAGTGCTCAAGTCTGAGTCGAGTCACGAGTTGGACTCGAGTACTACAAGCCTGTACCAGACCATTAAGTACTTTATAAAAAAACAAAAACTATATCTCAAGACTCATGCCATGCACGAACAAATTATGTTCTGAAATTATTTGGAAACTGGGAAGTTATATTTACAAGTTTCACAACCAACATTGCATGCATTTGCGAGTCTCTCAGTTTGCACTTCACTGCTGATTTAATTATTAACTATGAGACGCTTGTTGAAATGAACGCGTTTCGCGACACAAGTATCCAATATCTTGAATTCTCAAGCTCCAAGTTCTTCTCATGCTTACTTTTCAGAAATCTGTCCCGTAACACTTCAGTTTGGATTGAATTTTGGTAAAATCTGAGTTTTTCTGCACTAGAGGTGTGAGTGATTTATGTCCTCTCCAATGTTAAATCCCTGTACAGACACTAAAGATGTTAAATGGTAGTGACGGAGAAATAAAGGAGCCACGGTTCTGTCTTCTGGGCTAATTTGTGCTCGATCTTTTGCCAGGGAATAAATCAGGGGATAAATCCAGTCTCTTTCTAGCCGGCTTTGTAGTAAATAGGTAGGGGAAACTCTCTAGAGGGCACGGCTTGGCTTTCTCTGCACCGAGAGTGGATTGTTCTCGTTTGTATAGCAAGTCTTTTAGTTCTGGTAAGGTCAATTACGGGTGGAGCTCCACCGCAGCGTATTGACCACAAAGCCTCTGCTGTGCAGTTTGAAAATAATGTCCGTTTCTTTTAGGCATAGAATAAAAAACGGCTTCAGATCATAAACCAGTACAGCAAGAGCATCTGGTTTGTGTATTGGAAAATATCCACCTCTTTTTCTTGTCCTTGTTTTGCATTCTTTCTTTGTTTTTATAGCTTCTTTTGAGTAACATTTGTACTTGTTAAAAGTTTGCTCTGGCCTTTGTCCGTGTTGAAACTTTCCCTTCTCAAGTATCGAGTCACGATGGATTGCCCAAGGCCTGCAGGGACATTTGAGGCCCTTTTCCTGATGTTAATTACCCCAGAGCTAGATAGTTTCTTACTCCTTCTCGTTCCACATGTCCATATCTCTCTTGTTATTTGTCTCAGGACTTTTCTCCATCCATTCTTTATCCAGCTTTTGTTAAGTGTTTCCACATTAGCTTAACAAGTATTGAGCGTTGAAAAGAGAATATATTAGAACAAGGCATTTTTTTCTCAAACTTCCTCGTGCTCCTTTGATCGTTTGAGCGCTGCGTCCCAAACCCAAGCATATTGATGATCCTGGTAATGAGAGAGGGAGAGAACATTCTGCACTGCATGTGTGTGTCAAGTTATTCCTCTAAGTTCAACACATTTGTCATCAATCTTGTGAGGAAAACAAGCATGTTTCACTCCATTTACAATAGTGTTCTCTATCGCACCATCGAACTGTTTCTTAAAGATGCAATATGTAATGTTTTTGAGTGTGTTTTTGGACATATAATTGTTAAATTAAACTTTTCCAAATATACACGTGATTTGCAATCTCAAACGTTTAGAAATAAATCTGGATCATTTCTTCATTTCAGGTTTACGGTTACAGTTTTCTGGCCCAGAAATAAGCCCCGCCCTTGCTGAAAAAGAACTGCTCAGCCATGTTTCGCTTTCAGAAAACTGTAATCTTGCCAACATTTTGCATTTTTCCTTAAAGCAGAGGGACCTAAAAATCACAAACTGCTCCTTGAAAGTCATCTCGGGCTGTATAAAACATGCTTTTATGAAAATTTTCTTTCAGAGATATTACTGAATGCACAGACACAAAAAAAAACATTGCTGGATTCTTTTAAGAAAAGAAGGTTGAGAAGAAATGAAAATTCTATTTGAAAATATTAGTATTGAACATGTGCTAGGAATAGATTATGGCGTCATAAAATATAAGAGCCAATCATCTTTCACTATGCAAATGCAGGCCATGCAAAGAAACATGTTTACCGAGGTTATGGATGTGCGTATAGGTTTTGGGATTTTTTTTCCCGCCCATTAATTAGCATGTTCATAGAGTCTGGATTTCTTAATAAGAGTTAAATATTTGGATATGAAGTCGTCAATTTATTTGTATCACGCTTTTAACAACAGGCGTTGTCGCAAAGCAGCTTTACGGAAAAATATCATTTTAAAGATACGAATTTATGCCAAATGAGCAAGTCTGAAGTGACGGTGGCAAAGAAAAACTATCTGAGAAGACGTGAGGGCGAAACCTTGAGAGGAACCAGACTCAAAAGGGAGTTTGGATGATAACGTTCTATCCACATTCACTGGATATAAGCAATCGTGCACTCTGCTTGGTTACTCTACTACTAGGATATCGACTCATATTGCTGGGTTTCACGTGACGTCACATCTGCCTCATTAGTTATTCAGAACTTTAGCTGGTGGTCTACCAAAGCTCAGTTGACTAAGCGTTTTTACGGAGAAGGTGCACTGCTCGCATGAAAAATGCCTTACGCTTGCGTTGTTTGAATCAATCAAACCATGAAACTGATAAGTTTCTTCAGGGTTCCCTGTGAACTAATAAAAAAGGGTGAACGAACACAGGATTTCATAAAAAAACGTCAGGAAAGGTGGCTTTTGAACCTCTCACTGAAATCGAAGGGAGCCGAGTCGAAGCATGCTCGAGTTTGCAGTGATCACTTGGTGAAAGGTTTGTATCCCTCTCAGCTCTGTCCTTAGTGTTTTCCAAGTACTTTTCTTGCTATGTGTCGTTATTTTACGTTACTTGTTTTTAGTCACGAAGCGCTAAAGTCCCCAGCTGTTTCTTTGTTTCCTCCTCACAAAGTCCATATGCATGAAGGTCGCGACAAAATTCTTCCCCAGCCATTCAGTTACAATGTGCCGTGATCACTTCTCCGTCTTGTTTAACTAAGATCCAGGTCTTTAAAGGGGTTTCTGATGATCTTTGTGAATGATTTACCTGAGAGATAAGAGACAACACAAGTGAGAATCAAGCCCACTGTTGTTTGTTTACACTTCAACTTGCAGCGCTTCGTTGTAAAGACGTGAACGAAAAACTTAAAAAAACAATCCAGGATTCATTCGGCAGCGACTTGATACCGAGGTCCTTTACCCAGCCACGTACAAAAAAGTTGTAAGCCTCCACACTCTTCCATGCTTTCATCTGTTTTGCGGTGTAGAAGGACGTCTGCAACACCAGATAGTTCAAGATGTCAGGGAACTTGACTGAAGGGTAGTTTTCAAGATCGTATGACAAATCCTTCTTTCCCAGACTGTAGGGGTCGATTTCATTGCACATAGCAATCTTATGAATATATCAAAAGCGAGCAGTGGCTTCTAGATTACGAGCACACTCTGATAACTTATCGCTAGTGGTTTGCACTACGGCGGCCGTTTAGACCACCAGCTATTTCAGTTCTGGTAAAACTGCTAAGAAAAGTCACGTGACTGAAACCCAGCAATACCATGAGTAGAGAAAAACAAAATGGTGGTGCGTGTTATTGAACCAACTGAGGAAATAAAAACTCTACTCAAAAACAAAACCCCAAAAATGATCAAGTATTTAAAAGAAACAAAAAGAATATTGTTTTTTTCCCCCTCCCAGTATCGCCTGTTCCACACTCCAGCCCAGTTGGTGGTAGTAACGAACCTTTAAGTTGGTTTGCCAACTGCCAAAGAAACCCTGAAGAAGAAGAAAAAGAAACCCTCCCCCCCAAAATATAGAAAAAAACAACCGAATATGGAAGACAGTATTTGATGGTATGAACATTTTCACAAATTGCTACTGTCATTTCGCCGGTTTGTTTGCATTATAAGCAGAAATAATTTTCAGACGTTTTGTATAAAGTTTTTATTTATCAAATTTGCTAAAAATAAAAATGCTCTGTTCCTCAAAATCCAGTGAATGTGGATAGAATAAAACAGGTATTCCGCTCAATCTCGTCGTACATGGTTTATAGCCGACTCGGTGCTATGCATCTTGTCGGCTATCAGCTCATGTACGACTCGATTTCGTGGAATAACTGTTGTGTGATTTATAAATAACCTTGTTCTCATCTCATCTCATTATCTCTAGCCACTTTATCCTGTTCTACAGGGTCGCAGGCAAGCTGGAGCCTATCCCAGCTGACTACGGGCGAAAGGCGGGGTACACCCTGGACAAGTCGCCAGGTCATTACAGGGCTTAACCTTGTTCTCGTCTCGTCTCGTCTCGTCTTCTTCCGCTTATCCAGGACCGGGTCGCGGAGGCAGCAGTCTAAGCATGGAAGCCCAAACTTCCCTTTCCCCAGACACCTCGGCCAGCTCCTCGGGAAGAACACCGAGGCGTTCCCAGGCCAGCCGAGAGACATAGTCCCTCCAGCGTGTCCTGGGTCTTCCCCGGGGCCTCCTCCCGGGGGGACATGCCTGGAACACCTCCCCAGGGAGGCGTCCAGGAGGCATCCGAAAAAGATGCCCGAGCCACCTCAGCTGGTTCCTCTCGATGTGGAGGAGCAGCGGCTCTACTCCGAGCTCCTCCCGAGTGACTGTGCTTCTCACCCTATCTCTAAGGGAGCGCCCAGCCACCCTGCGAAGGAAACTCATTTCAGCCGCTTGTATCCGCGATCTTGTTCTTTCTGTCATTACCCAAAGCTCATGACCATAGGTGAGAGTCGGAACGTAGATCGACCGGTAAATTGAGAGCTTCGCCTTTTGGCTCAGCTCCTTCTTCACCACGACGGACCGGTAAAGCGACCGCATCACTGCGGAGGCTGCACCGATCCGCCTGTCGATCTCACGCTCCATCCTTCCCTCACTCGTGAACAAGATCCCGAGATACTTAAACTCCTCCACTTGAGGTAGGACTTCTCCACCAACCTGGAGAGGGCAAGCCACCCTTTTCCGGTCGAGAACCATGGCCTCGGACTTGGAGGTGCTGATTCTCATCCCAGCCGCTTCACACTCGACTGCAAACCGCCCCAGTGCATGCTGAAGGTCCTGGTTTGAAGAAGCCAACAGGACAACATCATCCGCAAAAAGCAGAGATGAAATCCTGTGGTTCCCAAACAGGATTCCTTCCGGCCCCTGGCTGCGCCTAGAAATTCTGTCCATAAAAATTATGAACAGAACCGGTGACAAAGGGCAGCCCTGACGGAGTCCAACATGCACTGGGAACAGGTCTGACTTACTGCCGGCAATGCGAACCAGACTCCTGCTCCGTTCGTACAGGGACCGGACAGCCCTTAGCAAAGAGCCCCGAACCCCATACTCCCGAAGCACCCCCCACAGAATACCACGGGGGACACGGTCGAATGCCTTCTCCAGATCCACAAAGCACATGTGGACTGGTTGGGCAAACTCCCATGAACCCTCGAGCACCCTATGAAGGGTATAGAGCTGGTCCAGTGTTCCGCGACCAGGACGAAAACCGCATTGTTCCTCCTGGATCCGAGGTTCGACTATCGGTCGAATTCTCCTCTCCAGTACCCTGGAGTAAACTTTCCCTGGGAGGCTGAGAAGTGTGATTCCCCTATAATTGGAGCACACTCTCCGGTCCCCTTTCTTAAAAAGAGGGACCACCACCCCAGTCTGCCACTCCAGAGGCACTGTCCCCGACCGCCACGCGATGTTGCAGAGGCGTGTCAACCAAGACAGCCCCACAACATCCAGAGACTTGAGATACTCAGGGCGGATCTCATCCACCCCCGGTGCCTTGCCACCGAGGAGCTTGCAAACCACCTCAGTGACTTCGGCTTGGGTAATGGACGAGTCCACCTCTGAGTCATCAGCCTCAGTCTCCTCAGTGGAAGACATGACGGTGGGATTGAGGAGATCCTCAAAGTATTCCTTCCACCGCCCGACAATGTCCCCAGTCGAGGTCAACAGCTCCCCACCCGCACTGTAAACAGTGTTGGCAGAGTACTGCTTCCCCCTCCTGAGGCGCCGGATGGTTTGCCAGAATTTCTTCGAGGCCGACCGATAGTCCTTCTCCATGGCCTCCCCGAACTCCTCCCAGTTCCGAGTTTTTGCCTCCGCAACTGCCCGAGCTGCAGCACGCCTGGCCTGCCGATACCCGTCGGCTGCCTCAGGAGTCCCGGAGGTCAACATGGCCCGATAGGACTCCTTCTTCAGCTTGACGGCATCCCTTACTTCCGGTGTCCACCACCGGGTTCGGGGATTGCCGCCACGACAGGCACCGGAGACCTTGCGGCCACAGCTCCGAACAGCTGCGTCCACAATGGAGGTAGAGAACATGGTCCACTCAGACTCAATGTCCCCCGCCTCCCTCGGAAGCTGGGAAAAGCTCTCCCGGAGGTGGGAGTTAAAGACCTCCCCAACAGAGTGCTCGGCCAGACGTTCCCAGCAGACCCTCACCATACGTTTGGGCCTGCCAGGTCTGTCCAGCTTCCTCCTCCGCCAGCGGATCCAACTCACCACCAGGTGGTGATCAGTTGACAACTCAGCCCCTCTCTTCACCCGAGTGTCCAAGACATAGGGTCGGAGATCAGATGACACGACTACAAAGTCGATCATCGACCTCCGACCTAAGGTGTCCTGGTGCCACGTGCACTTATGGACACCCCTATGCTCGAACATGGTGTTCGTTATGGACAAACTGTGACTAGCACAGAAGTCCAATAACAAAACACCACTCGGGTTCAGATCGGGGAGGCCGTTCCTCCCAACCACGCCCCTCCAGGTGTCACTGTCATCGCCCACGTGAGCATTGAAGTCCCCCAGTAGCACAATGGAGTCCCCAGTCTGAGCACCCCTCAGTACCTCTCCCAGGGACTCCAAGAAGGCCGGATACTCTATACTGCTATTTGGCCCGTAGGCACAAACAACAGCAAGAGCCCTCTCCCCAATCCGAAGGCGCAGAGAGGCGACCCTCTCGTTCACTGGGGTAAACTCCAACACATGGCGGCTGAGCTGGGGAGCTATAAGGAAGCCCACACCAGCCCGCCGCCGCTCACCATGGGCGACTCCAGAGAAGTGGAAAGTCCAGCCCCTCTCGAGGAGCTGGGTTCCAGAGCCCAAGCTGTGCGTGGAGGTGAGCCCGACTATCTCTAGCCGGTACCTCTCAACCTCCCGCACAAGCTCAGGCTCCTTCCCCCCCAGCGAAGTGACATTCCATGTCCCATGGCTGTTGGGACATGGAACCTTGTTCTATAACTGCAAAAATATTTAGTGGATTCTGGTACATTTCTCTGATGTTTTATGAGATTTTCGGGGAATGTCGAAGAATTATTATTCAATATATGTGGAAAAAACAAAATCTTTATCTGGCTGCTCCTTGAGAGGAGGTTATTTTCAACCATAACAGTTGGAGGATCTCCGTATTAAAGGCAGATACGTGTTAAAGTGCCATTCCACCATTGGATGTATTCTTTGGCATAAAATACAATATATTTTGACAACATATATAAATGGTATCACTAGATAGAGAAATCTTTTAGCTTCAAAATGATATATCAAACATAATTTTTTGACAACGACAAGTATATTAATTTTGCGACCAAAGTCACCTACCCTTTTAATTTCCGCGCGTGATGTCATCGGCAGGTTCCCCTTCTTGTGTACCACATGACGTGGCACATATTATCAGCAATGGCGGATAGAACGCGATAAAAATAATACCAATAAATCTAGCTAATACCAATAAATCTAGCTAACTGAAAGATTAACTCAAAATTTTTCGCAATTTTTTTGGCCCCCATATACGAGGAGAAATGACTCTCTCACTTTGGGGGTTTCCTGGTCTAAAAATAGACCGACATGTGGTACACAAGAAGGGGAACCTGCCAATGACATCACGTTTCACTACCGCGCGGAAATTAAAAGGGTAGGTGACTTTGGTCACAAAATTAATATACTTGTCGTTGTCAAAAAATTATGTTTGATATATCATTTTGAAGCTAAAAGATTTCTCTGTCTAGTCATGTTGTCATAAAATATATTGTATTTTATGCCAAAGAATACATCCAATGGTGGAATGGCACTTTAAATTAGGCTGGCAAATAGAATTTCGCTGGAAGTCAGACTATGAAATGATTCAGGCATCCTTGCTTTAGTGCTGCAACCGAATCTGGTCTGATCAGATCAGATCACTGCAACGTATTTTCTGCTCGTCTGTGTATGTGTCCTGATAGACTATCTCTGCTAAGATGGGGGTAGACAATGATATTACACTCTCCCAGCTCTATCTGATGGTGTAACAGCAGTTGATAAAAAGGCTAAAACAAAGCCAAGGCTCTCCTGGCATCTGGCTCGAAACAAGATTGCAAAAATAAATAAATAAATAAAAATAAAAGAAGAAGCGTAACTGTTTCAGTGGATCATTTAGTGCAATGAATAAAGGCTGGAACAGGATAAGGATGAACAATGAAGAAGAGAAGAGGTGGGGAAAGGAGCAAAGGAGAGGATGTGCAGATTAATTACACAGGGATGGATGAGAACAGAGGAGAGAACGTGCAGAATAAATACAGATGAGAGGAAGATGGGAGAAGATCTGCAGATTAGTTACAGAGGAGGGGAAGGGGAGAAGAGAAAAGAGGGAGACGAGGTGTAGGTTAATTACAGGGGATGGGAGAAGAAAAGAGAGGAGATGAGGTACGGATTCATTCCACAGGAGAGAACAGGAGATTAATTACAGATGAGGGGGGGAAATGAGTGCGGAAAATATTTTTAATTTGCACAAAAGTACGTGCCTGTGAAACACATCCCAGATAGCAGAGGGTCGTTGATTCGACGTGGAATCATCGGCATGTTCTTCGACCTATACGCCGTCGAATCACCGACGTTGATTCAACACCGCTTTGCTCATACGAGTTTCCGTTGAAACGACGTTGAAAAGTGGCTGGTGGTCGACAGAGAATAGACCCCCTTTCACCCTCTATTCAACTACGGATTTCGGTTGATTTATAGTTGAATTTTTGGCGATGATTCATCCAACTTTACTTCCTGTTTTATGTACAACAGGAAGGCTACAAATTAAGCAAAACAGGCTAAATTAAACTAGCTAACAATAAAGCATCGGGGCTCTTGCCTAGGATGAACACACACATGCATACTTCAACCATGAAAGTGAAACTTAATTTATATCAATGTGCGTAGGCTACGTCCTGTTTAATGTACAACAGGATATAAAAATGCATGCAACAATGCACCTCTCCTAATGTTTGTCAAGCTATCTAATGAGGCATAACTTTTAACATTTATAAGGAACAGAACACACTTGAACAAGTTCTTAGAAACATTTTATGATTTATTTATAATTGTGGCCTATTCCTCCTGCGGCGCAGACCTGTACATGGAAACAGAAAAACATAACCAAAATTAATTTGATGCAGCATTGATAAAGAAAGTCAGCAGTAGGCTATGGGTTTCTAAATGCCACCCTACCTCATTATTTGGACATGGGGAAAAATTATATTTAAAATCCAAAGAGGGATGGAGGGAGGAAAATTAAAACAAAAGAAAGAAATGAAATATAGAGTAGAGAATATTTGATAAAATTAAGGATGTTTTTATTCAGTAAACATTTTAAAAAATGTTCTACAACACTCTAGCCTAGTGACTTACCAGTAACAAAATAGATTTGAAGTATTCAGATCCGCTCTGCATAAAGCAGCTAAATCCTCTCTCTGTCTCCCGGCAGAAAGCTCCTTGGTTTGCTTGTGTCTCAATCACAGCTGGTATTCTGTAGAAAGACTTCTTTTCACCTTTCCCATCAGCTTTGTTAGAACCCTAACACAGCACAAAAGTTTACCATTGTAGGTTTATGATGAACCAAGTGCCTCGTGGGTTCACATACCGCGCGCTGCCGTTATTTCCCCCAAATCACGAGTTTGTTGGTCTTCCAATGTGGCGCAGGGTTTGTTTACTTCCGGTTTCGGGTGACGTCAGTGAAAGGGGTCTAATGGGGGCATTACCGCCACCCACTGGATTGGGGTGTAAAGCAGTCTGAACAAAACGTGTAAACATAAATATAGGAGAAATGAACCCGTTTTTCTAACTCGTCCTCACTTAGTCTACTTTTCTTTTTTGATTAGTCTGGATTTGATATTGTAAATTTAAATGTGAATCAATGTATATTCATCGGACATGAACAAATGAATAAATCTTGAGTAATCTTGAGGCGTGTGTGTCCGGGGCGCGGTGTCGCGGGGGGGGGGGATCGAACGAACCCTCCGATCCCCCCTGGCTACGGGCCAGTTGCTCATCCTACCAATGTTGAAAACTGGCCGGCAAAAGTGACGATGGTTCAACGTCGTATATTCAACCTTCTCTGACGGTCGACAGATCAACCTTTACCCACGTTGATTCAACGGTGATAAATCGACCCTCTCAGACGGCGGAGAAATCGACGTTTCACGGCGCCGTTTCAACGTTGATTTTCTGACGTACGACGGAAACTGACCATTCTGACCAAAACTCTACGTCGTTTCAACGACCCTCTGCTATCGGGGATGGTTTGTTTCGAATGTTCCACACTCCCTTAACTACAGTTTCCCTATTGTTTTCACTGAAGAATTTACAGTAGTTAGTAAGAAATATCAAACACAATGGGGGTGTGCCGTTATCGAAATATGAGTTACTGCTTCCACTCAAAAGCATTTATTTAATCCTGTTACACCACAACAATTGATTAGTTTTTCCTTATTAAACAATGACCTCATACTTTTATCCATTTATAGTTACATTCAATGTTTGTTGAAAGACCACAAAACAAGTTAGTTCCTATTATAACTCATGTTATGTTATAGCAGCTATAAACGTCCAGTACCTCACGATCTTTAAGTTAACAAGGAAAACAAGAGTGCTCTGAGAGCACAATATCCCCTGCTGGCAACTATGCCATAAATCTGGTAAAATGCGACTGAATCAAACGGAATGGCAATGTGCGTATTACCAACATTAAACAAAGAATCCTGCCGAGTTTGGTGAAATTCCTCCAAAAATTGTGAGAGGAGTTGATTTCAGAAGGAAAACGCACTGTCATGAAAGTATAATTTTGTTAATCAAAGGCTGTAACTCTGGTAAAATCTGACCAAATTTAACGAAATTGCAATATGCGTATTACCGACATATAACAAAGAATCCTGCCAATTTTGGTGAAATTCCTCCAAAAATTGTGAGACGAGTTGATTTCAGAAGCTTCCCGGGACAGACGGACGGACGGACATCGCAACTATATAATCTCCCTCCGGGCCTTTTGGCCAGCAGGGGATAAAAATGCATCTCATCATGTTCCAGGAAGTACAAAGTCCTGAAGAATCTCCCATGGTGGAAAATTTACTGACACTGGAGACTCCTTCTATAATTGTTAAATAAATGTCTCCTTCCAGTTAGCTTCACAATATGGGGCATCACCAAAAAATGAGTCCAGTATAGCAAAAGATCATTCTGAGATACAGCAGTTTGAAACGAGAATGCGTCAAAAATGACTCACATATCGTTTCTCTGATTTTGCTGTCCATTCCTGAATCTATAGTGTCTCTGTAACCAAAATATTATACTCTAAAACAATCTATGAATGACTTAGTAGGTCAAGTTTACAGCTGATTTTCTCCAAACTTGATTTTCTTTTAAGATGATAATGATGTCATCTCATCTCATTATCTGTAGCCGCTTTATCCTGTTCTACAGGGTCGCAGGCAAGCTGGAGCCTATCCCAGCTGACTACGGGCGAAAGGCAGGGTACACCCTGGACAAGTCGCCAGGTCATCACAGGGCTGACACATAGACACAGACAACCATTCACACTCACATTCACACCTACGCTCAATTTAGAGTCACCAGTTAACCTAACCTGCATGTCTTTGGATTGTGGGGGAAACCGGAGCACCCGGAGGAAACCCACGCGGACACGGGGAGAACATGCAAACTCCACACAGAAAGGCCCTCGCCGGCCACGGGGCTCGAACCCGGACCTTCTTGCTGTGAGGCGACAGCGCTAACCACTACACCACCGTGCCGCCCAGATGATAATGATGACAGCTTAAACATGTTCACATTTTATTTTCAAGATAATTAACTGTTGAGTTAGAATCTCCAATAAAACCTTTTTTTAATCTGTTTATTATTCTCCTTAGATTCTGGAGCGCATCTGCTGAACAATCCATGTGAATTGGTTGTTACCATAGAAACAGCAAGTGCATTAATGTGTTATAAAAAAAAAAAAAATCGATCAACAGCCTTTGACCAAACAGATTACATAATATTCAATGTATGGAAATAGCCCATGAGTCAAATTATTAGTCATAAACCAGATAAAGAGCTTAGTTTTTGTACTTTGAAATCATTAATAACTCTTTAAGCATTTACACTCACTGGCCACTTTATTAGGAACACCCACGCATCCACCTGCTGTTTTCCGCAGTTCTTTAATCAGCCAATCCCTTGTGTGACGGCAGCACAATGCATCACATCATGCAGATGCAAATCAAGAGCTTCAGTTAATGTTCACAGTGTTCAAACATGAGAATGGAAAAAACTGTGATCTCAAAGTGTGACTTTCTTTCACTGTGGCACGGGTGTTGGTTTGAGCCAGACGGTTTGAGTTGGTTTGAGTATTTCAGAAACAGCTGATCTCCTGGGGTTTTCACGCACAACAGTGTGTAGAGTTTGCACAGAATGGTGGTGCGAAGGAAAAAAAAAAACATTGAATGAGGGACAGTTCTGTGGGTAGAAACAAGCGTCTTGTTGATAAGAGAGGTCAGAGAAAAATGGCCAGATTAGTTTGAGCTATAGCCAGGAAGGATATAGTAACTCATAGCAACTCTTTACAACCGTGGTGAGCAGAAAAGCATCTCAGCATGCAACAGCAGAACACCACGGTGGGTTCCACTCCTGCAGCCAAGAACAGGGATCTTCAAATCAAGAACAAGTTCATATATATATATAAATTACAGAGTAGAACGCCATTATTACAGATGAGGGAAGGTCGAAGGAGTCCAGAATAATAACGGAAGAGTGGTAGAGGTGAGAAGAACTCTGCAGATTAAATAGAGGAGAATAAAGGTCAGGTGAGGAATTTGGAGAGAAAAGATGAGAGAGGAAAGAAAAAGGAGTGGAAGAAACATGATAGGAACAGGAGGTTGATTACAGAGGAAGAGAAGAGATGTCAGTAATGTGCACTCTCGAGCCTGGGTTTATTTTTTCCCCTGCCTCCATTAGTGGGTAGGGTGGAGTTCGCATTGGTTCGTTTTATTTCTCTCTCTCTCCTGTAATCACAGCCCAGGCTGCTGCACACACTCATGGAGGATCAAGTGAAGCCTGAGCAATGTTTGGAGGACAACGAGGGTACACAGACCGCCAAAGTATTTTTGTAGCAAGACACAACACGAAGGCAGAGATAGATGTGCTAACAAGCACGAGCCTACAGGATGTTAGCAGAGCTGGAACACGCTATTGTATACTGTCCTATCCTAGTAGAAACAACAGAAGCTGACCAAGAGTCACTTTGCTGAAGAATTTAATGGTAATATTTGGTACATAAAAATGTATTTACATAAGACAAGCAATATTTATCTTCACGAATACAAAAAAAAGTGCACTTTTGCCAGTAAACCTACAATTTAGCACCTTTATAATACAGCACCAATTTTAAGCCCAGCATCAGAGACAAGTGTTTAAGTCCCAGCTTGAATAAAACATTTTGTAATCACAAACATGATGTAATTTCAACAACTGACATGTAATTGGCAGGTAAGTGTGAAAAGCAATATGGAAAGGCTCGGGGTGATAAACAAGCTGTTACGACTCTCAGTTCCTGATAGAAGACAATAACAAAATGTTACCTCAATTAAACAACAAAAAAAGGACGTTTAAAGAGATCAAATAATTTGTTCAGAAATATGAACAACTTCTTCATATTTGTTTGACCTTTTCCTTGTTTAATTCCAGTCATCTGAAAGTCCACAGTGGAGTTAACATCGGGATCAGATGTAGAATGGAACAGATTTTGGTTGAGTAATAAACCCTGCTGGCAAGATTAAAGTATATGATCCGTATTTGCGAAGCTCCATTTGGAAGTGACCGCTTACTTTAATGTTAGCATGTTAATGTGCGATTAACCATAGCATGTTTTTGATAGTATGCTTACCTTAAGAAAAAAAAAAATTTCTTGTAATATACCAACTCCAGACAATACTAGCCTTAATCGGAGTTTGTTTTTAATGGAAAAAAAAAAATCCCACCTGAAAATCTCATAAATAAACTTTAATATGCTAACTGCAGCTAAGGTATATTTTTTGATAGTACTGCAACCTGAAAATGGATTTTCTGGCAATATAGCAACTCAAGAAAATACTACCCTCACTCCGAATCAGGTTTTTGATGACAGGATCTCCTGAAAATATCAAAAATGAATTTTCTTGTTCAGTGAAAACTCCAGTGCTAATCCCATTTGGAGTCAGTTTTTTTTGATGGTTGGATGAGCTGAAAATCTCAGAAATGGACTTTCTTGTGAAACACTAACTCCAGACGGTATTAGTCTTACTTGAGGTCAGTTTTTGGAAAGTAGGAAAACATCACCTGAAAACATCATAAAATGGATTTTCTTGCCATATACTAACTCTAGCTGATATTAACAATTATTCTGAATCAAATGGCAAAATCGCCTGAAAATCTTATCTTGACTTTCTTGTGATATGCTAACTACAGCCAAAAGTAGTCATGTTCTGGGTCAGTTATGTAACAAAATCAACTGGAAATCTCATAAAAAAGCTCAGCTTTCTTTTGATATGCTAACTCCAGCTAATACTCGCCTCGCTCTGAGGCATGTTTTGATAACAAAACCACCTGAACATTTGTTGCTAATGTTCTTGCTAACGACAGAAAATGCTAGCCTCGCTTTGAGGCAATTTCTTGACTGTATTGTCACCTGAAAATGGATTTTCTTGAAATATACACGTTGCAGACAAGACTTGGCTTGCTCAGAGTGAGGTTTTCTGATTGTACAATCACCTGAAAATCTTATAACATGGATTTTCTTGTCACATACTAACTCCAGTCAAGACTAGCCTTTATTCTAGGGTGTTTTTTTTTTTTTTAAATGGCAAAAGCAGCTGAAAATCTCATAAATTGACATTCTTGTTATATATGTTACAAGCTAACACTAGTCTCACTCAGACACAACTTTTTAACTGTAGGGTCACCTAACATCATCTCATCTCATTTCATTATCTCTAGCCGCTTTATCCTGTTCTACAGGGTCGCAGGCAAGCTGGAGCCTATCCCAGCTGACTACGGGCGAAAGGCGGGGTACACCCTGGACAAGTCGCCAGGTCATCACAGGGCTGACACATAGACACAGACAACCATTCACACTCACATTCACACCTACGGTCAATTTAGAGTCACCAGTTAACCTAACCTGCATGGCTTTGGACTGTGGAGAAACCGGAGCACCCAGAGGAAACCCACGCGGACACGGGGAGGACATGCAAACTCCGCACAGAAAGGCCCTCGCCGGCCACGGGGCTCGAACATGGACCTTCTTGCTGTGAGGCGACAGCACTAACCACTACACCACCGTGCCGCCCACCTAACATCATATAATTTGAATTTTCTTGTGATGGACTAGGGTGGCACAGTGGTGTAGTGGTTAGCGCTGTCGCCTCACAGCAAGAAGGTCCGGGTTCGAGCCCAGTGACTGCCGGGGGCCTTTCTGTGTGGAGTTTGCATGTTCTCACCATGTTTGTGTGGGTTTCATCCGGGTGCTCCGGTTTCCCCCACAGTCCAAAGACATGCAGGTTAGGTTAACTGGTGACTCTAAATTGACCGTAGGTGTGAATGTGAGTATGAATGGTTGTCTGTGTCTATGTGTCAGCCCTGTGATAACCTGGTGACTTGTCCAGGGTGTACCCCGCCTTTCGCCCGTAGTCAGCTGGGATAGGCTCCAGCTTGCCTGCGACCCTGTAGAACAGGATAAGCGGCTACAGATAATGGATGGATGGATGTGATGGACTAAGTCGAACCAATACAAACCTTATTCTAAGGGCCTGCTGTGGTTCAGGTTTTTGATGGTAGGATCAACTGAAAATTGCATCGATGTATTTTCTAGGAGCACAGAGAAGTGATTGTAACTACAGTACCAGTCAAAAGTTTGGACACGCCTTCTAATTCAGTCGTTTTTATTAAATAAAAGTCACTCGATATTTTAAAGTAATGATGGATGTCGTTTCTCTTTCCTTAGTTGAGCGTTTCTGGACATAATATGGATTATTACAGTTGTCGAATAGGGCTATTTACTGTATGTTTATTATTTACTATTTACTGTTTGATCTCAAACGCATTAAGAAGGCAAGAAACTCATCTCCTAATTAACTTTTGATGAGGCACCTGTTAATTGAAAAGCATTCCAGGTGACTACATCATGAAGGTGGTTAAGATAATGCTAATAGCGTGCAAAGTGTCATCAAGGTACAGTAAATGCTGGATACTTTGAAGAATCTAAAATATGAAACATATTTTGTTTTTTTAACATGTTTTTGTTCACCACATAATTCCATATATGTTCCATATGTTATTTCATACTTTTGATGTCTTTAGTATAGTACAAAATAGTCAAAATACAGAAAAAACGATGAATGAGTAGGGGCGTATAAACTTTTCAGTGGTACTCTGTTACATGGCAGTGCCTCAGACAAACACATCAACTCGAATTTGAGGTTATGGCTGCAAAACAACTTGGAAATCAAGACTAAACAAAACTCAGACTCGCACACATACATGCAGAAAACTGATCCAAAATCCGCAAACACTGTAAATCTCCTCAATGCCATTAAAACCACATTCATACAGCGGGGCAAATTTAACAACATCCAAATGGTTCGAGTTTTCTGTAGACGCTGCCTCGCTGTGACCTACTCAAAACCCTTCATTTAACTGTTTACACAGTAATAACGTCAGTGTTGCATTAATTCTGCCTCAGCCAAGAGTATTTTTCTCTGCCCAGAACTCGCCATGTTAGATGGTAAAAATGTCTTTCACAGCAAAAATATGTCCAACCTACACACTTCTTTGGTTTCTACCAACTGTTCTTGGCTGTATTTGTGACTAATATTGGTTTGGACAACAGGCTGCTTTATTATGTAGTGTAAAAAAAAAAAGGGGGGGGGGAACGACAAGTGATGTGTAGTTTATTTTGAGCAAGAACCCACCCCTCTGTCCTTCATTAGTCTTTCTCACTGACTTGTTCTCTGGTTGTGATTACAGATAGTTGGTCTGGTTTCCTGTTTCTGGTGTCTGTAAACACAGCAGCTCTAACGCGGATGGGTTTCTTTCCAGAGACAGATGGGTGGCCTCATTTTCTTTCAGCTCCAATCAATATCAGTGGCACAGTATTAACACAGTTCACTTTAGACACGTTTATGTCACCCCATTTATTTCTTCGATGCTCTGTTATCCCTTCGTTCATCCATGCGGTACTATTCTAGCAATCCACAATGTGACAGTGTGAGCTTTACATCACACAATCATGAGTAATGGGGTGTGTTTACACACACAAGTCAGAAAAGCACATTTACTGTTCCAAACTGTCTCAAATTGATTGCCAGTTGGCTATGCTTTATGGACATTTTACCATAAAGCCTGCTTTTTGTTATACTTAAGTGCTAAATCATGTTCAAATTAGTCCCTCAGGGTGGATTACCTTAAGGGCATGTATAAAAGCTTTCGGGTTTCATTTTTGTACAGAGAAAAGCATAGTTTAGTGGTGTATCGCATCTGTAATGCTAATTTGGTTGGACATCAGCCAAGTTTTCCAAATGCTATTTTTATGGTCATCATTAAAATGCCCAAGCTGATATGAATGCAGCAAGAGGAGTGAAAATCTAAATTTGCCAATCCCAGGATATCTAAACTACTTTGGTCCAAAAGTGCAGATGCAAGAGTAAAAGTATTTTTTTCTGATTTACACACTATTTCAGTCACCTCATATCACCAAACATCTAACTAAAAATCTCATCTCATCTCATTATCTCTAGCCGCTTTATCCTTCTACAGGGTCGCAGGCAAGCTGGAGCCTATCCCAGCTGACTACGGGCGAAAGGTGGGGTACACCCTGGACAAGTCGCCAGGTCATCACAGGGCTGACACATAGACAACCATTCACACTCACATTCACACCTACGGTCAATTTAGAGTCACCAGTTAACCTAACCTGCATGTCTTTGGACTGTGGGGGAAACCGGAGCACCCGGAGGAAACCCACGCGGACACGGGGAGAACATGCAAACTCCACACAGAAAGGCCCTCGCCGGCCCCGGGGCTCGAACCCAGGACCTTCTTGCTGTGAGGCGACAGCGCTAACCACTACACCACCGTGCCACCCTAACTAAAAATGATTAATTTAATTACTTAATTATTTTTAAACCAATTAAATGCCAGACTTGCCATATTTGTTACTGGCCGAGGTTATGTTGTTGCCTCTGTTTGTTTGTTTGTTCCCAACATAACTCAAAAAGTAGTGAATGGATTTTGATGAAATTTGGTGGAAAGGTGGACCATGGACCAAGGAATAATGGATTAGATTTTGATGCAAATCCGGTTATACCGTATGTGGATCCAGAATCCAGATATGTATGCAGATCCAGAATTTTTTTTTTTGGCTGTTCCCAACGTAACTCAAAAAGTAGTGGACGGATTGTGATGAAATTGGGTGGAAAGGTGGACCATGGGCCAAGGAACAATTGATTAGATTTTGCTGCAAATCTGGATATATGTGGATCCAGGATCCAGATATGTATGCAGATACAGGATTGTTTTTGGGCTGTTCCCAACGTAACTCAAAAAGTAGTAGTAGATTTTGATGAAATTTGGTGGAAAGGTGGACCATGGGCCAAGGAACAATTAATTAGCTTTTGATGCAAATCCATGTGTCTTGGCGGAGGTATGCACTCAAGGGAGGAGTGCCTTTCTAGTTGACACTGGACATACAAAGCATTAGCTATGACCTCTACTGAAAGCCTGCTAAAATGCACCAAAGACAAAAATCATAATTGTTAATCTTATTGATTTAGTCAGCTGAGTGATCTTGCAGGCCGCTGGTCATTTATACCAACGAATATATAACTGAAATCCAATCGTATATAATTACACCAGTAGTGTCCAGTCAGTTTTGAAAGGGATTGGGATAAATTGATATTCATCTCACCATATATCTTCATAATGTATGCATCCTGTACCACACGCCAACTTTCTAATGCCTTATTTCTGCGCTTATGCTCAAAAAAGATTGGATTGGTTATGACCATGAAAAATGGACTGATATTTTTTTCATGACGTTTTTAAAAGTTAACAGGATGGATTGAGTTTTTTTGTTCCTGCATAGGCACTGCTACTGCTGCGCCTTCATTCCTGTCACTCTGTATTGGTATTAATGGCACTGAGAAAACCTGTCCAGCTGGTATAAGAGAAGACCTCGACAAACATAAGCTCTTACTCAGACCAGGCTGGGTCCAGAGACAAGGTAAAAAGTAAAGACCATGATCCAGGCCAAATGCTTATATAAGTCTGGAGTATTTTCCAGTCAACCCCCTTTCAGGAAGTGAGGATTTTTTGGAAGGACAGATGACCTGGTTTCCTTTAACAATGTACAATGCTGTACTCAGAAGAAGCTTCAAAGGATATTCTGCATAGTTTCATGCAGTCTGAGGCTGCTCTGCAGCCGTGTTAATCATATGCAGCACAGCAAAAATCAAAAGGGCAAAAAGGGTACCAAAAGTACCAAATCAAATTGTTAGTGAGTCAGCTATTTTTTTAGCACCAATATGTTAATCATGTCAGCTAAGGTACATAATGCATTGATATGATTAAATTAGCACTCTTTCCTTCCTCTTCAGAGATCTCCATTGGCACGTTTTCCCTGAGAGAAACCTTAATCCATAATTCCCATGGAAACCATCCGTGTGATGATGTTTCTATGCAGCAGGAGCCACCAGGTAGCCATTGAAGGTAATATAGACGTCAACATCATCGCTGTAAATGGCATTCTCGCGTTCACGCTTGAAGAGGCGCACCCAGACTTCATCGTTAAGCTCAAGAGAAAGCATGACACTCTGGCTCTGCATGATGGAGCGGTCACTGGGTTGTGCATACAGGATCACTTGCTCACGTTCGTTCTGCATCAGGTGCAGGTAGGTCTCCTTGAAGTTCCATGTGTGGATGTTAATGTTGAAGAAGTAAATACCTGGCACATAGCAGTAGAACTTGCCTTTAAACATGTTGAAGTGTTCGCCAGGGTTGACGAAAACGGTGTCAAAGAGCAGCGCCTGATAATAATCGTCGCTGTGGAGGGCCTTCCTGCGGCCCACTGAGAAGGATGAGTGCTGTGTCTTGCAGGGGTCTCCTGGAGCTCCAGCCTGCCCTTTGCTGCCTTTAGGGCCAATGGTGCCTCTGGAACCTGGAGGACCCTCTGCTCCTGCCTTACCCGGAGTTCCTCTCTCGCCTCGATCACCTTTATCTCCTGTGAGACAGGAAGAATTGCATGGATAAAAAGATGGAGGCATGGAAATGTAAAGTGTGTGTTGGTGAGGGAGTGAGTAACAAAGCTAGGGAGTCAGAAAGTGAATGAGTGAGTGATGCCAGCTTCTGCCATCAGACCCCTGCAGCTCATCCAGAACGCTGCAGCTCACTTGGTTTACATTCTTCCCATGTCACCCCTCTGCTTGCTGACCTGCACTGGCTATCTATCGCAGCTCGCATTAAATTTAAGACATTGGTGCTAGTTTACCAGGCTCTCAAGGGGTTAGGGCCAGCATACCTCCAGAGTCTGATCCACCCCTTCACACCAGCCAGATCCCTACACTCCGCTACTACTGGTCACCTGGCCACTCCTCCTCTCCACTATTGCCCAACCCGCTCAAGACTGCTGTCTGTCCTGGTTCCCCATTGGTGGAGTGACCTTTCCATTGAGGTCAGAACTGCCGACTCCCTGACCACCTTCAAGCGCAGACTGAAAACTCATCTCTTCAGGCTGCACCTCTCCCCTGCTTCCCTGCCCACTGTGTAACTGCATTTCAGTCTAGGCCAACCCAGGCCGTGTACTGTCTGGCCTGGGGTTAGCCGTTTTGAGTTCTCTATTTAGTTATACTTTATATGGTTGGTTTATTTCCTTGGCTGTTTGAGTATTGGTACTTCAACAGAATATTACACTAGGTATTGCTGTCACTTGTTCAGTTGGCACTAGAACTTTCTTGTCTAGAAGTTCAGCACTTTGTGTACCTGACTTTTGCACTCATTGTACGTCGCTCTGGATAAGAGCGTCTGCTAAATACCATGTAATGTAATGATGGTGCAAATGGATAAGTAAACAAGGATGCCAGTGAGCAAGGCAATGAGTGGATGGGTGAGGGATTCCAAACACCACATGGTTCACATTATGCACTAGGAACCCTATACTTATTAAGCAGTCAGAATGAAATCCCACTAAGTCATGCTTAACACACCATGTCCAATAGCTACAGAGCATTATGGTCTTTTTCAGCCCACTAGCTCTTACCTGGAACTCACTATCCTGGTGTGAAAAGCCATGAGAAATGTAGTGACTATTGTATATACAGATTGAAGCCCTGGATATGGATCTTGAATTTCACAAGCACTATTTCACAGTAAAGTTGATCTGCATATCATCTAACCACATGTTGTTACTGTTCCCATTTGTGGCTGTTCCAAGGATATTCACCAGAACAGCTTTTACTTAGCTCTGAGTAAGTACAGGCGGTCTGTGAGAAGCTGAGTATTCTCAGGGCTGTAATCTCAGAATGCAGGCAAACACGACACACATGTTACCGCTTGTAGTTTACTGCCACATAGGCAAGTTTCCTGCCAGGTCTGTATGCCTCAAGAGCCTGCTATCGCTTCTTGGGATGACTTCTACTGAGTCGGCTCGGTTTTTCTGATTAAGTCAGCAGAAGAGAGCCAGGAGCTGTGGTCTGCATGCAGGGGGCTGAGGCTAGAATCAGTGCAGCATTTTCCAGGAATGGAGGGTTGGGTCAAGTTTCTGTGTGTTAGACACTGAATCCAGCAGAGAAAAGCAATGACAGCATGTGAGACTGAGTGAGTGGGTGAGTGAGCGAGATGGAGTGGGGAAAAGTAAGCATGTTAGTGGGTGTGGCTAGTGTTTAGGGTCATCACTCGGGTACATATGATATAGAACTTCTGTTTCCCTCTGATTAAAAGAACACTGACAAGCTGCCTGGTTAATGTGAGACTCAAGTAGGCACATACATAGAGCAGAAAAGAGAGAGAGAGAGAGAGAGAGAGAGAGAGAGAGTGTCTGAGTGAGCTAGCATGTTAGGAGGTGAGTAAGTGGATAAGTGAGGGAGTGAGGGAGTGAGTAGATACATGAATAAGTGAGTGGATGAGTGAGTGAATGAGTGAGTGGATGAGCAAGTTAGTGGATAAGTGAGTTAGTGGATAAGTTTGAGTGAGTGGATGAATAAGTGAGTTAGTGGATGAGTAAGTTAGTGGATAAGTTTATGAGTGAGTGAGTGGATAAGTGAGTTAGTGGATACATGAGTGAGTGGATGAGTGAGTGAGTGAGTTAGTGGATAAGTTTATGAGTGAGTGAGTTAGTGGATATGTAAGTGAGTGGATAAGTGAGTTAATGGATAAGTTTGAGTGAGTGAGTGGATGAATGAGTGAGTTAGTGTATGAATAAGTTAGTGGATAAGTGAGTGAGTGGATGAGTGTGTGAGTGAGTGGATAATTGAATGAGTCAGTGAGAAAGTGGATGGATGGATGAATGAGTGAGTGAGTGAGTGAGTGAGTGAGTGAGTGAGTGAGTGGATACATGGATTATTGAGTGAGTGAGTGAGTGAGTGAGTGAGTGAGTGAGTGAGTGAGTGAGTGAGTGAGTGGATGGATACATGAATTAGTGAGTGAGTGAGTGAGTGAGTGAGTGAGTGGATGAGTGAGTGAATGGATAAGTGAATGGATAAGTGAATGAGCGTGTGAGTGAGTGGATGAGTGAGTGAGCGGATAAATGAGTGAGTGGATAAGTGAGTGAGTGAGTGAGTGAGTGAGTGAGTGGATAAGTGAACGATACACAACACAAAAGAGTTTGTTCATGTGTGACAAATATAGCCATTAATATCTTATTAAACAAACAAACAAACAAACAAACAAACAAGTGGTGTAACGCAATGCTATTATTTGTGTCTGTATCTCTTTAGTGCTCAAATATCCATATCTGTATTCATATTTGGATTAAAATTGGAAGTGGGCATGGCCTATCCCAAATTTTGTAGTTTTTAATTTTATTTATTATAATGTATTTATTATATTTATGTTTGATGCTAACTCTACCATTATGCTCTGGAACCACTGGAAAACAGTGTTCACAAATTCTAACAACAAAGATCAATTTACAGAACATAACTCCTGAACCGAAGCTCTGAGATGAGTAAGAAATCTAACAGTGCTTCAAGGCAACAACATCTTTTCCAAATCAAGAAACTGTTATTAATTTCCACAGCTGACTGCAGTAGCTATCTAATCATATTTTATTATTAGATGTATTTCAGTTTGTTACATTCCAGAAAGATCAGAAAAATCACTGGACATGTTTTCAGAATCTCCTATAAATCTGGGACACACTTTAAGTGGCAGATGATTAAACTGGCAGCGTGATGTTCTGAGATGATTTTCTTTTAAGAATGATGGAGAACAGTTATCTAAAGACAAGGGGAAAAAATGCATGCGTTGAACGTACACGACAACTGTTCCATCTTGAAGGATCGCATTCTTAACGTGCATGACTGCTGTGTGTAGTTTTCATAAAAAAACAACAACAAGAAGTGTGTGTCTACAGTTTTAGCCTTACCTTTGAGAATGGTCATGTTGATGAACGTGCGAACCTCTGGTGTCTGATAGGCCACGGGACGGGGCGAGTTGCTGTGGGGCGGGTCCAGCTGATCGCAGCACCTGCGGCAGTATTTGGGTGGTGACCTGGAGGGGGAGGGGACAGAGGCCACCAGGGGGAGGAGCAACAGCACAGGTAGAAAGAATCCAGACATGACCACACCTGAAGGAAAGAGTCAGATAGAGAGAGACAGAGAGGGACAGTGTGAAAACAAATAAACAAACAAATAAATAAATCCTGAACAGGGACAGAAAGTGTCAGGTAATGGAAAAATGATTAATTCTGCATGTTGGCAGAGCTTCAGCATAATTTTTGCATAATTAGATGCATTCATTAGGAATGCATCGTTACAAATAAATCAGGCTTCATCTAATAACAGCACTGACTCTAATAGGCCCAATGTGGACAGATTTCTGAAGGATGTAATACATAGAAGAAACTATGCAGTTATAATGAGTATTATTCTATCCACGTTCACTGGGTATGAGCAATCGTGTGCGCTGATTGGCTACTCTACTACGAGGCTATCAGCTCATATGTTGTGAGTAGAGAAAAACAAAATGGCGGAGCGTGCTGTTGAACCAACCGAAGACGAAATAAAAACTCTACTCGAAAACAAAACCCCCAAAATACAAAAAAGCAACAAAATGTGGAATAAAAGTATTTGATGGTAAGAACTTCTCATCTCATCTCATTATCTCTAGCCGCTTTATCCTTCTACAGGGTTGCAGGCAAGCTGGAGCCTATCCCAGCTGACTACGGGCGAAAGGCGGGGTACACCCTGGACAAGTCACCAGGTCATCACAGGGCTGACACATAGACACAGACAACCATTCACACTCACATTCACACCTACGGTCAATTTAGAGTCACCAGTTAACCTAACCTGCATGTCTTTGGACTGTGGGGAAACCGGAGCACCCGGAGGAAACCCACGCGGACACGGGGAGAACATGCAAACTCCACACAGAAAGGCCCTCGCCGGCCCCGGGGCTCGAACCCAGGACCTTCTTGCTGTGAGGCGACAGCGCTAACCACTACACCACCGTGCCGCCCCTGGTAAGAACTTATATTTTTTATTTTTCAAGAATTATTATTATTATAGCATTTTTCACAAATTGATCCTGTCATTCTGCCGGTTTATTTACATTCTAAGCAGAAATGATTTTGTCGGACGTTTTGTATAAAATCTTTATTTATCGTAATTGTAAAAAATAAAAATGCTCTGTTTCTCAAAATCTAGTGAATGTGGATAGAATAAAACAATTATTCCACTGAATCTCATCGTGCATGGCTTATAGCCAACTCGGTGCTATGCGCCTCATCGGCTATCAGCTCATGTACGACTCAATTTTGTGGAATAACTATTAATTAGTGATTTAGCTCTTGCTTTATCTCCATCTAAAAAGAGAGTGATGCAGCAGTGCTTTAATCCTTTAGTCTGTCTAGCCCTCTCACCTCCTCATCTGTGAAAATATCGCTGTTGGAGCCATGACTAACTAGCCTAACCATGACTAAGCTGAATTTCTCCATAACTGCATCACAACGTTTGCTGTCTCCAATATTTCTCAACTGGAAAATGTTGCGTAAGAAAATCAGCTCTTCGTCTTTTATTTTCAGGAGTCAACAATGAAACCTGTCCATGAACCCTTATGTTTGAGCTTATTCTTTTCCTTTTATAACTGTGTCAACAATGCGACATCAGCGCAGCAGATAACTTCCAAAGTTAACCTTTAACTCTTCATGGGAATAACCAAACACAGCACCAAGCAACAAATCAGCACCGAAATCGCTAAACGAATCACAATTATTTCAGTCCAAACCCATTTCAGGGTGGAGTTTTCCTTTATGATATGATTTGTTTGCATCGATTTAATTTAATTTACATTTGATTGAAACAAAATAGGTGGCACGGTGGTATAGTGGTTCGCACTGTTGCCTCACAGCAAGAAGGTTCTGGGTTCGAGCCCCGTGCTTGACGGGGGCCTTTCTGTGTGGAGTTTGCATGTTCTCCCTGTATCTGCGTGGGTTTCCTCCGGATGCTCTGGTTTCCCCCAGAGTCCAAAGACATGCAGGTTAGTCTAATTGGTGGCTCTAAATTGACCATGAGTGTGAATGGTTGTTTGTCTCTATGTGTCAGCCCTGCAATGACCTAGCAACTTGTCCAGGGTGTACCCCGCCTCTCGCCCATAATCATCTGGGATAGGCTCCAGCTTGCCCGCGATGGATGGATAAAACAAAATACTCTTGGACAAATTTCTCCTAAAAATCTCAAAGCAATAATTGGACTGTATAACACAAATCAACCCTGAAGCACTGACTTTGTTTAAAAATAAACTGAATTAATTTCCACAGTGTAAATGAGCTGGTTTGTAAACCCGTTCTACAGGCGTCGGGCAGAAATGAGTGACGCACCACCACCACATGGAGAAAATGATCGTGTTTGTTTAGTGACTGTGTTTTCTCATGCTGAATGGGCCCCAGTGACACCTGGTCAGTGGTGATTTGAAAAAGCCCAGAAAGTGAGGTAAGAAGATAAAAAAAAACATTAAAATGAGACTGTGATGTCTTTTGACAAGGGCAGAAATAGAGGTCGAGCTGTTGGCATTGCAATCAACACTGGAAAGCATGAGAAAGAGAAGCAGATGAGAACGAGAGAGAGAGAGAGAGAGAAAATGAGAGACAGAGATGTAGGAGCTGATGCAGAACTTGGCCCTGTGTGCTATCTTGCTTTTGGCTGTAATTTCACTTGTTTCCTGAGCCCTACTCTTCTACACCTCCCCTTCACCCCTTCCTCCATTGAAACCCTTGCAGCGTACATCTGTCACTGTGCTATATTATGTTTATTTCCACCCTACCTTCAGCTCGCAGACATTACATGACACTTCAGGGTGGTGTATGCAGGTGCATTGTATTACCTTTTAAATTATATAAGTGCTTCATCATGGAGCACTTCAGTATCAGTGCCATCATTATCTGGCCTCATATTCGTCCTGCCTTCACAAGCTCCTCAAAATGGTTTTATTTACTCCCTGCAATGTAGTAAATGAAGTCTGTGCATTTTCTCCTGCCCTGTCTACTTCTCTTGGTCTTATGCTTTCTTATGTTTATTGTGGTTGCCAAAAGCTCGACCTCCATTTCTGCCCTTGTCAGAAGACATTACAGTCTCATAAGCTGCTCAGATGCTCCTGTTTACTACCTGCCAAGATGCAATTATGAAGTCTTTTAATTCTCCGTTAATATATTCTAGAGTCCTAGGTTAATTAGGCAGAAACTTGGGTATCAAAATTGTTCTTATGGCACCTATATGTCATTACAATATTCATGTGAAGCTGTTACCATGGAAACTGATGTTTACAATGATTCCGTCACTACGGCACAAGTGCTCCCAAAAAATTTTTAATAACCTGTTTCAATTGAAGCTGATAAGCCATAACCACTGGCTATTTACTGGCTGTAAAGACAAAATTAAATATTTTAATTTGTCACAAATAGTCAGAAACTCAGCTATAATGGGTTTTGTCCCCAATAGTTCCCACTTCATTTGCAGCTGTTACCATGGAAACCAACACTTACGATCATTCCTTCATTCCAAAAAATGGCAGCTACTACTTAAGATGTACTATTTAAAAATTTCAACCAATCCAAATTTTTAAGCCTTACGGTAACACTCTGGCCTATGTTACCTCTATAAGTGTTAAATAAATATTGATGTATTATTATTATTATTACAACTTATTGGAGGAGGTTATGTTTTTGCCTCTGTTTGTTTGTCTCTTCTCAACGCAACTCAAAAAGTCGTGAAAGGATTTGGATGAAATTTGGTGGAACGATGGAGCATTGGCCAAAGAACAATTAAGTAGATTTTGATGCAAATCTAGATATGTTTGTGGATCCAGAACCCAGATATGTATGCGGAGCCAGGATTTTTTTTTTTTGCCTTTTCCCATTGTAACTCAAAGAAATAGTTAAAGGATTTGGATGAAATTTGGTGTACAGCTTTAGTATTATCCTAGGTTCAAGTGACTTGATTTTGATCAAATCACTTGAATGTAATATGTGGCTTGGTGGAGGTATACATTCTATCCTGTGCCCTTCTAGTTGTTGTTATTCTGGCTTCAAATCAGTGTAAAAGTAAGTTATAGGCTCAATCTTAGCATTTACAATTTTGACCCCTATTGCTATGGCGATACCTGAAAACTACAGTTTTCTGCATTTTTATGGACTTTTGGTTCACTCCCAATATTTCTAGGTCAACTATATGATGTAAATGTTCATTTGTGAACCCCAATTTCATGAATCAATATTAAAAACAACCTGTGGTCTCTTTGGCCAGTTAAAATGGAGATCCATCTCTCCATTCATTATCCATAACTGCTGGTCCTGTGCAGGGTCGCAGGCAAGCTGGAGCCTATCCCAGCTGATTACAGGTGAGAGGCGGGGTACACCCTGGACAAGTCGCCAGGTCATCACAGGGCTGACACAGAGAGACAAACAACCATTCACACTCACATTCACACCTACAGTCAATTTAGAGCCACCAATTAGCCTAACCTGCATGTCTTTGGACTGTGGGGTAAACCGGAGCACCTGGAGGAAACCCACACAGACACAGGGACAACATGCAAACTCCACACAGAAAGGCCCCCGGCGGCCACCGGGCTTGAAACCAGACCCTTCTTGCTGTGAGGCAATAGTGCTAACCACTACACCACCATGCCACCTAAAATGGAGATGCTACTTAATATTACAACCCCGATTCCAAAAAAGTTGGGACAAAGTACAAATTGTAAATAAAAATGGAATGCAATAATTTCCAAATCTCAAAAACTGATATTGTATTCACAATAGAACATATCAAATGTCGAAAGTGAGACATTTTGAAATTTCATGCCAAATTTTGGCTCATTTGAAATTTCATGACAGCAACACATCTCAAAAAAGTTGGGACAGGGGCAATAAGAGGCTGGAAAAGTTAAAGGTACAAAAAAAGGAACAGCTGGAGGACCAAATTGCAACTCATTAGGTCAATTGGCAATAGGTCATTAAGATGACTGGGTATAAAAAGAGCATCTTGGAGTGGCAGTGGCTCTCAGAAGTAAAGATGGGAAGAGGATCACCAATCCCCCTAATTCTGCGCCGACAAATAGTGGAGCAATATCAGAAAGGAGTTCGACAGTGTAAAATTGCAAAGAGTTTGAACATATCATCTACAGTGCATAATATCATCAAAAGATTCAGAGAATCTGGAAGAATCTGTGCGTAAGGGTCAAGGCCGGAAAACCATACCGGGTGCCCGTGATCTTTGGGCCCTTAGACGGCACTGCATCACATACAGGCATGCTTCTGTATTGGAAATCACAAAATGGGCTCAGGAATATTTCCAGAGAACATTATCTGTGAACACAATTCACCGTGCCATCCGCCGTTGCCAGCTAAAACTCTATAGTTCAAAGAAGGAGCCATATCTAAACACGATCCAGAAGCGCAGATGTCTTCTCTGGGCCAAGGCTCATTTAAAATTGACTGTGGCAAAGTGGAAAACTGTTCTGTGGTCAGACGAATCAAAATTTGAAGTTCTTTATGGAAATCAGGGACGCCGTGTCATTCAGACTAAAGAGGAGAAGGACGACCCAAGTTGTTATCAGCGCTCAGTTCAGAAGCCTGCATATCTGATGGTATGGGGTTGCATTAGTGCGTGTGGCATGGGCAGCTTACACATCTGGAAAGACACCGTCAATGCTGAAAGGTATATCCAGGTTCTAGAGCAACATATGCTCCCATCCAGACGACGTCTCTTTCAGGGAAGACCTTGCATTTTCCAACATGACAATGCCAAACCACATACTGCATCAATTACAGCATCATGGCTGCGTAGAAGAAGGGTCCGGGTACTGAACTGGCCAGCCTGCAGTCCAGATCTTTCACCCATAGAAAACATTTGGTGCATCATAAAATGGAAGATACGACAAAGAAGACCTAAGACAGTTGAGCAACTAGAATCCTACATTAGACAAGAATGGGTTAACATTCCTATCCCTAAACTTGAGCAACTTGTCTCCTCAGTCCCCAGACGTTTACAGACTGTTGTAAAGAGAAAAGGGGATGTCTCACAGTGGTAAACATGGCTTTGTCCCAACTTTTTTTGAGATGTGTTGTCATGAAATTTAAAATCACCTAATTTTTCTCCTTAAATGATATATTTTCTCAGTTTAAACACTTGATATGTCATCTATGTTCTATTCTGAATAAAATATGGAATTTTGAAACTTCCACATCATTGCATTCCATTTTTATTTACAATTTGTACTTCGTCCCAACTTTTTTGGAATCGGGGTTGTAAATAGCAGTAAGACTTTGTCTGGGGGAGGGGTGCAGACTGGGGACAAATTAGTGAGCTACTGACTAGTTATCGACTTTTTGCTAGTGTGTTGCTGGATAAATCCAAACATTTCTGCATCTTTTGGTTAAATATCTGTTCAACCACTACATTTGTGCTGTTTACATTGAGTAATCACTACTTGATGAGTCATTGAGTTTCTGTAAAAATGTTATTCATTTTTGTCTCCGTGCCTGCTAGGACTATCTTATTCCTTTGAACTGTTGATTATAGATGAAGCTCCAGTGTTATCCTGCTTGGCATCCAAGCATTACCAAGATTACATGTCAGAGAAGGAATGTATGAAAATGTAGAGTTAGTTCTGTGTATCCAGTAAACAAAGACACAGATCTATGAATAGTGACTGGGTATGTTAAGTAAGAATTAACACCTACAGTTGTGGTCAGAAGTTTACGTACAGTGACATGAATGTCATCTTGGATATGAATGTCATGGCAATATTTGGGCTTTCAGTAATTTCTTTGACTGTTCTTTTTCTGTGGCAGAATGTACAGCGTACACCTTTAATAAAAAAAAAAAACACTAGAATTTGGTGCATAAGTTTTAATTTTCTTTGGGTTTTCTGAAATCAACGCAGGGTCAAAAAATATACGTACAGCACACCGAATATTTGGGTAAAATGTCTCTTCACAAGATTCACCTTGACCAAACATTTTTGTTTACCCTGAAAAAGCTTCTGGCCGAATTCTGGTTGGACATTTCACGACTCTTTCTGGTAGAATTGGTAGAGTTAAATTAAATTTTTTTTCTTTGCATGGACTTGACTTATAAGCACAGTCCATATATTTTCAATAGGGTTGAAGTCAGAACTTGTTTTAAGCTTAATGTTAGCCTGCTTTATCCTCCACAACCAGCCCTGATGCGTGTTTGAGTTCATTGTACTGTTGTAACTCCCTAGTTGTGTTCAAGCTTCTGATGGTTTATGCTGAAGAATTCTAAGGTAGTCCTCCTTCTTCATTATTCCATCCACTTTGTGCAATGAACCAGTTCCACTGACAGCAAAACAGCCCCAGAGCATGATGATCCCACCACCACCACCAGCTGGTACAGTGTCCCTCTGTACATGGTGGTCATCGTGGCCAAACAACTCAATCTTTGTCTCATCTGACCATACAGCTATCCTCCAGAAGGGTTTTTCTTTGTCTGTGTGGTCAACTTCAAACTTTAGTTAAGCTTGAAGGTGTCAATTTTGGAGCAGGGGGTTATTTATTGGATAGCAGCCTCTTAGTCCATGGTGATCTGAACTGTAGACAGTGATCCATCAGCTTCCAGTTCATGGCAGGGCTGTGCCATGGTGGTTCCCAGGTTGTTCCTGACCATCCAAACCAATTTCCTTTCAGCTGAGGGTGACAGTTTGGGTTTTCTTGAAGCAAAGTGGCTTGGCAAAGTGACTACACCTCACAATAACTTGGATACAATTGTTTGAACTGATCTTGGGATTTGCAGTTGTTTCGAAATGGCTCCAAGGGTGGCAGGGTGGTGTAGTGGTTAGCACTTTCACCTGAGAGCAAGAAGGTTCTGGGTTTGAGCCCAGCGGCTGGCAGGGGCCTTTCTGTGTGGAGTTTGCATGTTCTCCCCATGTCAGCGTGGGTTTCCTCTGGGTGCTCTGGTTTCCCCCACAGGCCAGAGACATGCAGTTAGGTTAACGTGGGGCAGCTTTGGGCTGAAGTGCCCTTGAGCAAGGTATTTAACCCCTGACTGCTCCCTGGGTGCTGTAGTTTGGCTGCACACTGCTCTGGGTGTGTGTGTTCACTGCTTCAGATGGGTTAAATGCAGAGGATGAATCTCACTGTGCTTGAAGTGTGCATGTGACAAATAAAGGTTTCTTCTTCTTCTAAGAGACATTCTGGAGTTGTGGATATCTGCGATCCTCTTTCTCAGATCTGCACTGAGTTCCTTGGACTTTCCCATTTTACTGTGTGCTGATCAATCCAATGAGTGCTGTAAACAAACCCTTTTTATGAAGGCACAGAGAAGCTACGAACTGTAGTCAATCATGATCACTAACAGGAAGTTAAGAGACCTCGGCCTTGGCAAGATAAGAGACATTTTGGAAGCTTCAGCACCTCTGAATTAATGATCTAAGTGAACGTATGTAAATTTTTGACCCTGTATGTATAATTTTGACCCTGTGTTGATTTCAGAAAACCCAAAGAAAATTAAAACTTGTGCACCAAATTCTAGTGTCTTCTCATCTCATCTCATCTCACCTCAATATCTCTAGCCACTTTATCCTTCTACAGGGTCACAGGCAAGCTGGAGCCTATCCCAGCTGACTACGGGCGAAAGGCGGGGTACACCCTGGACAAGTCGCCAGGTCATCACAGGGCTGACACATAGACACAGACAACCATTCACACTCACATTCACACCTACGGTCAATTTAGAGTCACCAGTTAACCTAACCTGCATGTCTTTGGACTGTGGGGGAAACCGGAGCACCCGGAGGAAACCCACGCAGACACGGAGAGAACATGCAAACTCTGCACAGAAAGGCCCTCGCCGGCCACGGGGCTCGAACCCGGACCTTCTAGCGTCTTCTTTCTTTAATTAAAGATGTATGCTGTGCAATCATTCTGCCACAGAAAAAGAACAGTTCAAAGAATTTACTGAAAGCACAAATATTACCATGACATTCATATCCAAGATGACATTTATGTCACTGTATGTAAACTTCTGACCACAACTGTAGATCGTATGCCAGAAATATTCATTCATGTTGCTGATACCAAAGGCATGCCATTACTGCAATCTTTTCTCAGCATTTTACAGACTCCTATAATTGTTGGCACCGTTCATAAAAATAAATATAGCAAATAACACATTCTTTAAGTAATAATTTGACGTTGAATACATGGGGATGCTGTATAGTTTTATTTTAACTCAATGGTTTTATTTCAACAATTATAAGAATGATACTGGTGTTTCAAAATTATTGGCACCTCCAAAACGAATATTTGCTGAAGGTTCCCTGTTGAAGAGAGTAACAGCACCGAGCTTCATCCTGTGATATTCTAACAAGCTTGAACATTTCCTCCATACCAAACACTTCAACTCATTTACATTCTTCCTTTTTTCTTTTGCAGATGTAGACTGTTTTTAAATTCCAAACAATTTTCAAGGGTTCAAATCAGGGCACTGAGATGGCTGTTGTAAAACACTGATTTTGTGTCTAATTATGTGCTGATTAGAGTGCATGTTTGCAATCTTGATCTTCTAACCCAACCATTCACACTCACATTCACACCTACGGTCAATTTAGAGTCACCAGTTAACCTAACCTGCATGTCTTTGGACTGTGGGGGAAACCGGAGCACCCGGAGGAAACCCATGCAGACACGGAGAGAACATGCAAACTCTGCACAGAAAGGCCCTCGCCGGCCACGGGGCTCGAACCCGAACCTTCTAGTGTCTTCTTTCTTTAATTAAAGATGTAGTATGCTGTAGTCCAAAGATGTGCAGGTTAGGTTAACTGGCGATTCTAAATTGACCGTAGGTGTGAATGTGAGTGTGAATGGTTGGGTTAGAAGATCAAGATTGCAAACATGCACTCTAATCAGCACATAATTAGACACAAAATCAGTGTTTTACAACAGCCATCTGTTGATTTGAACCCTTGAAAATGTAATGTGCTACATGTTCCATATAAATAGAAAGCAAATAAGCTGTATGTTTTCAAGATAATGGTAAGTTGTAAGCTCCATCTACTGACAAGTCTTAAAAGAAGATAATGGTGCAATCAATCTTTACAGCAGCAACAAAAAAGGTCAATGATCCAAGTATGATCATGTATCCTTATCCAGAGCAAATTCCAGCTGAAAATTCTTTCTTTTCTCGCCCCGATTGTGCTTAATTATATATTTAACTTCTTGTTACCAATTATAATCATTACATGACTTGTGTAGGTCAAGAACAATATGCCTTTCTTTGTTTATAGGAAGCTCAGCCAATCATGGGGCAGCAGCACAATGCATCAAATCATGCAGATAGAGATTAAGAGCTTTAGATGATGTTAACATCCATCATCATGATGGGGAAACCATGGTCTAATGGTTAGAGAAGCAGCTTTGGGATGAAAAGGTCGCCGGTTTGATTCCCTAGATCAGCAGGAGCAAGGCATCTAACCCCCAACTGCTGTTCTGGATACGTTGTACGTCCACTCTGGATAAGAGTGTCTGCTAAATGTAATGCAATTTCAGAAGCTACCGATCTAATAATGTTACACAAAGGTCATCTAGTGAGCTGCAGTTCTCAGGGCAAAAATGCCTTCTTGATAAAAGAGGTCAGAAAAGGATGAAGACTGGTTCAAGAAGACTATGGTTACTCAAATAACCACCCTTTACAACTGTGGTGAGCAGAAAAGCATCTCAGAATGCATAACACTTGAGGCGAATGGACTTCCTGATTCGTCACACTGGATCTTACTCATGAAATACAGAACTTCTAAGGCACTTTGTCAATTCTTCAGTAGTCAACAGGACTTGAATCACAGTTATATACCTTTATAACCTGTAATGCACTACATCCATCCATCCATCCATTATCTGTAGCCGCTTTATCCTGTTCTACAGGGTCACAGGCAAGCTGGAGCCTATCCCAGCTGACTATGGGTGAGAGACGGGGTACACCCTGGACAAGTCGCCAGGTCATCACAGGGCTGACACATAGAGACACACAACTATTCACACTCATATTCACACCTACAGTCAATTTAGAGCTACCAATTAGCCTAACTGCATGTCTTTGGACTGTGGGGGAAACCGGAGCACCCGGAGGAAACCCACGCAGACACGGGGAGAACATGCAAACTCCACACAGAAAGGCCCTCGCCGGCCCTGAACCCAGGACCTTCTTTCTGTGAGGCAAGAATGCTAACCACTACACCACCGTGCCGCCCTGTAATGTACTACCGGTAGAGGTTCCATATAAATAGAAGCAAATAAGCTGTATGTTTTCTCTTTCTCCACCCATTTAACTGCTCACATTAAAATCTGTAATGGCCATTTTACTGATGCTCATGACCCTGTGTTGTTGTAGTTACTGTATCCTGAGAATACTGGCTGCAAATTTTATGACGCATGTTAAGACTTTGGCTTTCCTTGGCTTTCACAAGCTTAAGTAATGAGTGAAAGAGGAAATCTGCAGAGTTTAAATGAGTCGTAGGAATGTTAAACAGAGTCTCTGGGCTGACTCGGGGCCCCATTTTTCATGCACGACAGATTTTTGGGCTCCTTTATGATGATTAAACTTGCTGTCAACTTATTTTTGTTTTTTAATACTCGGGCTTGTTGGGAATGCTGGACAATACATTGACTGGTGCTCAGGTTTATGATCCATTTGACTCTAATCCATGTGTAATCCACTGAGCTTTCTGTTCACATTTTGTGCCTTGAATAAATCATGATGATTTATTCCTGTTCATGAAAATGCACACTACTCCTTTTAAATCTAGTATCTTGCAGGACAGGGAGGCACAGTGGTGTAGTGGTTAGCGCTGTCGCCTCACAGCAAAAAGGTCCGGGTTCGAGCCCCGTGGCCGGCGAGGGCCTTTCTGTGCGGAGTTTGCATGTTCTCCCCGTGTCCGCGTGGGTTTCCTCCGGGTGCTCCGGTTTCCCCCACATGCAGGTTAGGTCAACTGGTGACTCTAAATTGACCGTAGGTGTGAATGTGAGTGTGAATGGTTGTCTGTGTCTATGTGTCAGCCCTGTGATGACCTGGCGACTTGTCCAGGGTGTACCCCGCCTTTTGCCCGTAGTCAGCTGGGATAGGCTCCAGCTTGCCTGCGACCCTGTAGAAGGATAAAGCGGCTAGAGATAATGAGATGAGATGAGAAAACACAAAGCATTCGAAAAAAATAGCCTCAATGAGGCTGTAGCTCAGGCGGCACGGTGGCGTAGTGGTTAGCACTGTTGCCTCACAGCAAGAAGGTCCTGGGTTTGAGCTCAGCGGAGTTTGCATGTTCTCCCCGTGTCCACGTGGGTTTCCTCCGGGTGCTCCGGTTTCCCCCACAGTCCAAAGACATGCAGGTTAGGTTAACTGTTGACTCTAAATTGACCGTAGGTGTGAATGTGAGTGTGAATGGTTGTCTGTGTCTATGTGTCAGCCCTGTGATGACCTGGCGACTTGTCCAGGGTGTACCCCGCCTTTCGCCCGTAGTCAGCTGGGATAGGCTCCAGCTTGCCTGCGACCCTGTAGAACAGGATAAAGCGGCTAGAGATAATAAGATGAGATGAGATGAGATCTTGTAGGACAGAGTAGACATGTGCAGCACCACGACGTTTGAGTGAGGGCAATTCCCACTGCGCATGCGCAGAAAAGACGTCTCGGGACTTGACACAGTTTATTCATTTGTCCTTTGATTTTGTTCTGTGAGAGCTACAGTCCAAAAGATTTCATATCTATGAAAGGTTAATGTGCACCTTTTTGGATGTGCACAGGGGATGCTTATTAAGTGGAATGAGCAAAGACTGGAGATCTTCCCAAATCCAGATGTTTTAATCCAGAGAGAGAGAGAGAGAGAGAGAGAACTGCAGAAAAAAAGAGCCACGTCCTCACAAAGGAAGCAGCAGTACCTAATGAGTGGAGAAAGCTGCATGCTGCATGCACACTGCATCTCATGCATGCACAGGGATACACAAGGCATGCAACAGATTCAAGATAAATATCATAAATGTCAGCCATCTCCTGCTTTCTGACTAATTTCTTTCTTTCCCCATCTAACTTTTAGATATTGCCGGTAATGCTGACGTGTCGCGCGCATGCTGTGTGAACGCGCATTTTGCTCGCGCAATTTTGGGGGGGGGGGGGGGGGGGACGTGCACGCGCAAAACAAACATATTTATGATCTTTTAAACCTTCACTTACCTCAGGATCCTCATGCAGCTGATCCGAGTGCTGCTGCTGCTGCTGCTTTCCTGTGATCAGCTGGAAATTCTCTCTCTCTCTCTCTCTCTCTCTCTCTCAAGGAGTTCCCTCCTTATGAAGTGTATATGATTTCTTTTCTTCTTTCCTCCTCCTTCTCTGATTCTCCTCTACTGTAATTCCATCCTCTCTCTCGCCCTTCCTAAATTCCCAGGGCTTTATGCACAGTTTTTCGAAACGCACTGCAAATTTATTGAGTGAGCTCTTTCCAAGCAATGAAGCCCACTAATGGGCAAAGCCTCAGACTGGGCGCAAGCCCCTGGTTGGAAGAAAGAACAGGTAAAGTTTCAAACAGTGGGGGAGAGCAATCAGGTTTAATAGACGGCATGAAATTCTTTGCAGGTAGCGTCACATTGATATTGCATGACAGAGTACTTTTTTTATTATTATTATTTTTTTAAACTATACCTTCTTACCAGGGCGGCACGGTGGTGTAGTGGTTAGCGCTGTCGCCTCACAGCAAGAAGGTCCTGGGTTCGAGCCCCGGGGTCGGCGAGGGCCTTTCTGTGCGGAGTTTGCATGGTGTCCGCGTGGGTTTCCTCCGGGTGCTCCGGTTTCCCCCACAGTCCAAAGACATGCAGGTTAGGTTAACTGGTGACTCTAAATTGACTGTAGGTGTGAATGTGAATGGTTGTCTGTGTCTATGTGTCAGCCCTGTGATGACCTGGCGACTTGTCCAGGGTGTACCCCGCCTTTCGCCCGTAGTCAGCTGGGATAGGCTCCAGCTTGCCTGCGACCCTGTAGAAGGATAAAGCGGCTAGAGATAATGAGAATTATTTTTTTAAACTATACCTTCTTACCAGGGCGGCATGGTGGTGTAGTGGTTAGCGCTGTCGCCTCACAGCAAGAAGGTCCGGGTTCGAGCCCCGTGGCCGGCGAGGGCCTTTCTGTGCGGAGTTTGCATGTTCTCCCCGTGTCCGCGTGGGTTTCCTCCGGGTGCTCCGGTTTCCCCCACAGTCCAAAGACATGCAGGTTAGGTTAACTGGTGACTCTGAATTGACCGTGAGTGTGAATGGTTGTCTGTGTCTATGTGCCAGCCCTGTGATGACCTGGCGACTTGTCCAGGGTGTACCCTAGCCTGGGCCCGCCCATCCTAAGCGTGACGCAACACGAGGGCCTGTTGCGAGCTTAGTCTGGCAAGGCAAGCTATCTCCAGCTCTTTCAAGCTCCCGAAAAATCGGGAGCCAATAAACTTTGAGCATCTCCAATGGCCCTGGGTAGAGGCGTGTTCAAGGCAGTGACGTAGTAGAACTGCGACCGGAAGCCATAGATTGTTTACAGAATCTATGCCGGAAGCGCTTCATTCACTAGAAACATTACGAACATGGAGCAGCGGCAAGCCTTTGACACAGTGGTAGATGCTGTATTGAAAGCATTCAACGGGAAGTTCTCATTGAAAACGGAGCAAAGAGCAGCCCTGGAGGTATTTGTTTTTTTCCTGTTACTCAAGCAGTTTCTGTCGCATCACATACGTCAGAGGAAAGAGTGATGTGATTGGTTTAAGCTTCGTCACAGCCTTTTCTGGCTTCGACCAGTAGCAAACTGAGGCATTTCAGGGAGGCGGGTCAACCACGCCTTTGGGAAATGGTTGGGCTTAATATCTTTGCCAGACCAAATGCTCGCAGAGCTTTGAAGTTGCGTTAGCCAGACTAGGTGTACCCCGCCTTTCGCCTGTAGTCAGCTGGGATAGGCTCCAGCTTGCCTGCGACCCTGTAGAACAGGATAAAGCGGCTAGAGATAATGAGATGAGATGGAAGACCTTCTTACCACCAGGCTTGTAGTACTCGAGTCGGACTCGTGACTTGAGCACTGATGACTCAGACTTGTGCATTAACAGCATTCAGAATCGTAAATTGGAGACGAGGACGCTGATTTTTTCTTTATTTTTTTGGTAACAGGAGAATGCACATTCACCTGTTCATATGTCATGTTCAGGAACAAACTAACATTAATGGCGCTTAAATGCCTGGAGAGAACGCCCCTAGGTTTGTCCGCTTTGCTTCTACAGACTTCTCGTGCAGTGGGAAAAAATGCACTGCTGTGTGTTCCATATGCAGGAGAACTATTGAGGAGACGACGGGGACGACCTCGAACTTCAATCGTCATTTGGCAAGACTCCACCCAGAGAAGGAAGTGACACACTATGTTCATTGCTCTGTTGATAGCAGGCGGGGCTTGCTGAGCGATGAACTAGCTAGTGTTAACCCTCTGTCATGTTATTTGCCCTGTTGATAGTGGGCGGGGCTTGCTGAGCGATGAACAAGCTTTTTATCTGTAGCCTATTCACTAAAATGGGGCAGTCGAGCAGGAACATTAGTCCAACACAGTAGCAGAGACGCTTTCACATAAAGGCAGCAACAGCCACCGTCAAATGGTGTGGTTGGAGTCTTGTTCTCGGACTCGACTCGAAATTTTCTTTAATGACTTGGATTTGACTCGGACTTGAACACTGGGGACTTGAGACTGGACTTGGACTTGAGGTTTAGTGACTCGACTACAACACTGCTTACCACAACCTTAGTTTCTCAGCTTGTCACATATGCTGGCCTTCAGCCTTTTTCTGTCATTATTTTCTGAAGGGTGACGAGATATTGAGGGGAGACATGGGACATAGTGGGGAGACATGGAACAAAAATAAAATACCTAGCTTAATCCTACATATTTAATTTTATTTATTGTCAAAACTTGTACCAGGGTGGCACGGTGGTGTAGTAGTTAGCACTGTTGCCTCATAGCAAGAAGGTTCTGGGTTCAAGTCCAGCGGTGCTCCGGTTTCCCCCACAGTCCAAAGACATGCAGGTTAGGTTAACTGGTGGCTCTAAATTGACTGTAGGTGTGAATGGTTGTTTGTCTTTATGTGTCAGCCCTGTGATGATCTGGTGACTTGTCCAGGGTGTACCCCGCCTCTCGCCCATAGTCAGCTGGGATAGGCTCCAGCTTGCCCATAACCCTGCATAGGAGAAGTGGTTATGAATGATGGGTGGAAAACTTGTGCCATATGAACACAATGCTGCTACAGCAATAGAAAAATGTCAGTTTACCCAAAACCTAACAAGACTAAACAGTTCCATTCTCAAGTAGGAATGAAATCAGTTTAATCCTCATGCAGGGACCTGCCCACAGTTTTAACAAAACATTTAAACAATTTTATATTTGTAAACCCCAAGAAAAAAGCTGTAGCATGATGAACTGTCCCAACTCTCCCCATCTGGCCATTTTGAAAAAAAAAATCCTTAAATGTTTTTTCCCCCCAGAATTTAAGTTTCATAAATAATACTATATCTGGTAACTCAAAGCTACATATTTTAATTCCGAACACATCCCCAATTCACCAGTGTACATTACACCATAGAATGGAGGTGGAGGCGAAGTAGAAAATACAAGTTTTGGTTGATAAAAATATTTTACTGCACAAACCTTACTGCAGTGTCCAGCTCCGTGGCTCCAAAGGAAGTCGGTTACTCTCAGGGGCAACATCTAACTTCTGATGCCATCTCAAACCTGATTGGTTGAAATGAATTTAAGGGAATACAAACTGTCCCAAGTCTCCCTTGTCCCAAGTCTCCCCACTGTCCCCTCCTGTAGACTTGGACAAGATTCTCAAACCTATATACAGTACATTTATGACTTCTACAGGTGGGCATAATCAAGTCAGTACAAAACATTTTAGATTTCTGAACATTAGTTTTCCAGGACAAAATTCAATGTTACAAAAAAAAAGTTTGCGTGTCAGTAAAGGAAGTAGGATGTTATGTAAGAACCACTTTTCAGACAAAAAACATAATAAAGGGTTTTGGTGCAAAATTAAGAAGCAAGTGTGACAGTCATGGTGTCCAGAAGAACTGTGACTGGTTCTGCAAAATGTTCAGGAAAACCTACAGCTCATTTCTTTATAAAACTGCACTCGTTGTACCTGAGACTTTTTTTTTAAGCAAAAGGTCGTCTCACACCAAATATTGACTTTGTTTCATTTTTTATGGCTTCCTGCTTACTGTTTATAATATATATATATTTTTTAAATGCTTAAGCATTTCATTATTTTTTAAGCCATTTTTTGGTCTACAGCATTTCTTTACATGTACCTAAGACTTTTGCACAGTACTATATATTTCATCAAGGTGGACTTGGACCTAAAGGTGATAAGATCTTTTTATGTGCCCAAATGCTGGAATAATAGACTCCATTTGACAGACAAAAATAGCATGTTAAAGATTTCTTTGGTTGTGAGCTGAGATTGGGGCATAAAATAAGAATGTATGATGTGACATGCTCACTGGTACCATTGCAACCTAAGACAGCCAGTGACAAAGTTCTGGAAGTATCAGAAATTTTGATTAGTCAGAGAATGTGAGCGCATATGACTTCATACTTCATACTGCTGTTTGAAGGTTGTTTCCAATCCACCAATATGAGGACACCACTGGATGATGCGAAACTCACAAGACAGTAATAAAGTAGTGGCAATGATGGAACAGAAATGAACTAGAAGAGCACTCGGTAGAGTGCATACCTCCACCAAGCCACATATTCGGATTTGCATCAAAATCTAATCAATTGTTCCTTGGCCCGTGGCCCACCTTTCCTCCAAGTTTTATCCAAATCCATTCACTACTTTTTGAGCTACATTGGGAACAGTCAAAGAAACAAATGGAAAGTCGTGCAGAGCACGATACTTGCGAAAATCACAAAGAAACGGAAGTTATGGCCGATTAGGCGTTTTTACAAGATTTGACCTTGGTGACCTTGACCTTTGACCTTGACCCACCAAAAACTAATGATGTCTTTGTGTGACCCTAATGAGTTGTCCTGTGCATTTTGGTGACGATTGGTCAAGAAATGATAATGCTAGAGCACCAACAAACAAACGGACAGATCAACACTTGCAAAAATCCCCGATTTTTTTGCAAGTAACAAACAGAGGCGAAAACATAACCTCCTTCGACAAAGTAAACATGCTAATAGAAGAAATTTTCTTTCTTATTTTTTCAAGAACTTTTCTGTTTGTCCGACCCCATATGTAAACACAATGTAGTAATTTCTTCTTTTAAAGGATCTTCATTATGTAATGTAACACTGAAAGCAACCTGATATAGAATTCGGCCAAGATTTTATTGGGATGTCATCTAGTGTGACAAGGTAATAAACTTTAACGTTGGCTGTAGTCATACAGTCTTCACTCATAACTTCAGTGCAAAAGTAAAGAGACAACTTGGGGATACAGGTCACCCCAAAAATACATGACATAGTCTCAGAAAATTATAACCCAATTCTATCTTCTACCAGTAATGCTCTGAAGAGATGGTCAGATCTCCCCATATCTCTAATTGGTCGTGTAAACATAGTTAAAATGAATAGCTTACCAAAATTCTTGTATCTTTTTCAATCTATCCCACTTAGTCCCCCACCTACCCTATTTTCTAAACTGAAGGAATTAATAACTAATTTTATTTGGAATAACAGGTGCCCAAGACTTAGGATGTCCTTACTTTATTTGCCATATGATAGAGGGGGCCTACAAGTGCCAAACTTCCTATGGTAATACTGGGCAGCCCAGATTAAGGCAATTATGCACTGGTTCTCAGATGAAACCACAATTTCCTGGGTCGAAATAGAAAACAGTACCACATCCCCCTTGCCATTAAAGTTATATTTATTTTCTGATTCATTAAAAAACCTATTAAAGAATACAAACAACCCCTTTGTTAAAAACTCCATTAAAGTCTGGCATAAAGTGCAGACACATTTAAATATTGACTCCGATCTATCAGGGTTCACCCCAATTTGGGGGAATCACCAATTTCCTGCAGGCAGAAATGACCCAGTGTTCAAATCATGGGCAATGAAAGGTATTAGTAAAATTATGGACATGTACAATGCCAATAAGGTACTGTATAGTTTTGAGGAATTACATGGTGCTTACAATACAGAACCACTTCTTCAAATATTTGCAAATTAGGAGTTACATTTTGAAAAAATACAAACAACAGTTACACAAACCACCACTGTCCAGCCTTGAAGAGGTCATACTAAAGCACATACACAGTCGTGGTCAGGTTTCTATCACTTATAGATTAATTGTGGAAAACTCCAATGAATCTTCAACTGACAAGAGAATGAAGTGGTCCAGTGACATGGACACAGAAATTTCTGAAGATGAATGGAAAATGGTGTGTCATACAGCACAGACTCAAACTATCAATACCAGATTTAGACTTATACAATATAAATGGATTATGCGTACATATATAACTCCCTCCCTTTGGCACCGCTTCAACAACAATAACCCTGACCTTTGCATTAAGTGTGGTCTAGAGGAGGGCACACTTTATCACTGCCTATGGAACTGCCCTAAAATTAGGGAATTTTGGGAAAAGGTTATAGAACGAGTCTCTGACATTAGCTCTACCAGATTGCCTGTCTGTCCTAAGCTGTTCATTCTTGGACTTGTCCCACCAGACTTAAGATTGTCTAGTGCAGATAAAAAGATGGTCTATATGTGCTCATTACAAGCTAAACACTGTATAGCCATCTCATGGAAAGCCATGCTGGCACCTTCTGTCGATATCTGGTTCAAGAGCCTCTCCAACACTCTAGCCATGGAAAAACTGACTTATGCTAAAAAGGGTATTCTACAGAGTTTCTGCAAGGTATGGGGACAATTCACAGACATCTTAAAAAGACAGCAAGATGAACAAGATGCATAGGCTGTATTTTTCAACTTTCTGATTGTATCGTAAGAGGGTTTTCTCTTTTTTTCTTTTTCTCTCTCCCTATTTAATTTTTTTCTTTTCTTTTTCTCTCTCTTTTTTAATATTGTTTTGTTTCTGTTTAAATTTTAAAATGTATTTTCCCTCTATGTTGCTAAATATATGTATATATGATTTGTGTTGTTGTAAAAGTTGGAAAAATCTCATCTCATTATCTCTAGCCGCTTTATCCTGTTCTACAGGGTCGCAGGCAAGCTGGAGCCTATCCCAGCTGACTATGGGCGAAAGGCGGGGTACACCCTGGACAAGTCGCCAGGTCATCACAGGGCTGACACATAGACACAGACAACCATTCACACTCACATTCACACCTACGGTCAATTTAGAGTCCCCAGTTAACCTAACCTGCATGTCTTTGGACTGTGGGGGAAACCGGAGCACCCGGAGGAAACCCACGCGGACACGGGGAGAACATGCAAACTCCACACAGAAAGGCCCTCGCCGGCCACGGGGCTCGAACCCGGACCTTCTTGCTGTGAGGCGACAGCGCTAACCACTACACCACCGTGCCACCCCTTAGGAAAACATGAGATATTTAATCCAGATGCAATAAAAGATCAGAATGAACTTGTCTTAAAGACTTCATAAACATGATCCCTGTTATTTCAGGCCTGCTCCTGGTTAATTGCGATGGCTACCAGGACTAACAGGTACCAGATTTTCCTTGCACTGACTCAACACAGTGTGGAGGCTTTAGTTAAAATGAATCATGAACAAACCTGACTTGTTGGCATCTAATTAGTTGTGTAGCATATGGATTGTGTTTTTAACTCTCCTTAGATTGTTAGATTTATTGACAGGATCATGAAATGTGCACACTGTTAACAACACATGGTGGAATGAGCCAACAGGCACCAATAAGGTGGAACAGCACCACCCTGGTGAGGAAATGGCTGCCAAAATTAAATGTGAGCTATCATTATGACCATCTTTAATAGCTTGCTTGAGAAAACGACACAATAGGGGGATGTATGATGATGTTACTATTTCTTCTCTTGCTCCCAAACAACTGGGAAATTGTTAGGATGCTTTTTGCGTGTGCATTATATTCTTTACTGCAGAACTGAAACCATTTCATACCATGACTTAGGGTTGTAATTTAGCTGAGGGTAGTGATGGATCATTAGGTACTGCTCTGTGCTAATGACTGGAAGGTTGTAAGTAAATTAAATCCCAGGACTGCCCAAGAAACACAGCAATAATTGTGTTCAATTGTATCCTGTCTACACAGAGTTGCCAGTTAATTGGGTACACCAATCTTTTATGTAAATGTATACCTAAAATTAGTGACTGTATCCCATGTGTTTATTGCTCTATATAACCAGAGCCCTACTCCAATCAGTCAACAAGAATGATCACACATTCACTGCTGACAACATGTTATTTGGGTAGAGAACAATTTTCAGCACATCAATGACACTGTGAGTGTATTATAAGCACATCAGCTTGATATTTTTAATGAAAAAAGCCACAACAACAAACAACAAACTTTACACCATCATAAATAGGGGTACAGTAGGAGTCCAGTTCTGTCCCCCATGGTACAATCTACACGAATGTACCCTCTACAGCTCATTATAAGACCTCAAGGTCACCATGCATAACTTTTTAGGGCCAAAAAGGTACATATATGTTCCGAGCCAGTATATAAAGGGTACAAATAAGTCCCTTAGAAGGTACTGCCCCAGTGATCAAGTCATTGTACGCCTAAAAGTCCAGTAATGTACTTTATTTTCTGAGAGTGTAACTATTCTCGAAAGGATTCTTCATTTTGACCCTCTTGAGGAAAATTAAAAGGTTCTCCAACAAGAAAGGCTAAAAAAAGCATTAAATGTTTCGAAAACTCTCCTTCATTGGTTCATAATTAACTTGCAATGTGCCGAAAACACCTGTTTCTTGGAAAGAGTCGCAAAATCATCATGAAATCCATTCTCTTTCTCAGTCAATGTTTTTGTTATATACTGTATTTTCTTGCAAATGTAAATATCTTGCACTTTTAGAAGTAGTATTTATGCTAATAAATAATTCTGAGAAGTGGGCGGCACGGTGGTGTAGTGGTTAGCGCTGTCGCCTCACAGCAAGAAGGTCCTGGGTTCGAGCCCCGGGGCCGGCGAGGGCCTTTCTGTGTGGAGTTTGCATGTTCTCCCCGTGTCTGCGTGGGTTTCCTCCGGGTGCTCCGTTTTCCCCCACAGTCCAAAGACATGCAGGTTAGGTTAACTGGTGACTCTAAATTGACCGTAGGTGTGAATGTGAGTGTGAATGGTTGTCTGTGTCTATGTGTCAGCCCTGTGATGACCTGGTGACTTGTCCAGGGTGTACCCCGCCTTTCGCCCGTAGTCAGCTGGGATAGGCTCCAGCTTGCCTGCGACCCTGTAGAAGGATAAAGCGGCTAGAGATAATGAATGAATGAATGAATAATTCTGAGAAGTCTCACTGTGCTACGCCATGGCCACAGAGTTGTTGCGTTAGAGTGACATCATTACATTCTCTCCAAGACTGTATAATTTCCACCAATGAAGCCCATAAAGCCCATCCTCTAACAATGGTTAATCACTTGGGAATACTGTTCATGGAGTGGGAATACACCCTGAATTGGAATGCTTATGTATATTCGTATATTAATTCATACCAAGAGGTGATTGGAGATAAAGTGTATCCAATCTATCTACTGACATGGGAGGAAACCAGAGAACCCAGAGGAAACCCACATAGAAAACATGGAGAACATGGAAAACTCCATGTAGACAGTGACGCAAGCTCAGAATTGACCTCAGAACCCTGAAGCTATAAGGAGATAATGCCACCTACAGTGCCTTTATGTGCATAAAATATAGTATATTCCTGAGCTAATAATAAATTGTTATTGTCTATACAGTCATAATACAGTGTTGGTTTAATTCCTTGGCCATGACTGGTAAAGATGACTTCATGTTTCTCAGTGCTGTATATGAGCCTAAGTTGTTCCTTGTGTTACTTTAACAGATGTTCAGTTCTGTTAAAACCCCAGTCAAGAATTCCTGCAGCTGGCAGGCTGACATGTTTTCATAATTGCAGGTTTACTATAATTTGGACAAGCCAATGCACATGAAAAGTTAAAACTTACACCTTGGGGTTATGTGGTCATAGCTTTTCCTATGATTTCATCTGCATTATTTTCACCCCCGTATATTTTGATATAACCACTAGGGCCACAAATACGAGCGTTTACTGTGCTCTGGATTAACAAACATAGTAAATCAATCTTGATTAGATTTTTCCATTCATCATTTTGCTTTTTGATTTACTGGGATTAAACAAAACCCAGTTAAACAAAAACAAACAAACATCATTTTGTATTTACTCAACCCCAGGTGCAATTCCAGTTTTTGATTGATTGTGACCAGAGGTGTGTTATATTTGTTTAAAGAATTTATCCATCCATCCATCCATCCATCCATCCGTAACTGCTTATCCTGTACAGAGTCACGGGCAAGCCGGAGCCTATCCCAGCTGACTATAGGTGAGAGGCGGGGTACACCCTGGCCAAGTTGACAGTTCATCACAGAGCTGGCACATAGAGACAAACAACCATTCACACTCACATTCACACCTACGGTCAATTTAGAGCCACCACTGAACCTAACCTGCATGTCTTTGGACTGTGGGGGAAACTGGAGCACCCAGAGGAAGCCCACGCAGACACGGGGAGAACATACAAACTCCACACAGGAAGGGCCCCGTCGGCCACTGGGCTCAAACCCAGAACTTTCTTGCTGTGAGGCGACAGTGCTCACCACTACACCACCGTGCTGCCCATACTTTTCACTTCAATTAAATTAATTAATAAAAATTATACATTCACATGCATATGCAGCCATATACCGGCTACTATTTTTTAATTTAATGGAGTCTTAGTTAATTTAGCTTACTAAAGATTCTTTAGTTTATTCAGTTCTACATATATTGCCTGTAACACCCTCACATCTGACATGAACCTCTGTTGTTTCACCAACCAAATTGTGTTACTTGACATTAATGCATTGAATATTTTATGTCCTGAAAAACTGTAGATATCACTGTCGTTGTTGCTCATTACCTCGACCAACTTTGTTGGAGGAGGTTATGTTTTCGCCTCCGTTTGTTTGCTTGTTCCCAACGTAACTCAAAAAGGACTGAATGGATTTGGATGAAATTTGGAGGAAAGGTGGGCCATGAGCCAAGGAACCATTGATTAGATTTTGATGCAAATCTAGATATATATGCAGCTCCAGGATTTTTTTTTTGTCTGTTCCCAAAGTAACTCAAAAAGTTGTTAATGGATTTGGATGAAATTTGGAGGAAAGATGGACCATGGGCCAAGGAACCACTGATTAGATTTTGATGAAAATCTGAATATGTGGCTTGGTGGAGGTATACACTCTACCGAGTGCCCTTCTAGTTCTGAAATGTAAATATGATCCCGTGAAAAGATGAATGAACTACCTAAGTAGTTTGGTAGTAAAGTTTTGGGTTTTGTACTTTGGCTTTGGTAGTTATTTTACTGAAACGTACTTGCATCACTTCTGAAGTAATTTTAAACTTATATATTATTTGCATGTCTCTACCCTTACAATTTCAGGCTGAACAAACCCCTTTGCCAGCCCTTTTCAAACTAACATACAGTATTGCTTTAAATTTAACGAATTCTGTGAAAACCATCCAAATACAATAATTACACTCCTGGACACCTTGATTAATCTCACAAAGTTCTGAAGCTGACAGTTTTGACTTTCCACACCCAGATTAGAGAAAAACGTAAGCAAACAAAGGTGAATTAAAGATCTTTCCCCATTGAAAAGTTTCTGCACCTCAAGGTTTCATATGCGTCCCGAACATCAGGTTAACGATGGCTATTAAACCCAAATCTGGTTTGAATTACGCATGATGTGTGATTGGAACTTGGATCTGACATGTGTTTCACATTGGGCTGCATACGAGTACCTTTATTCAATCCAGTACAGTGTGTGCATGGAGACGGATGGTGTTTATTCTCTATATCAAGCTATAAGTTTTGTAGCGCAAATTAAAATACTGTAGCAAAGGGCTCCAAGCAGTAGGCTTCATATGGGTCCAGAATATTAGCTTAACATTAACTCTAGGGTTTGTTATTAGGATGTAAAACCATACTGTATTTCGATGAAGAGGAACTTATTTAGGGCATATTTTGGTTTAGTTGATCTGTTCGTATGAGAGTAATAGACTTCTCTTCATACTATATATCTGGAAACTCAAATGTTTTTACAGCATGAGAGAATAGAAATTAAATAAGGAAACATAAAGCTGTGCTTGCTTTCAGAGTCTAATGGGGCTCTCAAGAGTGCTTTATTAATTAAAGGCAGGCCCTGAAGGTTAAAGCCATTACGCATGTAAAAAAAAAAAAAACCCCACCTCAAACAGCACCGGGATTAACTGTAAAACAGAAAATGTTGCGTAGATATGAGTCAGAAAGATTTTGGCCTTTTCGATTTAGATGATTCTAGGAATTTCTAAAATTTTTCAATTCACTGAAACATATTCCTTGGTTTAATACAAGTTAATTTATAATTAAAAAAAAGCAAATGTTCTATAACCTGACAGGCAGCTTATGTTGTGAATCAGTTATCCTGAGTTGGGATGAATTTGGATCCTTTTTTTTCCTGACAGGTTGGCCATGTTCCTTTTACAGCTGCTAAATCTGAAGCACAGATAGCCAAAGACAGATGTTCATGCATGTGTGTCTGGACATGTTTTTATATCATGGTGAGGACTAAACATCCACAAAAGGACAAGAATATCCGATAGATTGTGCTAGTCCCTATTAAGAAAACTGCAGCTTCCATCCATCCATTATCTGTAGCCGCTTATCCTGTCCTACAGGGTCACAGACGAGCTGGAGCCTATCCCAGCTGACTATGGGCGAGAGGCGGGGTGCACCCTGGATAAGTCGCCAGGTCATCACAGGGCCGACACATAGACACAGACAACCATTCACACCTACGGTCAATTTAGAGCCACCAATTAACCTAACCTGCATGCCTTTGGAGGAAACCGGAGCACCCGGAGGAAACCCACATGGACACGGGGAGAGCATGCAAACTCCACACAGAAAGGCCCCTGTCGGCCGCTGGGCTCGAACCCAGGACCTTCTTGCTGTGAGGCGACAGTGCTAACCACTACACCACCATGCTGCCCCCCCCACCCATCCATCCATCCATCCATCCATTCATTATCTGTAACCACTTATCCTGTGCAGGGTCGCGGGCAAGCTGGAGCTTATCCCAGCTGACTATGGGCGAGAGGCGGGGTACACCCTGGACAAGTCACCAGATCAACTGCAGCTTTTATTTCAAACTATTTTCATTTCATGACTAAGATTAGGGTTAGATTTAAATGTTGGCATTGCATTAATTAGCTGCATTAACATTCATGTCAATGGAAGGTCCTCACAAGGATGGTATGACGATGTGTGCATATGTGTAAGCGAATTGATGAGGGAGGTAGGAGTAATGTACCGTAAGTTGACACCTAACTTAAACAAAGGCTTAGTTTAAAGACTCTGAGAGAACAGATGTCAGATTTACTTCATCCATTAAGCTAGTCGCATGGCTGTAGTTAGCAGGTATGTTCTGCGAACATTCTCTGAGTCCTGAGGCCTCGAAGAACTTTATGCTGATGTGCAGTAAATAAAATGAACTCTGTGTATCTGGAGTCTGGAATGATTCAAAACACATTTGGCAGCTTGAAGAGGTGGACAGGGACGCTCCAAGCTGAGCAATTTCGGCAAGGCGATCATGCTATCAAATAAATATTCACATAAAGCGAAGAACATCAGGCGGTAAACTCACGCACAATAGCCAGAGAGATTGCACACAATCCCACAGGGTCATACATTCAGGGCTGTTTTGGAATAGAGGAAATTAATGACCATAAATCCTAATGTGAAAAACTCAGACCCTCCAATGTATGAGAATCCAGTTCTTTCTGCTATTCACAGCAGCAGCAACACAACCATGCATTTCCATTGCATTTCTTTTTTTTAATGTGTACACCACTTTTAACAATAGACCTTGCCGCAAAGGAATTTTACAGACATCTGGATGTAATGAGCAAACCACAGGCGACAGTGGCAAGGAGATGAGATGAGAGAACCAGACTCAAAAGGGCACTACTTCTTCTCGTTTACTGGGATTATAAATAATTCCAGTATAGAGGTGTAGAAGATTTTAGACAAGCAGTACTAAGGGTGTTAAGGATGTTCAGGCACAGGACAGTGTTTATGCTTACAGCAGCGATTCTTTGATATAAATCTACAATATCCAGGTGAGATTATCCACTGAATTTCTTTCTGGTCAGTTGGATCGGTGTCTGATTTTGACCTGAAGTTTTGGTTAATTGTCTATGTACGATGTCTCACTCATCTTCTTGAGCTCTGGAATTTCTCTTGGAGCCATTTCTAAACAACTGCAAATCCCAAGATCAGTTCAAACAATTGTATCCAAGTTATTGTGGGGTGTAGTCACTTTGCCAAGCCACTTTGCTTCAAGAAAACCCAACTGTCACCCTCAGCTGAAAGGAAATTGGTTTGGATGGTCAGGAACAACCTGGGAACCACCATGGCACAGCCCTGCCATGAACTGGAAGCTGATGGATCACTGTCTACAGTTCAGATCACCATGGACTAAGAGGCTGCTATCCAATAAATAACCCCCTGCTCCAAAATTGACACCTTCAAGCTTAACTAAAGTTTGAAGTTGAACACACGGACAAAGAAAAAGCCTTCTGGAGGATAGCTGTGTGGCCAGATGAGACAAAGATTGAGTTGTTTGGCCACAATGACCACCATGTACAGAGGGACACTGTACCAGCTGGTGGTAGGATCATCATGCTCTGGGGCTGTTTTGCTGCCAGTGGAACTGGTTCATTGCACAAAGTGGATGGAATAATGAAGAAGGAGGACCACCTCAGAGTTCTTCAGCATAAACCATCAGAAACTTGAACACGACTTGGGACTTACAACAGGACAATGAACCCAAACACGCATCAGAGCTGATTGTGGAGGATAAAGCAGGCTAACATTAAGCTGAAAACAAGTCCTGACTTCAACCCTATTGAAAATATATGGACCGTGCTTATAAGTCGAGTCCATGCCAAGAAAAAAAAATTAATTGAACTCTACCAATTCTACCAGGAAGAGTCGTGAAATGTCCAACCAGAATTCTGCCAGAAGCTTGTTCAGGGTAAACAAAAATGTTTGGTCAAGGTGAATCTTGCGAAGTGACATTTTACCCAAATATTAGGTGTGCTGTACGTATATTTTTTGACCCTGTATGTTTAATTTTGACCCTGTGTTGATTTCAGAAAACCCAAAGAAAATTAAAACTTATACACCGAATTCTAGTGTTTTTTTTAATTAAAGATGTATGCTGTACATTCTGCCACAGAAAAAGAACAGTTCAAAGAAATTACTGAAAGCCCAAATATTGCCATGACATTCATATCCAAGATGACATTCATGTCACTGTATGTAAACTTCTGACCACAACTGTACGTTGCAGATGTCCAAGTTTAAAGCAGGTAGTTTAACAGAGTAGATCTTGGAGAACAAGATTACATTTGTGCATAATGGAGAAAATGTATGCTGTATTACAAATAGAACTCTTGGGCTTGGGCTCCTGTTTACCAAAGGTCAGTGGACTCACATACAGTTCCATCTCTGTGGAAGAGGGCGACTATCATCCCTCTCCCCAAAAAAGTGGTCCCTCAAGAGAACAACGACTACAGACCAGTAGCCTTGACTTCTATTGTAGTTAAGTGTCTAGAGAAGTTGATGGTGGGGAAGCTGAAATCAAACCTACAAGGTCAACTAGATCCATATCAGTTTGCCTATAGAGACAACTGTGGTACTGATGATGCAATTCTGACCATAACACATTCAATCCTGCAACATCTTGAAAATCCTAAGGCTTATGCCAGACTACTGTTTGTTGATTTCAGCTCTGCATTTAACACCGTGCAGCCACAAATCCTTCTTAGTAAACTTCAACACATGTCTGTTAATCCATATATCATCAGGTGGTACCACTCCTTTTTAACAAACAGGACACAACAGGTCAGAGTGAACCAAACAACATCTCATCTCATTATCTGTAGCCGCTTTATCCTGTTCTACAGGGTCGCAGGCAAGCTGGAGCCTATCCCAGCTGACTATGGGCGAAAGGCGGGGTACACCCTGGACAAGTCGCCAGGTCATCACAGGGCTGACACGTAGACACAGACAACCATTCACACTCACATTCACACCTACGGTCAATTTAGAGTCACCAGTTAACCTAACCTGCATGTCTTTGGACTGTGGGGGAAACCGGAGCACCCGGAGGAAACCCACGCGGACACGGGGAGAACATGCAAACTCTGCACAGAAAGCCCCTCGCCGGCCATGGGGCTCGAACCCGGACCTTCTTGCTGTGAGGCGACAGCGCTAACTACTACACCACCGTGCCGCCCACCAAACAACATCTCATCTCATCTCATTTCATTATCTCTAGCCGCTTTATCCTTCTACAGGGTCGCAGGCAAGCTGGAGCCTATCCCAGCTGACTACGGGCGAAAGGCGGGGTACACCCTGGACAAGTCGCCAGGTCATCACAGGGCTGACACATAGACACAGACAACCATTCACACTCACATTCACACCTACGGTCAATTTAGAGTCACCAGTTAACCTAACCCGCATGTCTTTGGACTGTGGGGGAAACCGGAGCACCCGGAGGAAACCCACGCGGACACGGGGAGAACATGCAAACTCCACACAGAAAGGCCCTCGCCGGCCACGGGGCTCGAACCCAGGACCTTCTTGCTGTGAGGCGACAGCGCTAACCACTACACCACCGTGCCGCCCACCAAACAACATCTCATTTAAAAAAAAACAATAAGTACGGGAGTCCCTCAAGGTTGCGTGAGTTCTCCCCCCTTGTTCACAGCATACACAAATGATTGCATTAGTAGACACCCTACTGTTTAATTTGCTAAATTTTCTGATGACAGTGCCATCTTGTGTCTGTTAGATGGGGATCTAAACACCTCTGTCTATAAGCAAGCGGTACATAGGTTCGTGCAGTGGTGTGAGGAGCACCACCTCACTGTAAATGTGAAAAAAAAACAGAAGAAATGGTCTTTGACCCCAGTCATGTAGGAGACCACATTCCATTACTCATTTTTGATACCAATATTGCTCAGGTTGACTCTTACAAATATTTGGGTGCTTACTTTGATAACAATCTGTCCTGGAATGTTCATGTTAATAATGTGTGTACTAGGATCCAGCAGAGACTACACTTTTTATGTAGACTCAGGGTGTTTAGTGTTCAACAGAGGATAATGTTACTTTTTTATCGTGCTGTTGTTGAGAGTGTACTACGCTATGCAATCACTGTTTGGTTTGGAAATCTAACAGTAAGAGTAAAGTCCCAAATCAACAGATTGACCCGCTCTGCACTGAAAGTAGTGGGGGTGAGGGATCACCCCACCCTCCAAGCAACATATGAAGAATCTGTACTCAGGCAGGCCAGGAAAATAATTGAGGACCCATCACATGTTTTGAACCCAGAGTATGAGCTGCTACCCTCTGGCAGGCGATACAGAGTCCCAGTTAAAAACAAAAAAAGGTTTTTGAACAGGTATAAGTTCTCTTTTATTCCAATGTCTGTGAACTTATTGAACTCACGTCGTTAACAAACTACCAGTCTTGTAATGCTATGTATGTATGTATGTATGTATGGGGCCGCACTAGGTATGCACTTTAAGTACACACTTTATGCATCTCTACGATGGCACTTTATGTCTTTTTTTTTTTGTGTGTGTTATGCAGCAGCTATGTGTATGTCCAAGACAAATTTCCCTCGGGACGAATAAAAAGAATCTTGAATCTTGAACTATTGAACTTGGTAGTGATAGAACAACATCCATTTATTGTTACACTGAAAGTTGTGGAACATCCAAAAAACAAGCTAGTTCCTGTTATTACATTGTACGCATTTAGCAGACGCTCTTATCCAGAGCGACGTACAACATACCCAGAGCAGCCTGGAGAGCAGTTGAGTTAGATGCCTTGCTCAAGGGCACTTTAGCCATTCCTGCTGTTCCAGGGAATCAAACCAGCAACATTTAGGTCCCAAAGCTGCTTCTCTAACCTTAAGGCCATGGCTTCCCCATGTAATGTAATATTGATTGTTATCACTTACACTGGGCGGCATGGTGGTGTAGTGGTTAGCGCTGTCGCCTCACAGCAAGAAGGTCCGGGTTCGAGCCCTGTGGCCGGTGAGGGCCTTTCTGTGCGGAGTTTGCATGTTCTCCCCGTGTCCGCGTGGGTTTCCTCCGGGTGCTCCGGTTTCCCCCACAGTCCAAAGACATGCAGGTTAGGTTAACTGGTGACTCTAAATTGACCGTAGGTGTGAATGTGAGTGTGAATGGTTGTCTGTGTCTATGTGTCAGCCCTGTGATGACCTGGCGACTTGTCCAGGGTGTACCCCGCCTTTCGCCCGTAGTCAGCTGGGATAGGCTCCAGCTTGCCTGCGACCCTGTAGAAGGATAAAGCGGCTAGAGATAATGTGATGTGTGTGTGTGAGATGAGATCACTTACACTGCCCTGCAAAAAAAAAAAGTCGCACACTCTAATATTTGTCTGGACCGCCTTTAGCTTTGATTACAGCATGCATTCGACGTGGTATTGTTTTGATAAACTTATGCAACGTCACAACATTAATATCAGTCCAAAGTTGAATTAATTTTTCACTGAGATCTCGTGTTGAGGATGGGGGAGTCGAACCACTGAGTAAAGTCTTCTCCCGCACATCCCAAAGATTCTCAATGGGTACAAGGTCAAGACTCTGTGGTGGCCAATTCATGTGTGAAAATGATTCCTCATGCTCCCTGACCCACTCTTTCACCTTAATTTTACGTCCGTGCCATCAGGGAAGAAAAAAATCCATTGATCTGATAATAACCTGGCCATTCAGTACATTCAGGTCGTCAGCTGACTCCATTTTATTGCCCCATAATGTTACCAAGCCTCGACCTGACCAACTGAAACAACCCCAGATCATAACGCTGTCTCCAGAGGCTTGTACAGTGGCCACTATGCATGATGGGTGCATCTCTTCATGGGCTTCCCTTCTTACCTTGATGCGCCTATCACTCTGGAATAGGGTCAATCTGGACTCATCAGACCACATGACCTTTTCCATTGCTCCAGAGTCCAATCTTTATGCTCCCTAGCACAGTGATTCCCAACCACTGTGCCGCGGCACATTAGTGTGCCGTGAGAGATCATCAGGTGTACCGTGGGACATTATCCAATTTCACTTAATTGTTCTGAAAATTATTTATTTATTGCAAATTATTTGTCTTCGTTCTTCTATGCCAGCGACGTACCGTATGGACCCTTTTCACGTGACGTCACGACAAACGCGGCCGCCATTTTGGACGTGTACTACCAGTAGTTTACCACAGCCAACATTGAGGAATGGCAGCAAAGAAAGTGTTTATTTTCAGCAAGACTTCCATCATGCCACTATATTGTTGTGCACCTGGATGTAGTAACCATCAACAAACAAGGCAAGGGTTATCATTTTATCGGATCCCGGTAGATGCTGACCGACGGAGAAGATGGATAGCGACATACCAACGCTTGTGCAGTGACCACTTTGTTGGAGGTAAGACGAATAAAATTAGCCAGAAAAGGCATTACATTGCTGTTAGCATTCTGTGGCGGCGAGTGTGTAACCAAATAGGCTAAAATAACCCATTGTAACCTCTTTGTTCTTCTGTAGTAGCTATTAGCTAACGACATTAGCTAGCGTTGTGTTCCTTGGCTGTTGGTAGACTGTAGGACAGATCAGAGGCAGTGTCCTACAAACAGCGCTTAATTTGAGGGGGAGCAAGCAGGAGCGTGCTCCGAAACCTCGGGCGTTGGCTCCGGCAGCTATTTACACTGGATCCGGTGATCCGACACCTCTTTTGACTATGTAAAAAAAACAAAAAAAACAAATAATTAAATAAAAAAATGCAAGTTTATTTAGTGTTAATGTCTGATTTTGATATCTGTCTTGTTGGTGATTTCTCTCATGAAACGACATCCACAAAATATCTGCAGATGAACTTAATTTGCAGTGTTATTACAAAACATGCCCAGAAGCGCAGCGCCGCGCCCCCTCTTTTTTTCCGCACCAGAGCCGCTCATCCTCTGCGCTCCGAGACCTCCCACTTTACAAATTAAGCACTGCCTACAAATAAGTGTTCAAAATAAGAGGAATGTATTTGTCTCTTAAATCCAGGCCGTTCCCTGTAATCTGTAACAACGGTTGGAGAAAGTAATGGCAAATAGTGAGTGCACAAACCATAGAAGGTAAACTGTACAGAGCGCCAGGGCAGTGTGATGGTATGTCTACTTTTAGATTGTGTTAGCTTATCAATGAACACACTCGTCACTCGACGAGTTTCACGTCTTTACGACGGATACTTAAATGTGTGTTAGGTATTATTGTTGCAGTCTAAGCAGTCATTGTAGCAGCTAGATGAGCGAGAACCGAAAGGGTCTGTGCCATAAACCGTTATTTCTGTACGGCGTTGCTAATGTGTCGTTACTGTTGTTATTTCTCCCTCTGCTCGCCCTGTAAATGCCCTACGTCGCTGGATAGCGAAGGTGTTTTCTGCATCTTGCTCCTTTTTCTTGTATGTTCTCCGTTTGTCGCCTTCCTCGCATTCAAACCAATTCGAGCCGAAGTCCGCTACATGTCCAAAATGGTGGTCGCGTTTACGAAGGTCACGTGACTGAAAAGGGTCTATAGTGACTGGCAGAACAATTAAATACTCTTCCAATAGATGGCAGCAGGTAGCTAATTAACCTGTGTATCTACCTGTTGCCATTCAAACAATAGAATTAGTAATGCTTCGGGTGTGACAGCGGTGATAGCGATAGATAAATATTTGAAAAGAAAAAGTACACAATCCAAACTGGGCCCTGGAGAAAATTCTGACCCAGATGAAAGCAAAAAAGGTGATTTTCCACAACCTATCTATGCAAGCTGGGCTTTTCAAGCATGACTGCTATAAACATGGGTGCAAGTTTTCCGGCATGTGCCGGAAGCTCAGTTTTTTTCGGTTTTCCAAATCGTGTAAATCCGTTGAGATTTTCGGGGGGAGGGGGTATAGGGGTGGCCCTCTCACTGTCTCACTCTCAGCGTATTACCAGGTTACCGCGGTACAGTCTCTGCACGAGACAAATCTTTTCATCTCGTCTTCGCCACAAACCTCATTCAATTTATACGCCGCTCACCAACGAGCGGTCCTGACTAGCCCGTTGTTTCACGGTGTTATACATGTGTGATATCATGTTTCACGCACGCAGCACGTTGTTCGACCAAATCAACACAGCTATTCCCATGAGTCGCCGTTTCTTTTGGTGCAAGTTAGAACGGTGCTTTTGACTGGCTCACTGTTAGCTGTTGTCCAATGAAACTTCAGCTTTTATAATAAGCCTTATTTCGCTTCCCTCCCTTGTGACAGATCAACGTGCTTTGCTTCTGGTTGCTGATCAAAATGTCAAAATGAAGTTTTTATCGGAAGGCTCCAATACAATAATAATTTTGAAATTAATGATATTGGCCCGGGCGGCACGGTGGTGTAGTGGTTAGTGCTGTCGCCTCACAGCAAGAAGGTCCGGGTTTGAGCCCCTTGGCCGGCGAGGGCCTTTCTGTGCGGAGTTTGCATGTTCTCCCCGTGTCCACGTGGGTTTCCTCCGGGTGCTCCGGTTTCCCCCACAGTCCATAGACATGCAGGTTAGGTTAACTGGTGACTCTAAATTGACCGTGAGTGTGAATGGTTGTCTGTGTGTCTGTGTCAGCCCTGTGATGACCTGGCGACTTGTCCAGGGTGTACCCCGCCTTTCGCCCGTAGTCAGCTGGGATAGGCTCAAGCTTGCCTGCGACCCTGTAGAACAGGATAAAGCGGCTAGAGATAATGAGATGAGATGAGATATTGGCCCTGCACTTTTCTGATTTTTGTGCTATGTAGTAATAAGTGAATTCAAAACATTTATTGGTGATTTAAATTGTCATCTGATATTGTGTGATGTGCAAATGCAATGTGCTTTCTTCTAGAATTGAAATTATTCATCACAAGTATCTGCTTTTATAAACATGTTTTTTTTTTTACATTTGATTACCTTTCAGTTATTAAATAAAAGTAAGGTAGGTCTTGAAATACGTTTTTTAGCTTTTTTATCATCTTTTCTAATGTGGTTGATCGGTTGAAAAGTCATTTGTAGTCAGTAATGGATTATAAAATATAGATATTTTTGTATATGGAAAAAGCTGAATCTTGTTATTTGCTAAAATCCAGGAGTTTCTGAGGACATCAAGACATGTGGCCCCTTAATTTTAACTCAAGCTGTGTATATATTGTAAAAAAGGTATCTCAGCAAAAGCATATTAAAAATGGTTGTTTCAACATTTAAATTAGTAGTTGCTAGATGTTTTGAAATATCAAGCCTTGTACTTGAAATATTGTTATTTCAGATGAATTGATGAATGTATTAAACATTTGATGTGAATATGCAAATCATATAACTATTAATATTATAAATGATTGCATGAGAGACAACCATTTTAACTTGTAATTTAATTTTTTTTTCGAGCCCTAAGGGGGGCTCACCCCCCTTTGTAACCCCCCCGCCATGCATGTCTGACTTTGTCAGACTTTTCAGGTTTTTGAAAATTTTATACTTGCACCCATGTATAAAAACTAAAAAAGGAGAGTGACTCAGAGCTGTTGAAGATCTTCGTGTGTGTCTTTCTTCAATTCCTACAAGTATATCAGCTTTGTGTTCAAGTAAACAGGCCCAGGTTTCCCACTAAGGAAATTGTGAGTAAATTGAGACGAGATTATCATTATATATATATATATATATATATATATATATATATATATATATATATATATATATATATATATATATACACACACACACATTTTTGTGATGTTTTTGTTGGTGGTGTGCCGTGGGATTTTTCAAATGTAAAATATGTGCCGTGGCTCAAGAAAGGTTGGGAAACACTGACCTAGCAAATCGAAGCCCTTTCTTATGATTAGTTTCACTAACAAGTGTCTTTTTTTATGATCACACAGCTGTTTAGTCCCAATCCTGTGAGTTCTCGTCGCATTGTGCATGTGGAAATGCTCTTAATTTCACTATTAAACACAGCCGTGAGTTTTATTGTTGATTCTTTTTATGATTCGACTTCACCAAGCATTTAAGTGATCGTAGTCAGGATCTTTTTCCAACCACATTTTTTCCACGAAGTTGACAGTTCACAACTATGCTTCCTGGTTTTCAAAATTTGTTTGACAGTTCTTAACACAGTTCCACTAATTTCAGTAATCTCCTTCGTTGTTTTCTTTGCTTGATGCAGGCCAATAGTTTGACCTTCTGAAACACAGTAACATCTTTTCCATGAGCACGGGATCCATCTTCCAACATGTTTGTTTAAGAAATGAGAAGCTACTCACTGCATCAGTTAGGGTTAAAAGAATAGTTGTAGCTGAAACACATGAATCACTACAGTAATTATCCAATCAAAGGCTCTTAGGTATTTGCTTATATAAATCCAAATGGCGACTTTTTTTTTTGGCCGGTCAGTGTACATTATCAGCTCTAAACAATCTTTCTTTCACCATGCCTCTTGAAGTTAACAAAAGAAACATGTCGCTTATTATGTTGCCAAGAAACCACAAAACACAAAATCCTCTGTCTTGAAAACTTTGCCATGAAGCGAAAAAAAAAAAAAATTACAGCTTTTCCTTGAACTGTTCCAAAGCACAGACACTGGAAACTCCTTCCAAGAGTGATAAATAAACATCTGCTCACAGATGTCTTCACTATATCAACAATTACATCTTTCTTTTATTTGTTTATATGCATCATCCACCATACAAGTGTCTTAGTATAGAAATGATAACATATTCTAACGAGTGCGTTAATTTAAACCTGCCATTTGAATTACAAACAATCTACCGTTCGAGCTGCTGTTTCTCAGCGACCGGTCAGAACTGAGAATTCAGCAGTGCTGTGGTATCGAATAATATAATGCATTGTAATGTTTCCTGAATACAAATCATCACCCCATCCATTCTCTGTTCTGGAGTTTGCTGTATATTTGGCTTTCAGGAGCTGTGAAAGCAGCTGGATTGTGTTCAGACTATTTCTGTAAATGTGCTGCAGACGTGGAGGTTTAAGTTTGTGATTTGAAGTGCAGTTACAGTGGTGCTTGAAAGTTTGTGAACCCTTAAGAATTTTCTATATTTCTGCATAAATATGACCTAAAGCATCATCAGATTTTCACACAAGTCCTGAAAGTAGATCAAGAGAACCCAGTTAAACAAATGAGACAAAAATATTATACTTGTTCATTTCTTTATTGAGGAAAATGATCCAATATTACATATCTATGAGTGGCAAAAGTATGTGAACCTCTAGGATTAGCAGTTAATTTGAAGGTGAAATTACAGTCAGGTGTTTTCAATCAACGGGATGACAATCAGGTGTGAGTGGGCACCCTGTTTTATTGAACCTTATCCCATCTGTGAAACATGGTGGTGGTAGTATCATGGTTTGGGCCTGTTTTTTTTGCATCTGGGCCAGGATGCCTTGTCATCATTGATGGAACAATAAATTCTGAATTATACCAGCGAATTCTAAAGGAAAATGTCAGGACATCTGTCCATGAACTGAATCTTAATAAAAGGTGGGTCATGCAGCAAGACAACGACCCTAAACACACAAGTCGTTCTATCAAAGAATGGTTCAAGAAGAATAAAGTTCATGTTTTGGAATGGCCAAGTCAAAGTCCTGACCTTAATCCAATCGAAATGTTGTGGAAGGACCTGAAGCGAGCAGTTCATGTGAGGAAACCCACCAACATCCCAGAGTTGAAGCTGTTCTGTATGGAGGAATGGGCTAAAATTCCTCCAAGCCGGTGTGCAGGACTGATCAACAGTTACTGGAAACATTTAGTTGCGGTTATTGCTGCACAAGGGGGTCACACTAGATACTGAAAGCAAAGGTTCAAATACTTTTGCCACTCACGCATATGTAATCTTGGATCATTTTCCTCAATAAATAAATGACCAAGTATAATATTTTTGTCTCATTTGTTTAACTGGGTTCTCTTTATCTACTTTTAGGACTTGTGTGAAAATTTGTTGATGTTTTAGGTCATATTTATGCAGAAATATAGAAAATTCTAAAGGGCTCACAAACTTTCAAGCACCATTGTACATGTAAGAAGATAACTGTGAGCCTTCTCAGTATACTGAATTAACATAAATAAACCATGCATATCTTTGTTGAGCCTGAGAGGTTTTCCGAAACCATAAAGAAGACGATTGTTATGTAATAACAGTATCTGTTCTGTTGTTCTCCCTTCCACAAGCCTGAGATCTATTTATGTTTCCATTTCTGATGCCTCTCTCTGCGTCGTTGTGTTCTTTTGTCCCGTTTTATCCTCCTACTCTCTAATTTCTATTTCAAAGACCTCCTTCGTTGTCTTTAGTCTTTTGCTGCAGGCTAGATCTATACATTCTTGCAAAGTCTCCCCCAACTTCCTCCTCCTCCTCTTCTTGTTGCTTTAATGTGTGAGGAAGAGTCTGGAAAAACCCAGTGCCCACAGCTGCAGTGTGCATCATCACAAAGACATTGTCACAATGGGAAACGAAACCCCACAGAGTTGAGATGAAGGTTGTGAGGGATAAACAGAAAGGGAATGAACTAAACATAAGAAAAGCTCTCTAGTAAGATCTTTTTCATACAGATTACTTGTGCTTCTGAAAGAGTCATCAACCAGCCACCATGCTCTCATTATGGTGTCTCTGGAAAAGTCAGTTTCAATAAAATACACAATAAACACAGAATTAACATTTGCGGTTTCCTTTTGGGCTCAAACAAAATTGGTCAAAATGAGTTTAACACCTCATCTCATTAACTCTAGCCGCTTTATCCTGTTCTACAGGGTCGCAGGCAAGCTGGAGCCTATCCCAGCTGACTACGGGCGAAAGGCGGGGTACACCCTGGACAAGTCGCCAGGTCATCACAGGGCTGACACATAGACACAGACAACCATTCACACCTACAGTCAATTTAGAGTCACTAGTTAACCTAACCTGCATGTCTTTGGACTGTGGGGGAAACCGGAGCACCCGGAGGAAACCCACGCGGACACGGGGAGAACATGCAAACTCCGCACAGAAAGGCCCTCGCCGGCCACGGGGCTCGAACCTGGACCTTCTTGCTGTGAGACAACAGCGCTAACCACTACACCACCGTGCCGCCCGAGTTTAACACTGTAAAAGTTAATTTTAGACAGTAACGTCACTGAATTGGGCAAAGAGAGCTCATGGATAATGGTAATATCCTACAATGTGAAGAAAAATATTACATACGGATGGAAATATGGAAGAGAAATGAGACAGTTTCACAGTTTTGTCTTGCATGTGTTTTCTGCCCTCTAGTTTCTAAAAACTGTAAATTAAAGTGGCTCTAAGCAATGTTAACAACAGTTGTAGGATTCATTTTTATTTCAAATTTGCAAAGACATTGTTTATGTTTTCATGGAAATAAAATTTTGTACTAAGTATAAACCATAAATAGTAAAAGTGTAGCTATACCATACAGGAAGTGGGAGTGTGTTTGGAAAGGATTATCAAATCTGACATGGAGAGATTTCTTCAAAATTGAATTGCATGTATGTTCTGACTTCTTTCAAAAAGCTCTAATTTAAAGCAGCGGTAAGCAATATTAGCAAATGCTTTAGGCTTGATTTTCATTTCAACATTCTGTCTTTTATAACATTGCAAAAATTAATTTGGGGCAGTAATGCTTGAGTGAGGTGTGTAGAAAGTTCAGTTTCAACTTAGAAGAACCAATTTGTATGAGAAGTGAAAAAACAATTAGATTTGCACATTGAAATGGAATTGGTTAGGCAAAATGTTTGATAGTCTGTGGTTGCTTTTTTTATTTTTACAAGTAATGAACAGCTTCCTGTGATAAATTAATAATTTATCTTTATATGCTTGCTGTGCATAAGCTATAAATTCTAATTTTTAATACACAATTGTGTAAAATATCAGAAAAACATCTGTATTTGGACTGTTCAGTGTGAAATAATATAATCTTGGTTTCTGGCAGAATTGATCTTTCATAATGTTAGGAAGCTTGTAACAAATTCTAAGAAATTGCACAAAAGAATTTTCTGAACTTTATAAAGAAAATTCTGAAAATCCATAACCTTATAAGACTAACACTGATGTCACAATGTCTTGGCTTAGCAAAGTCAAAGCTTTTCTCCAGACTTTTTCTTTTGTTATCTCTGCCAACAAAGTAGGTTATATTTTCGCCACTGTTTTTTTTTTTTTGTTACTCTGTTCCCAATGTGGGCGGCACGGTGGTGTAGTGGTTAGCATTGTCACCAGCAAGAAGGTTCTGGGTTCAAGCCCAGTGGCCGACGAGGGCCTTCCTGTGCGGAGTTTGCATGTTCTCCCCGTGTCCGTGTGGGTTTCCTCTGGGTGCTCTGGTTTACCCCACAGTCCAAAGACATGCAGGTTAGGTTAACTGGTGGCTCTAAATTGACCGTAGGTGTGAATGTGAATGGTTGTTTGTCTCTATGTGCCAGTTCTGTGATGATCCGGCGACTTGTCCAGGGTGTACCCCGCCTCTCACCCATAGTCAGCTAGGATAGGCTCCAGCTTACCTGCAACCCTGCATGGGATAAGCGGTTATGGATAATGGATGGATGGATGTTCCCAATGTAAGTCAAAAAGTAGTGAATGGATTTTGCTGAAAATTTGAGAAGAGGTGGGTCATGGGCCAAGGAACAATTCATTATATATATATATATATATATACCGTGTATATATATATATATATATATATATATATACACACACAAATCTAGATACAGTGGTGCTAGGAGTTACGTTGGGAACAGACAAAAAAAAAAATCCTGGATTCATATACATACGTGTACAGTGGTGCTTGAAATTTTGTAAACCCTTTAAAATTTTCTATATTTCTGCATAAATATGACCTAAAACATCATCAGATTTTCACACAAGTCCTAAAAGTAGATAAAGAGAACCCAGTTAAACAAATGAGACAAAAATATTGTACTTGATCATTTATTTATTGAGGAAAAGTACATATCTGTGAGTGCCAAAAGTATGTGAACCTTTGCTGTCAGGATCTGGTGTGACCCCCTTGTGCAGCAATAACTGCAACTAAATGTTTCCGGTAACTGTTGATCAGTCCTACACACCGGCTTGGAGGAATTTTAGCCCATTTCTCCATACAGAACAGCTTCAACTCTGGGATGTTGGTGGGTTTCCTCACATGAACTGCTCGCTTCAGGTCCTTCCACAACATTTCGATTAGATTAAGGTCAGGACTTTGACTTGGCCATTCCAAAACATGAACTTTATTCTTCTTTAACCATTCTTTGGTAGAACGACTTGTGGGCTTAGGTTTGTTGTCTTGCTGCATGACCCACCTTCTCTTGAGATTCAGTTCATGGACAGATGTCTTGACATTTTCCTTTGGAATTCTCTGGTATAATTCAGAATTCATTGTTCCATCAATGATGGCAAGCCGTCCTGGCCCAGATGCAGCAAAACAGGCCCAAACCATGATGCTACCACCACCATGTTTCACAGATGGGATAAGGTTCTTATGCCGGAATGCAGTGTTTTCCTTTCTCCAAACATAACGCTTCTCATTTAAAACAAAATGTTCTATTTTGGTCTCATCCGTCCACAAAACATTTTTCCAATAGCCTTCTGGCTTGTCCACGTGATCTTTAGCAAACTGCAGATGAGCAGCAATGTTCTTTTTGGAGAGCAGTTGCTTTCTCCTTGCAACCCTGCCATGCACACCATTGTTGTTCAGTGTTCTCCTGATGGTGGACTCATGAACATTAACATTAGCCAAAGTGAGAGAGGCCTTCAGTTGCTTAGAAGTTACCCTGGGTCCTTTGTGACCTCGCCAACTATTACACGCCTTGCTCTTGGAGTGATCTTTGTTGGTCGACCACTCCTGGGGAGGGTAACAGTGGTTTTGAATTTCCTCCATTTGTACACAATCTGTCTGACTGTGGACTGGTGGAGTCCAAACTCTTTAGAAATGGTTTTGTAACCTTTTCCAGCCTGATGAGCATCAACAACGCTTTTTCTGAGGTCCTCAGAAATCTCCTTTGTTTGTGCCATGATACACTTCCACAAACATGTGTTGTGAAGATCAGACTTTGATAGATCCCTGTTCTTTAAATAAAACAGGGTGCCCACTCACACCTGATTGTCATCCCACTGATTGAAAACACCTGACTCTCATTTCACCTTCAAATGAACTGCTAATCCTAGAGGTTCACATACTTTTGCCACTCACAGATATGTAATATTGGATCATTTTCCTCAATAAATAAATGACCAAGTATAATATTTTTGTCTCATTTGTTTAACTGGGTTTTCTTCATCTACTTTTAGGACTTGTGTGAAAATCTGATAATGTTTTAGGTCATATTTATGCAGAAATATAGAAAATTCTAAAGGGTCCACAAACTTTCAAGCACCACTGTATGTATATGAATCCAGGATTTTTTTTTTTGTCTGTTCCCAACGTAACTCCTAAAGTAGTGAAAGGATTTGGATGAAATTTGGTGTACAGCTCTATTATTATTATTATTATTATTATTATTATTATTATTATTATCTCCATCAAATTTTTTGGAGGAGGTTATGTTTTTGCCTCTGTTTGTTTGACTGTTTCCAACGTAACTCAAAAGGTAGTGAACGGATTTTCATGAAATTTTGAGGAAAGGTGAGCCATGGGCCAAGGAGCAATTGATTATATTTTGACACAAATCCAAATATGTATATGCATGCGCATCCATAATTTTTTTGTCTGTTCCCAACATAACTCAAAAAGTAGTGAACGGATTTTGATTAAATTTCGTGGACAGCTTTTATCCCAGCTTCAATTGATTTGGTTTTGATGTTGATAATATGTGGCTTGGCAGAGGTATGCACTCCACCGAGTGCCCTTCTAGTTTTAAATCTAATTTGGTGATTGGTTGAGACAGAATTGGACATGAGATGCCCAATTCCACTTTTGCTTTCTGACTGGTCTTTAGAGAAAGATTGAGTTTACCAGAGGACTTAAAACCAGTTTGAGTCCGGTATCTGCTGAGTGCAGTTTCAGAGCAGGGTAAATAAAGTACTCTACATGTAAACAAAAAGCAGAGAATGATTCTATAATTGTTGAAGTATTGGGTGCAAGATCCTCTATCCCTGTTTCTAAGCTCATAACTCTTTTCTGTTGTAAAATCCAATCCATTCAAATGGAGCAGTTTCCACTGAATCACACTCCGCTTCTTTCTGTGCAGCGGTGTACTTCTCCTGATCCAATCCAAACCAAAAAAACCACATGGAGAACAGCTAAAGTTTATGGGTGTTCTATAACTGTGCTGTGGTTTATATCAAAATATCAAAACTCAAAACCTGGAGTGATATACAGTATAGGCGAAACAGTGGCAGAAATTCAGACCATGATGTGTTCTAATGCAGACAAAGAAAGAAAGAAGGGGCATTAGAGGGCATGGAATATGACAGTATGTACAGTATGCATGTTCTCACCTCCAGTTTTGAAAAGCACCAAATTAAAGCGGCCATCAACAATATTAGCAACGGGCAGATGTTTCATTTTCATTTGCAATGACGCGCTTCATGTCTTCATGTAAATAAAGTTTTACTTAGAGAAAAGGTTTACTCACAGAAGGTTGATTAATGCAACTTAGATAACGTTACATGTTTTATATGTGCGTTACATGTTTTATATGTGCGTTCTAAATTCAAGCAGGCATAAACAATATTAGCAACAATATTAGCTTCCTTTTCATTACAACTTTGCAAAATTATTGTTCATGTCTGCATGTCATTAAAGCTTCACACAAATTGTTATCCATAGATGGTATCAAGAGGCTAGAAGTTTGAACCATCCGAAAAACCCTTGAAGACCACCCTCCCTCCTTTAAAAAAAAAAAAAAAAAAAAGTGTAGCACACAACTTACCGTACAAGAAGTGGGAGTGTGCAGTTTACATGTCACACAAGTCGACACAGTACATTAAAAATGCATGAATGGGGTTATTTTGACATATGAAATTTGTAATATAATTTTACATGTCTGTGTGTGTTCGGAAGTCTAGTTTCTAAAAGCTCTAAATTAAAGCAGAGCTTAATTTAGCAATATCAGCAACTGGTGTATGTTTCATTTTCATTTCAAACATATGCATTGTTCATGTCTTTATGTAATGAAAGTTTTCCACTTTAAGTATCGCCCACAGAAAGTGTCACGAGGCTAGAAATATGAACCGTCCAAAGATTTTGATGATGGTTAAATTTCACACAGCTCTCCTGTATTGGAGCACTTTTGCCACAGACTGGCAGTAGGGAGCTGGATTTGTTCAATAACAGGCCCCTTTATGTGGCACTATTTCAGTTCCTGTTCCAGAAAAAAACAAAACTCTGTCACACTTCCCCTCACCACTTTCACTATGTGTATGTAGTGATAATTTTAAGTGTTTATAAAAAGCCTAGTTTGCATTTGAATGGTATACACCAAGCAAAGCAATTATTCACTCCTGGATGTTTAACATTATAAAGATCACTCTTTGCATATGGGTTTATTTATACATTTACAACTTAAAAATAATCCCTTTACAACTCTTGCCTAATTCCTGTCTACTGTAATCTTACTGGTTCATCTGTGCTGTGTGCCAAGTTTGAAAAACCAGAAGTGAGTGGTATTTTGCTGTAAATGTGTCCGTACGGTCCAAAGCAAATCATGAAACTTCCGACTCTAAAGGGAGAATGCTCACCTAAAAATGGAAGCCAAGCTGAAGGCGGAATTATTTTAACAGTCAGTTATAGTGGCATCCATTCTGTGACTTTCCACAACATTAAATGCAGCTACAAACTGAGCTACTTATATATATACGGTAGGTGGCACGGTGGTGTAGTGGTTAGCATTGTCGCCTCACAACTGGTCTCCTGGGTTCGAGCCCAGTGGCTGACAAGGGCCTTTCTGTGCGGAGTTTGCATGTTCTCCCCGTGTCCGCGTGGGTTTCCTCCGGGTGCTCCGGTTTCTCCCACAGTCCAAAGACATGCAGGTTAGGCTAATTGGTGGCTCTAAATTGACCGTAGGTGTGAATGGTTGTTTGTCTCTATGTGTCAGCCCTGCGAAGATCTGGCAACTTGTCCAGGGTGTACCCCGCCTCTCACCCAGAGTCAGCTGGGATAGGCTCCAGCTTGCCTGCGACCCTGTAGGACAGGATAAGTGGCTACAGATAATGGATATATATATATATATATATATATATATATATATATATATATATATATATATATATATATATAGTGGTGCTTGAAAGTTTGTGAACCCTTTAGAATTTTCTATATTTCTGCATAAATATGACCTAAAACATCATCAGATTTTCACACAAGTCCTAAAAGTAGATAAAGAGAACCCAGTTAAACAAATGAGACAAAAATATTATACTTGGTCATTTATTTATTGAGGAAAATGATCCAATATTACATATGTGTGAGTGGCAAAAGTATGTGAACCTCTAGGATTAGCAGTTAATTTGAAGCTGAAATTAGAGTCGGGTGTTTTCAAGCAATGGGATGACAATCAGGTGTGAGTGGGCACCCTGTTTTATTTAAAGAACAGGGATCTATAAAAGTCTGATCTTTACAACACATGTTTGTGGAAGTGTATCATGGCACGAACAAAGGAGATTTCTGAGGACCTCAGAAAAAGCGTTGTTGATGCTCATCAGGCTGGAAAAGGTTACAAAACCATCTCTAAAGAGTTTGGACTCCACCAATCCACAGTCAGACAGATTGTTTACAAATGGAAGAAATTCAAGACCAGTGTTACCCTCCCCAGGAATGGTCGACCAACAAAGATCACTCCAAGAGCAAGGTGCGTAATAGTCGGCAAGGTCATAAAGGACCCCAGGGTAACTTCTAAGCAACTGAAGGCCTCTCTCACATTGGCTAGTGTTAATGTTCATGAGTCCACCATCAGGAGAACACTGAACAACAATGGTGTGTATGGCAGGGTTGCAAGGAGAAAGCCACTGCTCTCCAAAAAGAACACTGCTGCTTGTCTTCAGTTTGCTAAAGATCACGTGGACAAGCCAGAAGGCTATTGGAAAAATGTTTTGTGGACAGATGAGACCAAAATAGAACTTTTTGGTTTAAATGAGAGGCGTTATGTTTGGAGAAAGGAAAACACTGCATTCCAGCATAAGAACCTTATCCCATCTGTGAAACATGGTGGTGGTAGTATCATGGTTTGGGCCTGTTTTGCTGCATCTGGGCCAGGATGGCTTGCCATCATTGATGGAACAATGAATTCTGAATTATACCAGCGAATTCTAAAGGAAAATGTCAGGACATCTGTCCATGAACTGAATCTCAAGAGAAGGTGGGTCATGCAGCAAGACAACGACCCTAAGCACACAAGTGGTTCTATCAAAGAATGGTTAAAGAAGAATAAAGTTAATGTTCTGGAATGGCCAAGTCAAAGTCCTGACCTTAATCCAATGGAAATGTTGTGGAAGGACCTGAAGTGAGCAGTTCATGTGAGGAAACCCGCCAACATCCCAGAGTTGAAGCTGTTCTGTACGGAGGAATGGGCTAAAATTCCTCCAAGCCGATGTGCAGGACTGATCAACAGTTACCGCAAACGTTTAGCTGCAGTTATTGCTGCACAAGGGGGTCACACCAGATACTGAAAGCAAAGGTTCACATACTTTTGCCCCTCACAGATCTGTAATATTGGATCATTTTCCTCAATAAATAAATGACCAAGTATAATATTTTTGTCTCATTTGTTTAACTGGGTTCTCTTTATCTACTTTTAGGACTTGTGTGAAAATCTGATGATGTTTTAGGTCATATTTATGCAGAAATATAGAAAATTCTAAAGGGTTCACAAACTTTCAAGCACCACTGTATATATATATATATATATATATATATATATATATATATATATATATATATATACACAGTACTGTGCAAAAGTCTTAGGCCCCCTATTTTTTTTCAAACAAATTTGGTGATAAATTTCTATTTTATGACTTTTACATTATCGAGTCGGTACAAAAATATTTTAGAGTTCCAAACGTTCATTTTCCAGCACAAAATTAAATGCTACAGGGAAAAAAAGTTTGTATCTGTGTAAGTGGTTAGCACGGTCGCCTCACAGCAAGAAGGTTCTAGGTTCGAGCCTAGCGGCCAGCAGGGGCCTTTCTGTGCGGAGTTTGCATGATCTCCGCGTGTCTGTGTGGGTTTCCTCCGGGTGCTCCGGTTTCCCCCACAGTTCAAAGACCTGCAGTTAGGTTAACGTAGGGCGGCCTTGGGCTGAAGTGCCCTTGAGCAACGTACCCAACCCCTGACTGCTCCCCAGGTGCTGTAGTGTGGCTGCCCACTGCTCTGTGTGTGGCTACTGGGTTTTGGTGCAAAATGAAGATGCGAGTATGACAGTCAAAGTGTCCAGTAGAACTCTGGCTGGTTTTGCAAGATGCTCAGTAAATTTTTTTTTTCAAGCAAAGCATCGTCTCACACGAAATATTGACTTTGTTTCATTTATTATGGCTTACTGATTACTGTTTATAGTATTTTTTTAAATGTTGAAACATTTCATTTCTATATTTTTAAGCCATTTTTGGTCTCCAGCATTTCTTTACATGCGTCTAAGACTTGTGCACAGGACTGTTTATGTGGTGTGTCATTCTTTAATACATAAAAATGATTGATGTTGGGAAATCTGCTGTGGTAGAAGAAGAATAAAACACTGGTTCGACTTTAAAAATTGATCCAGAAGTGCAGCAGTCACTTCAAGCTAAGCCAATTGCTTTAATGGCTATCTTTAATGTCTCTGTCTGATAGCTCTGAAAGCACACACTAAAGAGAATGGACTAGATGAAATGGGTCAGCTTTTTTTTTTGTTAAATCTGGAACCATCGTCTGGATTTGTTTGTCCACCAGCGACAGTCAGTCGGGCTGCTGTGCTATTGATTTGCTCTGAGCAATGTCACACACTCACTCACACACACACTCACACACTACACGTACAACCTGCTCCTAGAAAACTGCGACAGAACCAACAACCCAGACAAAATATCAAAAAGGCTGAGTGTTAATGCAATAAATTAATGCTTTTTAGCTCTTAGTGACACTTGTAAATACGATGGTAAGTCAAAAAGTTCTAAGACAGATGTTATAATTTCAAAAGATGTGAAAGACATCCCCCAGAATTCTACAAAGAAGGAATTCTCCAATGAAAACACCACTTGCAGAAGTGTTTAGACTTAAATGGAGGATATGTAGAGAAATAGATTTGTTATTTTCAGAAATAACGATTTTTCCCCCCGAACTTTTTGACTTACCCTTGTATTCCTGTAAATATAAACTGCTGCCTAAACAAGTGGCTTAAATTTTTCTCATGATAAAAAAAAAAAAATTGCTCAGGGTTTGTAGTTTGTATTTTGTCATTAACTTCCTTTTCTGTCTCATAACCATAAATATGAGCCTACCTTTCGGGATTACACTTGGACAAGGAATAGAGAGAGAGATCACTGAAAGTTTCCAAATGAATGCAGAAATGGAGTAAAGTCCCAAACAATGCCAGTCCTCCTTATGAATGACATGCAGGACTGTAACCAGGATGAATAATTTAGTGGCGAAGAGTATATCACAGTTTACACAGCTGGTATACACCAGTTCCTAAACTCGAGTTTATTTTATTTTCATAAGCTGTTCTGAGTGAAAATAATTATATTGAGTTCAAGGTGACATATTATACCCCTTTTCCACAAGTCGACACAGTTCCCTGAGGTCTTAATAAAATGTGTGTGACATACTTTGGTCAAAACATCACAAGGATAAAGCCCCATAGCTCTCTTCTCACCCTGTCTTAACAGCCCTCTTCAAAACAGCCGATATGAGCGCCTTTTCCTTTAAATGATAATGAGCCACTGCTCACTCCACTCCCCTTTTCTGCCAGGCAATCAGGTAGCATTTTCATGAATATTCAATTGCCAATGTAGTTCTCAAGCCATGAGTGGATATACTCAGATGAGGGGGTGGGATCATTCTAATGAGCTCCACTTGTGACATAGAAAGTGGAGACGCATCTGAACGTCTTGTTGAAGGACATCCATTCATTATCTGTAGCCGCTTATCCTGTTCTACAGGGTCGCAGGCAAGCTGGAGCCTATCCCAGTTGACTATGGGCGAGAGGCAGGGTACACCCTGGACAAGTCGCCAGGTCATCGCAGGGCTAACACATAGACAACCATGTCACAGTCACATTCACACCTACGGTCAATTTAGAGCCACCAATTATGCCTTTGGACTGTGGTGGAAACTGGAGCACCCAGAGGAAACCCACACGGACATGGGGAGAGCATGCAAACTCCACACAGAAAGGCCCTCGCCGGCCTCGAACCCAGGACATTCTTGTTGTAAGGTGACAGTGCTAACCACTACACCACCGTGCCGTCCCTTGTTGAAGGACATGTTTTCTAAAAATGAAAGCCCAAAAGAAACTGACTGGATGTCTTATTTCAGAGTTTGAAGATTGGTGGGCACTCCAGATACCCAAATGTACGTACACATGGACTGAAAAAAAAGAGATTTTCATAATATGTCCCCTTTAAATATTTTATTTAACAGTTATCAGGCTGGCGGCACGGTGGTGTAGTGGTTAGCGCTGTCGCCTCACAGCAAGAAGGTCCGGGTTTGAGCCCCGTGGCCGGCGAGGGCCTTTCTGTGCGGAGTTTGCATGTTCTCCCCGTGTCCGCGTGGGTTTCCTCCGGGTGCTCCGGTTTCCCCCACAGTCCAAAGAGATGCAGGTTAGGTTAACTGGTGACTCCAAATTGACTGTAGATGTGAGTGTGAATGGTTGTCTGTGTCTATGTGTCAGCCCTGTGATGACCTGGCGACTTGTCCAGGGTGTACCCCGCCTTTCGCCCGTAGTGAGCTGGGATAGGCTCCAGCTCGCCTGCGACCCTGTAGAACAGGATAAAGCGGCTAGAGATAATGAGATGAGTTATCAGGCTTTTTTTATGTGTGCACATGAGCTACTCATGACTGAAAAAGCATACCTTAAAAATACAGCTAATTTGGGGTATCGAAGACTAAAACGATCGACTAGCATTACTGCAAACTGCCTTGCAATGTTACAAGTAGTTCACATTTTATAAAGTGTCCGTTTTCCTCATAAACACTCACATGAACATTACATGACCAAAAGTTTGGGCACACCTGACCATCATATCCATATGTGCTTGTTGAACACCTCATTCCAGATTGAGTCTCCTTTGCATTCCCTCCATTCGTCGGGGCAGACTTTACACTAGAATTTAGAACGTGGTTGTGGGGATGCAATCATTCAGCAACAAGTGAGGTCAGACACTGATGTTGGACAAGAAGGGCAAGAAGGTCTAGGGTGCAGTTGGCATTCCAGTCCATCCCAAAGGTGTTCAGTGGGGTTGAGATCAGGGCCCTGTGAGGGACACTTGAGATCTTTCACACCAACCATGTCTTCATGGAGCATGCTTTGTGCACAGGGGCATTGTCATGCTGGAATATGTTTGGGCCTCTCAGTTCCAGTGAAGGGAAGTTATAATGTCACAGTACACAAAGACATTCTGTACAATTGTGTACTTCCAACTTTGTGATAACAGTTTACAGAAGAACCATACTGTATATGTGTGTGATGGTCAGCTGTCCACAAATGTTTGTACATATAATGTATGTAGAGCTTAAGTTTATGCATAAATGCAAAAGAATAATCTCATCTCATCATCTCTAGCCACTTTATCCTGTTCTACAGGGTCGCAGGCAAGCTGGAGCCTATCCCAGCTGACTACGGGCGAAAGGTGGGGTACACCCTGGACAAGTCGCCAGGTCATCACAGGGCTGACACATAGACACAGACAACCATTCACACTCACATTCACACCTATGGTCAATTTAGAGTCGCCAGTTAACCTAACCTGCATGTCTTTGGACTGTGGGGGAAACCGGAGCACCCGGAGGAAACCCATGCGGACATGGGGAGAACATGCAAACTCCACACAGAAAGGCCCTCGTCGACCACGGGGCTCAAACCCGGAGCTTCTTGCTGTGAGGCGACAGTGCTAACCACTACACCACCGTGCTGCCTACCAAAAGAATAATTAAATAATATTGGCTGGCTTTGAGTGGTGTATCAGATATATTCCATTCAGCTAGCATGATATTGAACAAGTCGAAGACGAGTCGCTGAATGGAATATATCTGGTATACCACGAAAAAAGCCAGCCAATATTATTATTATTATTATTATTATTATTATTATTATTATTATTATTATACATACACATTCGATGGAACAATTATAGAGTTTACAAAAATTTAAGAACAGGGGGGTAACTTACCAATATTGAATGCTGATTCTGATCGAATGTAATTTAATGTTTTGTTGATCCAATGTACAAAGTCAAAGTTCTAACAATAAAAATGGCACAAGTCCAAAAAGCCTGAACAACAACCCAAATTATATACAAGCTATATCCAGGTTGACGGTTCAAGTTCAAAGTTACTTTCGGTCATAGTTAATTGTTACATTGCAGTTGTTCAAAACAAAAGGGCTTTGTTGAGTGAAGTCCACGAGTGAAGTCCTCTTGTAAAAGTCTCCGTCACTTTTCATCACCTTCAAGTACAACTTTAACAACATTTCCACTATTGCTCTCTTTTCCAGTTTTTCGATGTCTGTTGGTATGTTTTTCTCTTGTAAATATGTGTGAAGAATATCCAGTGAAGTTTTTGTAGCCTTTCGAACATTCAGTATGTCTTTCTTTTTAAATCTTCCGCTTTTAATGAAGCAAACCTCGCGGCCATGCTTGTATACAAACTGTCACAGTCACTCACTAGTGCGGAAATTTTACATCTCCGATGTGTCTCTTTTCCAGTTTTTCGTTGTCTGTTGGTATGTTTTTCTCTTGTAAATATGCATGAAAAATATATAATTAAGTTTTGGTAGCCTTTCGGGTGTTCAGCGTGTCTTTAGTTTCAGTTTTCAGTTTATGTATTTAGTGCTTAAACTGAGCACTGAATTCACCCCGTCTTCTCTCTTTCCCAGCTGACAAAGAAATGATTGTGTGTATGCGCAGCAGCAAAGTTTTGTCATTGGATCTTTGTGTGAGCTCTGATGTGTGATGTCATGTTGTCTTGACAACATGACATCACAATATTATTATTAGAACAATATTGCACACTCATTCTTCATTGGGGAGAGTGGCGTAATACATGTAGGATAAGCGATATGATAACAATATTGCATGCCATCAATAAACCCACTAGAAGGGAATAGAATATATGTTTTTATTCCATGGAAAAAGTGGTCCGTATGTATAATAATTATTATTATATATTATCTCTGCCAGATGTTAGCCTTTGTGCATTGAGGTCAGTTAAGGACTAAATATCACAGCTGACTTGGTCTTGGAATGAAAGTATTTCTGTATAATAGGCTACATGGACGTTACTATTTCCATGTTTCTGTGACAGCTGGAGATGCTATGTGGAAAGAACCATCCAAAGCTGACATGTATGGACATTGACTAAAAATAATTTGAGCACACTGGTAGACAAGAAAAAAGTGAAGGAAAAAGAAACTGAAAAACAATACATGACTTTATTAGGAAAAGAATGCAAATATTAAAAATATATAACTTGAAATATCCTACAAATCTGAATGGATAATAAATAAAAGGTGAAAAATCTGCATTATTCCAGATGTATCACAGCAACTAGTTAAGTAAACACACAGACATGAAAATACAACAAGACAACAATATGATGACAGTAATTTTACAAAGTAAAAAAAAAATTCTTAGTTTTGCTCAGGCCAGAGTCCAAATGTTCAAACTGTTCGGTGAGAGTCATAAATGCAATTAAAACGTCTCTCAACGATATACAGTGAGAGGCGATACAGAATTAAATTACAGGATAATTATTTTTTTCAGCAATTTTAAATTGTTTTGAAATTCATACATGAATATATACACTCACCGGCCACTTTATTAGGAACACCCATCCACCTGCTGTTTGATGCGGTTCTCTAATCAGCCAATCCCTTGTGTGACAGCAGCACGATGCATAAACTCATGCAGATACAAATCAAGAGCTTCAGTTAATGTTCACTTCAAACATCAGAACGGGAAAAATTGTGATCTCACAGTGAAGTGTGACTTTCTTTCACCGTGGCATGGGTGTTGGTTTGAGTATTTCAGACTGGGGTTTTCACACACAACAGTTTGTAGAGTTTACACAGACAGAATGGTGCAGAAAAAAACATCGAGTGAATAAGTGACAGTTCTGTGGGTGGAAACAAACACCTTGTTGATAAGAGAGGTCAGAGGAAAATGGCCAGATTGGTTTGAGCTTTTTGGCCAGGAAGGATATAGTAACTCCTAGCAACGCTTTACAACCGTGATGAGCAGAAAAGCATCTCAGCATGCAACAGCAGAAGACCTGGAAGTTCTGCCAATAGAGCAAGACTATTTCAAGCTTGAAATCAGTTTTTAAAAAAAGAAAGAAATGGTCTAGAAATAGGTCTCATAATCTTATATTTGGATTGTTGTAATCTTTCATACATGTCAACCTATACGGAATGTCCGTATTTTATACGGATTTGATTCAATAAACGTAGTATACGGGCGTACAAATAAAGTTATACGGATTCTTTAAAAAAACTTCAATATTTATTTAGAGCTATAATCAATTCCCACGATGATAAAAGAGCGCATAACATTTACAAACGTACTGTACACCACAGAAAGCACACACAGCCAGTAAAGAGTCTTATGAAATCACGCGTTATCTTGTGGTAGCGAGACTTCGTTCCACTTTTGATCATGCGCACACCGCATTGCGAGAATCCCGCCAACCGGGAAGTAACATTTTGTTTGAAACGCGTATTTCCACCTGAGCGACTTTCATTAGTGACTGAAAAGATTCTGAATGGGCACTCCGGCAAGATCAACACAGACACTTGCTGTGACATGCAGCCTCGTGAGGTATTGGTGCACAGTGCTAAAAAAAAGCTGTCATCGAGTACAATTCAGAACATTAGAGTGACACTTTGTGTTTTTGTCAAACATTGGAGCTTTGTATTCATTCTGAAGGTTTATTGTTATTAATACTGAATAAAAAGTAACTTGGATATATCATTGTTAATTATCATTCAAATTTTAGGTAAATTATTTTAAATTGCATCTTATATGGATTTTATAAGGGAAATACAGATTTTGGAGGTTGGTTATACAGGTTTGATTGACCAAAGGTTGACATGTATGATCTTTTAAGAAGAAATACTATATCAATTTGACTAAATTCAAGATGTTTGCACTTTTTGCAGTGTAGTAATGCACAAATAATGAACCCTAATTTTAAATTAGACTTCATCATCCATAGCAGTCCATCAACTCTTTTAGAGTTCATGCCAGTTCGTCCTCTGAACTTAAACCTCCACACCCCTCTCGTCCATGCAGCAGGGGGATGAGGAATAGCTGACAGCAGCTCCTGACTGAGAAAAGGATCAATGTGTTGTGCTTGTCAGGATGCGATGAGCTGTTTGATCCAGGGAGAGAGTTTGGTGATGCGTGTGTAGACGCCGTAATAATAGGGTCGGCCACAGCCACGGCCCCAACTCACTACACCGGCCAGAAACCAGCGACCGGACCGCTCCTGACAAACCAGTGGCCCACCAGAGTCCCCCTGAGGACAAAGATGGAGAAAGAGGGAGCAAATGTGAGCAACAGTGGACTGGTATGTGTGTGATTTCAAACAAACCTCATTACACGTGTATTATTTTAAAAGCAGGGGAAGAGAGAGGATGAGTGATAAAAAGAAATTGCTCGATGGTGCTCTACATGATAATTATCATATCAGGCGTCCTACCTGACATGCGTCTTTTCCTCCACGGCGATAACCAGCACACAGCATTCTGGGAGTGATAACGTATCCATAGGAACGGATACAAGCTTCCTCGCTGACCAACTGCACATCAACCTTCTGCAGGATGTTGCTTACGCCACCTAGAGGATTAATTAATTAACAATTAATTAGTTAATTAATTAATTAATTAACTTTAAAGGAGGCGGCACGGTGGTGTAGTGGTTAGCGCTGTCGCCTCACAGCAAGAAGGTCCTGGGTTCGAGCCCCGGGGCCGGCGAGGGCCTTTCTGTGCGGAGTTTGCATGTTCTCCCCGTGTCCGCGTGGGTTTCCTCCGGGTGCTCCGGTTTCCCCCACAGTTCAAAGACATGCAGGTTAGGTTAACTGGTGACTCTAAATTGACCGTAGGTGTGAATGTGAGCGTGAATGGTTGTCTGTGTCTATGTGTCAGCCCTGTGATGACCTGGCGACTTGTCCAGGGTGTACCCCGCCTTTCACCCGTAGTCAGCTGGGATAGGCTCCAGCTTGCCTGCGACCCTGTAGAACAGGATAAAGCGGCTAGAGATAATGAGATGAATGAACTTTAAAGGATAACTGAAACAAAAAAATATAAAGAACCTTTATAGAAAAGAATGTCAAATATCCTGTATATACCGTATGAACTAAATTATTGCTTACCACTTCTGTTTATCACCATTTGCTATAAATCTTTTTTTTTGTCCACTAAACAACTTTGGATTCCTCTCAGTTTTTAAATTTTTTTTTACATAAATTGTAAACTAGAAGTATTGAGAATCCAGAGACGACTCAAACTTTTGCATTTTCTGAGAAAAAAAAGAAGTGTCCGAATTGAGTGTGTATTTGTGTGTACAGTTAGACACACATGACACAATTTTAAATTATTGTTACTTTAAAAAGTGGTGAACTAATGAATCTCAGATAAAATGATTCATTTGATGTGAGATTCACTCTCACATCAAATGAATCTCATATTGAAATGAATCTTAGATCAAATGAATCTCAGATTGAAATGAATCTCAGATCAAATGAATTTCATTGAAATGAATCTCAGATCAAATGAATTTCACTAAAATGAATCTCAGATCAAATGAATTTCATTGAAATGAATCTCAGATCAAATGAATTGCAGATCAAATGAATCTCATATTGAAATGAATCTCAGCTCAAATGAATCTCAGATTGAAATGAATCTCAAATCAAATGAATCTCAGTTCCAAAAGAAACGCATATCAAATCTATCCAAGTTTCAGATTAACCTTGGTGTTCTTTTTTCACTGCAAAACTGGACATTATCAAAGTGAATTAACTTCTATAGTTAACTCTAAATCTGTTGTCAGAGTATTGAGCTTAAAGATTCATTTCTTCTCCCAATTTTCCTTCATGTCAGTGTGTATATTCATGTTCTCACCTCCTTCTCTGAGTGCCCCCCAGCCCGTGACCCAGCACAGCAGACCAGGCTCCAGCTGGTGTGTGGGCTCAGGCAGGCAGGCAGGCAGTGCTAGTGTGCCCGCCGAGATGGGTCTCTCAAGTCTAAGCAGTGCAAGGTCATAGTCATGGATCTCATCATCGTAGTACTGGTGTAGGTGGATGTGGGTCACACGCAGAGCTTCCTCAGTCTGAGTGGAGGTATTCAGACGCAGCTTACCAAGATACACCGTCCATATGGAAGGCAAGTACAGACTGAGAGAGAAATGAAACAAAAAGAAACAGAAAGAGGAAGAAGACAACAATATGTTTTATTGTGTTGATTCTCACTGAATGGGGGGGGATATAATTGTATTTATTATATCCACATTCACCGGAGATGAGCAATCGCATGCTCTGATTGGCTACTCAACTACTAGGCTATCAGCTCATATACCGTGAGTAGAGAAAAACAAAATGGCTGAGCGTGTTGCTGAACCAACTGAGGATGAAATACAAACTCTACTTGTAAACAAAACCCCAAAAATACAAAAAAGCAACAAAATATGGAATATAAGTATTTGATGGTAAGAACGTATCTTTTTTTATTTTTCAAGAATTATTATTATTATTATTATATAATTTTTCACAAATTGCTCCTGGGGCGGCATGGTGGTGTAGTGGTTAGCGCTGTCACCTCACAGCAAGAAGGTCCGGGTTCGAGCCCCGGGGCCGGCGAGGGCCTTTCTGTGCGGAGTTTGCATGTTCTCCCCGTGTCCGTGTGGGTTTCCTCCGGGTGCTCCGGTTTCCCCCACAGTCCAAAGACATGCAGGTTAGGTTAACTGGTGACTCTAAATTGACCGTAGGTGTGAATGAGAGTGTGAATGGTTGTCTGTGTCTATGTGTCAGCCCTGTGATGACCTGGCGACTTGCCCAGGGTGTACCCCGCCTTTCGCCCGTAGTCAGCTGGGATAGGCTCCAGCTTGCCTGCGACCCTGTAGAACAGGATAAAGCGGCTAGAGATAATGAGATGAGACAAATTGCTCCTGTCATTTCGCCAGTTTGTTTACATTCTTTGTCTTTCAAGTGACACAGGTTGATGTATTAAAAAGATGAACAGTACCCTGTGGCGCTAGAATAACCCCTAGGTACTTGAATCACACGCTTTATTGCCCGCTGCCTCATGCCTGTGAAGGAGAATGAGCTGTAAAAACACCACACGCTAATGTTTACATTTGGGTATGGAAACAGCTGAAGTTTATCCTCATTATAATATTATAATGAGCGAGGTTGCAACAAACATGGCAGAACTGGCGGCATCTGACAATCTTCCTTAACATCGTCATTTTTTTGTGTCGATCTGGGTGATTCGCCGTGTTTGCCGTGGCTCCGTGGTCGTGACCTCTGACCTGCGCATGACCTCATGTGACTTTTCTGAACTGGGTGCTGAGCGAGCGGTTTGAAAACAGACTAACACATTGTTAGGACGCCCCGCATTCAGAAATAAAATGCATTGAAACAAGATGGGTACCAGCTCAAACAATTCAGAAAGGGGAGTGGATTAAATGATTCCTGAACCAACACATCGACCTGTGGCACTTTAAACATTAAAATTACTAAAATTTTTTTAGACTGGTTCAAAAGCTCAAAGAAGTTTGAAAATTACATAACTAAAGTGTCCAAGGAAGAACAGCCCCCAAGCATAACTACGTCATCACTTGTTTACTGCAATGCATTGTGGGGGATAGCCAGGGTCGGTCATTGAGCGATATGATGGATGTCATGATTAATTTTACGTGAGAGTGATGTGAGAGGAGCGATTTTGCCATTTCATTTAAATTGGTGATTTAAAGAGGTGGATAACATGTTGAGGGTTTACAGCAGGAAAATTGGAATCCAAATCAAGCTTGGTGAGAAGGAAAGAGTCTAGGCCGAGTTGACCACACTGTACAACAACAACAATAACATAAAATCTCAGAATGTTTCATTTCTGAGGACGTATACTGCACCGGGTAAACTTTATTAAGAAAGCAAATCTATCTGAATATCGGGAATCGTACGTAGCCTGTCTGAAATTGGCTGTAACGTCTATAGTGTTCACGGCGAAGTTACATTCATGTTAGACCTACTGCCAGGTCCTGCGGCCAAGTATAGCGAAACTTTCTAAGCCTAATCAATGAAAATATGCAAACAACATAAATAATTTGTATGCGAAATAATTACATTCCTAATTTTGAAACATTTTGCTACATCTAGTCAAATCTTAAGAAATAAACTATTTCGTAAGTCGAACCTGGATTTATTTGTTGAACATGGATTGAGCTTAATTTTTGGTGTGTTTTACAGGGTGAAGGACTTAATAAACAGTGAATTAAGTCGATACGTATTGGATCCAGATGGTGACGCATTAATAAATGCCACTAGTGAGGTACGCTGAACATTATACATACCCGATACTGTGGTTTGGGAGTTTTATCAGTCCGACAGGCTCGTTCAGATGCCGAGTGCTTCGGTATGTTGAGAGGCAAAGGCCGAAGAATGCTTCTTTGTTTTACAGGCTTTGGAATATCGCTAGTTTCAGACGATGAACAGTGCCGATTGTTATAATCTTCTGTAACCGAAGGCCGTTCCGCAGACTATGGAAATATTGCTGGGTCACAGTTTAAATACGTCTTTTTCCCACCAGAGAAATGCAAGCTACAAACACTTGTCCATTTCGATTCAGTTCGAAAGTTTTCATTGCGGATTAAACTTATCCATTTCTTTCTTCTCTTCTTCTCGACTGGCGGCTGATAAAAGCTCAAATTAGGTGTTCTCTTTGTTGTGGAGACACAGTAAGGCACACTTTAATTCACTTTAGGCGGCATGGTTAAAACTGGTTAGACACAACAATGCAGTGTTTAACAAAAGCGAAAGTAAACAATACGGCGGGGCTGACCCCGGGTATCACCTATAATACATTGCGGTAAACAAGCGATGACGTAGTTATGGGTTACGGTCATTAAATAAATGTCTAAAGCTATTCTATACCTCAGTACGACAGCAAGATCGAACTTTCTACAAAAAAAACAACAACGCTAAAGTCAATTCATGCAGCCATCAATAGGTTTTCAAGAAGTCCGCCTGAGCGGAAATGATTTTGCTGGATGTATTGTGTAAAGTTTTTATTTATCAAATTTGCAAAAAATAAAAATGCTCTGTTTCTCAAAATCCAGTGAATGTGGATAAAATAAAACAGTTATTCCACTCAATCTCATCGTATATGGCTTATAGCCAACTTGGTGCTACGCACCTCATCGGCTATCAGCTCATGTACGACTCGATTTCATGGAATAATTGTTAAATATTTGGTATCTTCAGGTTCAATCAAATCAGCTTATTTTATAGCCTTTAAAAACCATGTGTGTGAGTATTGTACAGTGATCTTTTTTGTCAGTCTGTACGAACAGATTGTAGACTTTTTTACGATATATTTTTCATTGGCTTTTGGTCATATACATAACAAGCTCACTGACAGAGCAAATAGATATTCTGTTTTCTCTTTCACTGTATTGCATGTGAATAGCATTAGTGTTCACCACACAGCATACCAGCATGCTTTACTCACCGATCTTCGTTGAAGCAGTGTGCGGCAGACACCACCCACTGGGCGGAGATTAACGCTCCACCACAGATATGCTGTCCGCTGATCTGCAGGCTGGCCTGCCATGGCCACTCCCCCTCCATCGCATCGACTCCGCCCACCACTCGCGTACTGAACTGGCGCAAACCGCAGTCTGTAGGAATATTTTGGCTTGTAGTTACTGAAGAAAGTGACTCAATCGAAATGGGTCACGTTTATGTTTACTGTTTGGTGAGAAGTATTTGGAAAAGCCGCAGGACGTGGAAACATTTCCAAATTGTACATTTGTGCATATTCATAGATTGTGCCATTCTTCGATGGAATGAATGGAAAGGTGTATACATGTTGCTCAGCTGTTCTTCGTTTGCACATGACGTCATAGCTAATTATGCATGAGGCTTTGAATCGGAACTGGGCCATGTTGGAGGTCACGTGGCACACATTTACTATAGAAGATATGCTCGAGAAGTTGTTACGCTCATGAATACCTTTTGTTTCTTCACTATGCCGACTCTTTGTGCTGTAATTGGATGCGGGTGCAACTCTATTTGAGAAAAGGGAACTTATAAGTTCTTTAGAATTCCAACAATTATAAATAATCAAGGAGAAAAAACAAGAGAGTTGTCCATGGAGCGTAGATGTCACTGGCTGTCCAACATAAACCGGGCTGATCTAAGCGACGAGAAAGCAAAAACCACACAAGTCTGCAGTGAACATTTTATCAATGGGAAGCGCTATGAACTAGTTATTAACATAGATTAAAGTTTTCCGTCGCTACGACAGATTTCCGTCAACTGAGAGCGCTAAAGGTCAATAATGAGAGTGATGCAGATCCGAGGGAAAAAAAGGGGGGGTAGAACCATAGGTCTGACACCGATGTGATTTAGAACTTCACCAAGCTGCTGTGATTGCCTGTTGTTGAACCCTTTCCTGTGCTATGTTTGAGTATATGTAAAGGAATAAGTTGTTGCGCTAGATAGGCCTAAATAAATAAATAAATAGCTACTGTCTAGTCCCGGGGAGGCTCGGCGTAGGGCACTGATGAAACTATTTGGCTGTCCTACTACTAGGCAACTAGGTTACTTGTCTACTACTAATACTAGGCCTTTTGTAGTAGTAGTAATAATGATATTTGCCTATTGAAAGGTGATCAGGTGAAAAGTTGAAGCCGCAGCAAGGCCTATGCTATTAAGCGTTTTGTAGGCTTCGGCAGACAACGTTCTGGAAAGGCTGTGTTTTTCTTTGGTTTGATTAGCCTACGATTTAATCTTTAAACATTATGGTTTCAGCAGTTCGCTTAAACATTGGAGGCTGCAGAGTCGGGCTGCAAGATTTCCCGACACTTGTTTAAGATGCCAAACTTCATAGTAAGGAGAAAATAATTCCACAGTATTTAGTGCCTCGTCAGTCTCAAAAATTAATAGTGAAGGCCCAACGCGAATTAAGTCCCAAAAAAACATCTCGTAGGCCTATATTTTACATTTTCAAAAAAGTCCGGAATTGGAAGTCGGTCAGTGGAGTGTAATGAAGTGTCTCATTCACTAAGCACAAAAGGTCGGAAAACAGTGGAGAAAACAGCTATTGCTTAAATAGGCTACTAATGTTTTACATTAGTAATTTAATGTATGTGACAAATAACTTCATTGATTAAATAGATAAAGAAGCGAATACTCCGAAGCTCAAAATTCAGGAAAGTGGCTCCGGTGTCGCAAGTGCACAAGAACAGTTATTTGAAAGTTAACCTAATGAATTTGTGCGTGCACGTGCGATTTCATGAAGAACCGGGACAATTGGCATTCAGTGAAAGATTCACACCTATGACTCATTATATTTGCGCGTGCCCTCTCGCTCACTGTTGCTTCGTTTTCCCGATTTACACGCGTGTCTGAAGATGGAGTTTCCAGAAATCTCCACTCTGCCCAGAGTTTGCAAAAGTAGCTGTTTTCAGTGACTGAAACCTCCGTATAGGTGTGAATGAGAGGTGCAACCGAATAAATAAATATCCGTCTTTTTTATCCGGCTACATGTAGGCTATCGCTGCGCAAAGCCTCTAATGTTGAAATGGTAGTAATATTTATTAAAATAATAGTAGGCTAATTTCCACATTAATCGGTAAAATGGCACAAGGGATGTGATGGGGGGATGGCCGTTTTATAAGGGGGATGATTTGAGATTTTTATTTCAGAAGGGGGATGCCTCCCCCTACATCCCCCCCCTCAACTCGAGTACTGCGTATAAGGCCACCGGACAGGCCCTTCGATTTCCATCACTAGAGCGCGTCAAATTACTTTCGGTTTTGCCAGCATGGACGCGCTTCTTTTAAATCAAGGCAGCGATGTGTCAGGCATCGACAAAACGGTAAAGAATAAGTGGAGATGGGCTTGGCTAAATGAAATGGGCGATAATGGCAAGCCATTTAGTTCATGGTGCAAAAAGATGAAAATGGCAGGTGTGTGCTTTTGTGTAGTTTGCCATAAAAAAAGTCTATAGAAGCAATGGCAAAAAACTAGATGCCTTTGGCTTCACTGCGAAGAAGCAGAAAAAGTGAACTTTCACTTTACTTTTCTTGCAAGTTCTTTCTGTTCCACTCTTTTGAAAGCATGGTTCAAGTTCAACTGCACTTGCACTTTTCTCTTAACCACTGCTGTGCATTACTAAAGTATTGTTGAAATAAATTTGCACTTTGCGCTGAAAACTTGATGTTTCATCATTTATAGCCAGTAATGACAATGGTAAAGTCTTGCCTTAGCTTTAGTCATTGTTAAAATTATGTAAATGTACTATAAGTAGGGGCCTAGGGGATAATGGACAACACGGCGTTTAAAATTTGACGCATCGCTGATGTGGTAGGGGCCAACGACATGGAGCTTTTTTTCAGTCCGATGATTTTTTTTTGCTTTAATCCATGTATTAATGAAAGATCGCAATATATAAGAATTGAGTATCGGATTGTTTAATAGTCTGGTTGTGTAGAAACTCGCCGCTGTCAAACATGACAAAGATCTGACAATCAAAGGCTACTTTTTATTGATTATTGAATTTTAAAAAGAGCTGTATATAATTTTTGATCATGCTGCTTTTATTTTGCTTTTTCTTTCCATTCAGGAAACCAGCTGATCTCTGCAATTTTACAGATCCAGACTGGGCTCTGACACAAAATACAGGCCACAACAAAATCAAAGAATAAAGCGGTAGCTCGAAATGCTCGGCTTACAGAGCGCAGAAAGAAATGCAAAATTATTGAAGAATCTTCCCAAACAATCACAGAGTCAATCAAACAAGATTCATGTCAATCCACTACCTCAAACACTGCAGCCTCCTCGCCCGCTGAGGGTTCTTTTATAATTAAATATATTATCTAGTGTGTTAGATCCCGATTTTTTGAAGCAGTCAAAATGATTGTTTTTAGAATAGATTTGAGAAATGACTACAAGCTTGTCAATGTTACTCCTCTTTACCTTCCAGTCTGTACTCTTACAACTGTGTGTGTGTGTGTGTGTGTATATATATATATATATATATATATATATATATTTTTTTTTTTTTTTTTCGCGGTCCGGTTTCCATCAAATCCTGCGCTCTGATTGGCTGGCAAGCGGGTCCGTATCCTACAATATGGACCCCAGTTACGGACCTCTGGCGACTCGCTGGTTCACAACAACAACAAACATAGTAGCAATTTTTGTCAACATTTATTTTCGCATTTCTCAGGAGAGTAGCATTAATTTTACAGCATGGATAGCGATAACAACAGTGTTCACAGCGAAAGCGAGTTTTACTACCCTGAGGAAGAAGAAATAAAAGAAAACATTTCAGGAGAAAGCTAAAAACCTGTAACTGTTGCTAACGCCGAGCAAAAACATGGCTGAATCCTGAATGACTCAATTTTGTATAAATAGGGGACTACATAGGCGGCAAAATGTAGTTTTTTTCCTGCCATGGAAGTGTACTTGTATACTGAGGAGGAAGCCATTTGCATTACAGCCGTGAATGAGGATTCAAAATGGTGGCTCGCCTTGGCTCGGTTTTCCCTTTCGGGCGTTCTCGTTTTCTGTCAGAATTTGGTAAAGAAAAAATAAATATATTATTTACCAGCTTAAGGTTGGTCCCTATGGTGAAATACCGTGACCTCGGCCTTGAATACTGACCTCGGCCCAGAGGGCCTCGCTCAGTACTTTCAAGATCTCGGTCATGGTATTTCACCATACGGACCTCCCAGCTGGTAAATAACATATATATATATATATATATATATATATATATATATATATATATATATATATATATATATATATATATATATAATATTTGTATATCCTTCAACATGGCAGCACTCAATGACGCAAGTAGTTTTGGTCATGTGGTTGCAAATGAAGAATTTTCATAGTTTATTGGCCACTACAAACATTTATTATTATTATTATTATTATTATTATTATTATTATTATAAAGGAGTCTTACCGCAGTTTTTCTCATCCGAAGCATCAGGACAGTCAGTGATAAAATCACAAACAGGGTTCTGCTTCTTCAAACAAGTGCCATCGGTGCACATGTAGGTCCTATCAGTACAAGGAACTCCTACACATACACACGCACATAGCAAGGTCCAATACTCAAAATCAGCGAGGTTTCCTCGATTTGTAAATCAAATTGCCTTTTCTTTTCAATATTCATTTCACTTTCTAGTGCCATAGTGTGTGGTTTGTGCATCATACCTATTGTGCAGTTCATTTCATCGCTCCCATCAGTGCAGTCCTGATGCTGGTCACACACCTTGTAATAGTCAACACACTGACTGTCCCCGACACAGCGGTACTGAGCAATACACACTGTGACACACACATATTTTGAACTTAAAACAAATCAACATGCTGTTTGTTTGTAGCAAAGTTCTCCTATTCTTTCTGCAAAACTGGTTTTAAAATTATTGGCACCCCATACAACTGATTATTTAGCAGGAACCACCATGAGGGATTTTTCCATGAGAAAAAACATTTTTCATGAACATGCTAATGATGTTTATGGCTTAAAAATGTATTTTGGGCTGATCTAACAATTTCAGCTGATCCTTGGCGAAGTATTAGCACTGTATTTTGAGAGATGCTCTCAGGAAGCCTTTTAACCAGCTTATTTTGAAACTGGTGTTTGATAGCTCTAGCTTTTGAAACTATTTATTATAACCTTGATTGTGCTTAATCATATTTTACCTGCTTTTTCTCATATCAATTACCTCATTTATGCTGGTTCACAATTATTTGTGTTTTGTTCAGTTTTATTTTTATTGAAAACTTTTTTCCCTCATGCCATTATGTTACTTCATATTTGATAACAACCGATTTTAATAAATGCAATTAAAATGCAGTATATTTTAATATTATTTTATGAGCACTTATTCAAAATATTCTTGAAACAACTGAATCATTTTTGCACATTATTATTATTATTATTATTAGGGGCGGCACGGTGGTGTAGTGGTTAGCGCTGTCGCCTCACAGCAAGAAGGTCCTGGGTTCAAGCCCCGGGGCCGGCGAGGGCCTTTCTGTGTGAAGTTTGCATGTTCTCCCCGTGTCCGCGTGGGTTTCCTCCGGGTGCTCCGGTTTCCCCCACAGTCCAAAGACATGCAGGTTAGGTTAACTGGCGACTCTAAATTGACCGTAGGTGTGAATGTGAGTGTGAATGGTTGTCTGTGTCTATGTGACAGCCCTGTGATGACCTGGCGACTTGTCCAGGGTGTACCCCGCCTTTCGCCTGTAGTCAGCTGGGATAGGCTCCAGCTTGCCTGCAACCCTGTAGAAGGATAAAGCGGCTTGAGATAATGAGATGAGATTATTATTATTATTATTATTATCTCATCTCATTATCTCTAGCCGCTTTATCCTGTTCTACAGGGTTGCAGGCAAGCTGGAGCCTATCCCAGCTGACTACGGGCGAAAGGCGGGGTACACCCTGGACAAGTCGCCAGGTCATCACAGGGCTGCCACATAGACACAGACAACCATTCACACTCACATTCACACCTACGGTCAATTTAGAGTCACCAGTTAACCTAACCTGCATGTCTTTGGACTGTGGGGGAAACCGGAGCACCCGGAGGAAACCCATGCGGCCACGGCCACACAGAAAGGCCCTCACCGGCCACGGGGCCCGAACCCGGACCTTCTTGCTGTGAGGCGACAGCACTAACCACTACACCACCGTGCCTCCCAATACTACTACTATTTATTTTTAAAAATAGTCCTTGTATAATACATTGCCTTGCAAAAGTATTCACCACCCTTCGTGTTTGTTCTGTTTTGTCGCATTACAAACTGGAATTAAAATGGATTTTGGGAGGGTTAGCACCATTTGATTTACACAACATGCCTACAACTTTAAAGGTGAAAATTGTTGTTTTATTGTGACAAAAACAATAATTAAGATTTTCCTCCAGGATTGCCCTGTATTTAGTGCCATATATCTTTCCTTCGATCCTGACCAGCTTTCCTGTCCCTGCAGATGAAAAATATTCCCACAGCATGATACTACCACCACCATGCTTCACTGTAGGAATGGTGTTCTCAGGGTGTTGGGTTTGTGCCCCACATGGCATTTTCCCATGATGGCCAAAAAGATCAATTTTAGTCTCATCTGACCAGAGAATCTTCTTCCATGTGTTTGGAGAATCTGCCACATGCTGTTGGGCAAACTCCAAATGTGTTTTCTTAAGCAATGACTTTTTCTGGCCACTCTTCCATAAAGCCCCACTCTGTGGAGTGTACGGCTGAAAGTGGGCCTATGGACAGAAACTCCCATCTCCGCTGTGGATCTCTGCAGGTCCTTCAGTGTTCTCTTTGGTATCTTTGTTGCATCTCTGATTAATGCCCTCCTTGCCTGGTCTATGCGTTTTGGTGGACGGCCTTCTCTTGTCAGGTTTGTAGTGGTGACCTATTCTTTCCATTTTGCTATAATGGATTTAATGTTGCTCCCTGGGATATTCAAAGTTTGGGATATTTTTTATAACCCAACCCTGATCTATACTTCTCCACAACTTTGTCTCTGACCTGTTTGGAGGCTCCTTGGTTTTCATGTTGCTTACTTAGTAGTGTTGCAGAGTCAGGGTCCTTCCAGAACAGGCTGATTTATACAGACATCATGTGACTGATCATATGACACTTTGATTGCACACAGGTGGATCTTAATCAACTAATTATGTAACTTAAGTGAATTGGTTGGACCAGCTCTTATTTATGGGTTTCATACAGAAGGGGATGAATACCTTTTTTTCATCTTAATTATTGTTTGTGTCACAATAATAAAAAAAAAAAAAACAATTTGCATCTTTAAATTTGTAGGCATGTTGTGTAAATTAAATGGTGCTAACCCTCCAAAAATCCATTTTAATTCCAGCTTGTAATGCACACTATACCACAGATTAAAGCTCAGATACACAAATGCAAGACCCACTGCAATGAAATACACATCCCAGCACAAATAAACCAACTACCCCAACCATTTTTGATAATTATGATTGAAATTATTCCCAAAATATAATGTTTTGATGTTGTTTTGTGTCATTTCCACCCATTTTCAATGTAAACAGTGGCCAAAATTTAGTTGTTAGCTGTCTTGCATGTTTGTTTAACTGTTTGTGAAACCTCATTCTAATTTAAGAAATTCTAATATTCACTAAGGATAACTTCATTGGACACATCATCACAGCTAAAGTGCAGACATAAACTAATTCCTTGCCATAAGGTCCTTTGTAATAAAATCATAGTTGAACTCTTACCACAGTTTCTCTCATCCAGACCATTAGGACAGTCTGAGATCCCATCACACGCTGACACACACAGGCCATTGACACTGCACAGGAACTGACCAGGACAGGCTGAACACACACACACACACACACACACACACACACACACACACACACACACACACCAACAATACCATCACACATCAATATGTCCACAACAGTACATCTCTTTGTTCAGAGTCCAGATGTGTGTGTGTGTGTGTGTGTGTGTGTGTGTGTGTGTGTGTGTGATTGATTGATAAGAGAACTAACGGTCTGACTGGTTGAAGATGCTGTAGTGGACTTGGAGGCCGGGTCCTGTGAGTGACACCTCTGATGTCATGGAAACGGTGGTGGTAGAGGAGTGGAGGTACAGCCTCTCGGCATATGGCTGCAGAGCCCTCGTACCACACAGTCTGTACACACACCACACGAGTAATTCAAACCTGACCAAATTTCAGTGCATTTCTGTCTATGTGACATCATCAGAAACAATTTAGGAGACAATCACTATTAAATAAGACACGATTTAATGATCATGGCAACAGAGGAAAGAATGCAACAGGAAACAATGATCATATAAGGAAAGGACAGCTAGTACAATGATTATGATCAGCGCTGATTTTGTAACATTTGACACACTGCACTGTATATGCCATTTCCTTATACGGGCTTTGCTTCCTATTCTAGTTGCTCCGTTGCCATGATCATTAATTAGTGTCACGTATTAACGGTTTCCATATAAGCAAATGATAGCCAGCAAGTCTGGTACATCAAAAGCGACAGAATCAGGTAAATCTGGCCACCTGGAAGCTAATCACCTAATTATTTTATTACAGTTGAACCATTTAATTGTTAACATTTCAGCTCATTTGTCTAATTAGTGATGTAATCATGTTTTTGCCACAGATGAACTTTTCTGAAAGTGGAAAATTCTTCCTCTCATTCAGAGATAGTACCTAGCCAAGAATTTATCATTAGGAATTTTCTGAATGTTGTGGTTGTGGTAATGTTTATAAATGGGGAAGCCATTTATGGTTGGAGGAACAGCTTTGAGACCAAAAGGTCACTGGTTCAATTCCCTGGACCAGCAGAAATGGCTGACTTGCCCTTGAGCAAGGCACCTAACCCCCAACTGCTCCCCAGGCTGATCTGGGTATGTTGTATGTTGCTCTGGATAAGAGTGTCTGCTAAATGCCATTAAAGTAATGTAATGTAAACGCTGCTACAACATTGCTGCAACCTTTGTAGTTGTACGAGTGGTTATACCCATTTACGTACATTTTTTTTCTAATAGGGAACACTGGCTCTTATTAATTTACATTGCAAAGAAATGAGGGCAGATTTTAACAGAAGTAATGATGTAAGAATGAAGCTTTGTCTGATTTTCGATCATTGATTTTGATTATTTCATTGCAACTTTAGGTGGCATGGTGGTGCAGTGGTTCGCACTGTCACCTCACAGGAAGAAGGTTCTGGGTTTGAATCTTGTGGCCAACTGGGGACTTCGTGTGTGGAGTTTGCATGTTCTCCTGGTGCCTGTGTGGGTTTCCTCCAGGTGCTCTGGTTTCCTCCCACAGTCCAAAAACATGCAGATTAGGTCAACTGGCTACTCTTAATCACCCATATGTGTGAGTGTGAATGACTGTCTTTCTGTCCTGTGCTAACCCTGCGATAGATTAGCGACCTGTCCAGGGTGAACCCCACCTCTTGACAAATGTCAACTGGTTTTGGTTCCAGCTTCCCTCATGACCCTGATGGATAAACTGTATAAATAATGTATTTACTGTATATATGTATGTATGTATGTATGGAACTGCAAATTTAATTGCAAGCACTTTCCAGTTTGTTGAAATTTACATTCAGGTTGACCAAACGTGAGTCAGAGCATACAAAATGAGATATGCCAATGATGAATTTGATATGGAAGTGTACTTTTGTACTGCATTTGTTCAACCCATCAATACAAGAATGTATCAAATACATTCCTGATATTAAAGCTTCAAGTTCACCTGCGGTTCTGAATGAGCCACTGGCCTTGTGTGCAGTTCTGGTTATAACTGGCTCGACTCAGCTCATAGCCTTCAAACTCCAGGGTCAGTCCATACTCCGAAGATGGTATCTGCGCAAAAAAGAATTCATTAAAATAATAAAAAAAGAGATTACAGTGTGATATTAAAGGAACGAATCCATCTATTAGTTTTATTAACCAATCATCAACAATGGCTGGTTCTGATATTCGATAGTGCAACAACGAAACTGAGCAATGCATTATATCCTATACACATACACAAACAAATAGACTTGTGATTTCTAATTTCTTGAAGTGTTTCAAGTCCATAATGCCTACTGGAATCATGCTGTATTTACTTTTAAAGCATTTTCCCCCAACGTCCATTCACTTATTCGTCTATCCAGCCAAGGTTCCTGAAAACTAGGCTGCTAATCTCTATGAGACTCACAGTGAACTGCCAGGTACAGTTGGTATTAGGTGGATAGTAGCTGGGGTAGAACGGAGTCTGTAAGGTCCCCTGAACACCTGCCTTTCCCTCCAAGTTGATGTTGTAGGAGCAATCTGCAAGAGAAAGACACCACAGAATATATACACTCTAGTACCATGCCCTTTCAGCCAAGAATCTGAAGTAGTGTAAAGATGGATAACCCAATTCCAGAGGTGGACAGTAACGAAGTACATTTACTTGAGTACTGTACTTAAGTACACTTTTTGAGTATCTGTACTTTACTCGAGTATTTTTTTTGGAAACTTATGACTTTAACTTCACTACATTTGAAAGGCAAATATCGTACTTTTCACTCCACTACGAAGTGGCTTTGAAAGTGGATGTTTTTTCTTTTCTTTTCTAAAACGTGATTGGTTTTTTCGCAGGTGACACTGAGACAGCCGATCAGTAATCACTAGGGTCATGTCACATCTATAGACTGTATAAAATCAAGTTCATTGATTTCTCCGCAGCATTATTTAACATGATCAATTGATGGCAGAATGGAAGGAGGCGGTTCTTCTGGAGAATGAATGCACTCATGGCTTTACCTAGAACCCATGTTTCAGTTTTCTGAAAGGATGAAAGATTCCTTTAGTTTTAAATGTTTGCTTTGTTTGCTGAAAATGAACCACATCATAGCCTACAAAAACTCGCCGTCCAACCTGCAGAAGCATCTTGAGGTATATAAATGTTTTGTTCCAAGAGAAAGCTTGCAACGAAGTTGTCTGTGCTAGCAGATAATGTGGCAATAGCTATGCAGTCTGATTAATCAAATGACTTTCTATGAATTTGCCTGCCAAGTTGCCGTAGCCTTGTCCACGGCTAACGTTAACACATAGCTAGTTAACTTGGACGCTGTTAGTTAGCATGTAAAAACGGAGTTACGCTAACATAAATAACGTTAACTTATCTGAAGTCCTTTCAGAAATATGTTTTAGCATAATCTTGCCAAATAAACAGAATGCAGAAATCTTTCTTTTCTAGTAGCATTAGCTACCCAATATGATTTCACGTATGAAAAGAATTTGCTAGCATGTCAGGAGGAGCTTCACTGACTAGCTAGATTAAAGTTAAACCACCATATTCATTTTGTGAATTCACATTTCTGTCTTTGGTAATGGTGTTAGGTTTTGTAAGCGTTGTGGCAATAATACAACAATGCGTTGACAGAAAATGTACTTTTAATACTTAAGTATTTTTAAAAGCAAGTACTTCAGTACTTTAACTTGAGTAAAAATTTGACTGGACAACTTTCACTTGTATCGAAGTAACATTTGACCAGTGGGATCTGTACTTTGACTTAAGTAATGAAGTTGGGTACTTTGTCCACCTCTGCCCAATTCCATCCAAAGATGGATGATATCTGATCAATGAAATGCTGCTTTCTCTGTTTACATAAAAGTAAGTAAATGACGTACTCCTGTTGGGCCAGGCCTGAGCAGAAAGAGAGAACGGATCTTTATAGTTGTACTGGCCCTGTTTCCACACCACCGTCATCCAATCAGCAGAGGATAAAACCTGCACTACCTGCTCATGTCTGCTACAGCCATATAGACTGAGAAAGAGAGGGTGGAGAGAGGAGAATAGTGGGAGAATTGAAGGAAGGAAGAGGAAAATGGAAGAAAAGGACACGAGAGAAATGTTAATCAACAGTTTTTCAGGAAAGGGTTGGGAGACAGGGGCTTATATAGAAAAGTAATATTTTAAAAAAGGAATAAAATGAATATTTGTATGTCATATTAGCACAATGTTGTCTTAATCACAAATTAGTAGGTTAGTCAAGACATGTCTAGTTACTAAGCCTCAAATCACACTGAGCCATTAAATAAACCCTAACAATCCTGCTCATTTGGTTTCTGGCGCTGTAAGGGTGCTTGTACAATTGGGTGCCATTTGTGTCCCATTAATATTACATTGACAAATATGAATGTGAGGTAAAGGCAAAATACATTTTAAACACAGGTACTTCAGTATGACCGATGTGAATATTTCATCTTATAATTTTTGCATATAGCTAAATTTGAATCCCTCAAACATCTCATGCTGCATCTTCATGCTTCCTGTTCAACAGGTTGTGAAAAATGAACTGTACATTTCATTCCAACAACATTCAACCACACGCAACCCGATTCACTTGAACACATTCACCACTGGTGGTGTAGTGTTTAGCACTGTCGCCTCACAGCAAGGAGGTTCTGGGTTTGAACCCACCAGCCGATGGGGACCTTTCTGTGTGGAGTTTGCATGTTCTCCCCGTGTCTGCATGGGTTTGCTCTGGTTTCCCCCACAGTCCAAAGGTTAGGTTAATTGGTGGCTCGAAATTGACCATAGGTGTAAGTGTGAATGGTTGTTTGTCTCTATGTGTCAGCCCTGTGATGATCTGGGGACTTGTCCATGGTGTACCCCGCCTCTTGCCCATAGTTAGCTGAGATAGGCTCCAGTTTGCCCGTGACCCTGCACAGGATAAGCAATTACAGATTATGTATGGTTGGATGGGATATTCATCTCATTTCTCATCTCATTATCTCTAGCCGCTTTATCCTTCTACAGGGTCGCAGGCAAGCTGGAGCCTATCCCAGCTGACTACGGGCAAAAGGCGGGGTACACCCTGGACAAGTCGCCAGGTCATCACAGGGCTGACACATAGACACAGACAACCATTCACACTCACACCTACGGTCAATTAAGAGTCACCAGTTAACCTAACCTGCATGTCTTTGGACTGTGGGGGAAACCGGAGCACCTGGAGGAAACCCACGCGGACACGGGGAGAACATGCAAACTCCGCACAGAAAGGCCCTCGCCGGCCCCGGGGCTCGAACCCAGGACCTTCTTGCTGTGAGGCGACAGCGCTAACCACTACACCACCGTGCCGCCCGGATGGGATATTCACTACTGTAAAATACTTGGAATATTCCACAAGTCATATATTCAACCAGAAGTTGCATCATTCAAATGGTCTGTAGATCATGGGAAGAAGAAATGACAGGCGATGAGCTTATGCCATCATGTGTTATCCGTCCGTTGTCCGTCCGGCGTCGTCCACATTTCACGAATATCACTTCTTCTCTCTCAATTCTTCATCGATTTTTATTCTTTTTCACAGGAAGGTAGGTCTGCCTGGGGTACACATAGCTTCTACTCATCTCATTATCTCTAGCCGCTTTATCCTGTTCTACAGGGTCACAGGCAAGCTGGAGCCTATCCCAGCTGACTACGGGCGAAAGGCGGAGTACACCCTGGACAAGTCGTCAGGTCATCACAGGGCTGACACATAGACACAGACAACCATTCACACTCGCATTCACACCTACGGTCAATTTAGAGTCACCAGTTAACCTAACCTGCATGTCTTTGGACTGTGGGGGAAACCGGAGCACCCGGAGGAAACCCACACGGACACGGGGAGAACATGCAAACTCTGCACAGAAAGGCCCTCGCCGGCCACGGGGCTCGAACCCGGACCTTCTTGCTGTGAGGTGACAGCGCTAACCAGTACACCACCGTGCCGCCCAGCTTCTACCCAAATTTGCATAATTGTAATTAATAATGAAGATATGGTATAATTAATCCCTAACCAGCAGTTTCCACACAAATTGCTTCTTCTCCCTCAATTCTTCACCGATTTTGATTCTTTCTGGCATGAAGGTAGGGGCACCTAGGGTGTATATAACTTCTACCCAGATTTGCTTAATGACAATTATTAATGAAGTTATGGACTTAATGAGCAGTTCAACAAAAATCGCTTTTCTTGGTCAATTCCTCGTCATTTTGGATTCTTTCTAGCAAATAGGTAGGTATTTTTAGGGTGTATATAGCTTCTATATATAGCTTATATAGTGCATATAGCTTGCAACATTTATTGCGCAAGGTGGCCCACTTTAGATCGTTCCTTCTGGACTAGACGGGGCTGGAGTGAACTATGCTGTCATTGACGGTCTTGTTATTATTATTATTATTATTATTATTACATTTTTAGGTGTGTATACTGTATGTATGATTGGATGCTAGTTAACAGGATTTTGTGTATTGGGCTGTTTCGCAATCAGGGTATACTTTTCGAGTCCACAATCATCCAAAAATCAAACCACAGATTTTTGTTTTTCTCTGCTGCCAAAAATGACCTTTTGGGATGGAAAAAAATTGCGCAGAATTTCAGAGCTACAGATCATATACAGAGCGTATTAGTTGTGGTGAGAAAACAGCAGATAGTCTATTTCTAAAATTGACCACCTTTCTTATAGTCCACAAGAGTAAGGTATAAAAAGTGAAAAACTGTTGAAATAGATGTGATTTTAAGTATAAATTTTCGAGTACTGTGCAGCAGTGTTTGTACGTGGTGGTAACTGGAATAACAACTGAAATGGTGACCAGAATCCTTGTGGTTTTCTGGAGAGGACACTTTTTGATGGACTCACATTTCAACCACATGTGAAGCTCTGCTGCAAATGTGTCTCGCATCGGTTTCAAGTCCTGTTTTTTTTTTTACTGTGCAAAACCAGAGTATTCTGCTTCAAAAGAGACAAATGTTTTCTTCAAAAATAATTTTGACAATAGTTTACAATAAAATATAACTTCCATTTAAATATCATTCGATTGTGAATGAAAGTACTGTATGGCCCTGGTCACACTATTGGTCCCACTCCAAAAAATGTCATGTCTAAGCTCCTATTAGGTCATGTTAGATATTTATCACCAAAATCACAACATGTCCGAATAGTGTTCAGATAGGACTAGCTTGGGTAGCATAATGATTTTTTTCTGATCTATTTCCAGGTGACCACAGTCACCCAAAGCCTCCCATTTGGCCATATGCTGTGTTGCATGCAGATATTAAGACCAGATAGAAACTGTTCATAGTTTTGCCTGTTTGGCATAGCCTCTAGATTTCTTGTTGGTTGGACTACTAACAGTTGATAGAGATGTTGTTGCCTGAGATGTGATAACACATTTTTTTGAGCAATTAAATGAATGTTTTCATAGATTCCATGTTTCAAAATGAAATTAAAAACAGTTACAAGGGCTAAATGGTGGCACCACAATTGTGGAATCACTCATATGACACCCTGTTAGCTATAGCAATGGATAAAAGGGCAGAGTTAAAGTGAGCAGTAATGAAGCTGGAATCATTTAATCGCTTAATTTGATATCACTCCAGCCAAGCATAAAGAGGTATGGCTCAAAGTTTGAAAGTGTAACTATACTTTAGAGGTGATTTGTATGATAATATAATTCCTATTTTCATTTCAGAAATGGCTGTGAGACTCACGAGGTGATGAGTCTGGAGTCAGCAGGGGCAAGGGCGTCATAGATGGCCAGCCGGTCTCGGCATTCAGGTAGCAGCCACTCCACCCTCAGCTCCAACTGGAAGCCCTCAGGGGCTTTCAGGTGCCATAGACATGATGAGCGCTGGGTGTTTGGCCCCTTTAGAACAACAGGAACACTGGAAGACAACGTCTGGTACCGGTAGCAATCTGAGACACAGAAGAGACAGACTCTGTAATGTTCAAGTATGCATTTTGTCCATTTCATGCTGATATATCTTGCTGAATTGAACTGAATGAGAATGAATCGTATCAAATTACTTGAATTGAGTTGAACTGAAACAGAGAGCTCGGTAGGAGAATAATTACAGACGGTGTACAGAGGAGTAGAAACATATAAAAATAGAACATGGATGGAAGCTCGAGAGAATAGACACAGATGACAGAGACGCTCATGGAAACCAACTCCATGGCAGCATTACAGGCAGGTACAAAAACATGTGGCTGAAAAAAAAAAGCACAGATTGTGCAACTCTTGAGGCATTGCTCTTTGTTCATATTAGATCAGGCATGCATAAAACAGAATGGCAGAAAACAGAATTTAAAATGTCGTACCAAATGAGGCTTGCAAAAAATCTATAACTTTGGGCTGGGTTTCTGTGAAAGCAAAACAAATGAAAATGAACATAACACAATTTAAAAAAAAAACAACAACAACAACCAAAGACTGTGCTATGAGTTGCACTAAACTCTGAATCTGAATGATACTGTAACTGTAAACAGAGCACTGCAATGGAATGTGTGGTGGAGTTCATAATATTTTAATGTGATTACCTGTTATAGAGAATGAAGACAGAAGAAACTGGTATCCCTCAAAGCTAACCGTATCCTCAACACCTGTCTCTTGAAAGCGCTGCATGGTTCCCAGTAAGCTCTCACTGACCTTCTGCACGGTGACCTTCCCAGCATGACTCTCAGGGAGGGACAGGATGAGCCAGAAGTGCGCCATTACACTGCCCTCGCTGTGGAAACAACATTTTCCAACTGTATCAATATCTTCATCAATGATCATGTGTTGAAAATGAATGAAATGTGTCAACCAATCTTACCTAAAAGCAAACACAGTGGTGGATTTGAAATAGCGAGCCACATGAGAGGACTTCACAAGCTTCTCTAGCTGCAAGAATTAATGATGTACATACAACACCATGTCATTTATAGCAATGACGTATTGGACTACTGCAAGAAAATAACAAGGCAAAGCACAGGTTTATATTAATGTGCACATTCTATTAGGGGTATTGTTTTTATCGGAACAGCTCATTATCTCGGACTTGTTTGGTCTCCGCATAAACAATATGTTGATATGGTGAAGTTTTCCACGAGGAGACGTTTATTTAACATTTTTGGATGGAGTCTCCATAGTCTAGAGGAACGAACTTATTCTGTAGAGGTTCCACTAGATTAAATGTAACAATAAATGGATAAAACATGTGACATTTTATTCACTATTAATACATTTCAAATTGTATTCATGGGCAAATTGCTGTGGTGTAAAGGAAATAAAACATTTCAAGATGTGCTGTTATTGGAAATCTAATCAATGTTGGGAAACATCACACCACCCCATATTAGATTATTTTCCCATAACAGCATGACCTGTCATGTTTTATCCATTACTTCATTGGGAGGGACAATGGAAATTCAAACCAATTTCAAACCCAACCATGTGGAAGCTATGGCCTAATGTTTAGAGAAGCAGCTTTGGGATCAAAAGGTCACCAGTTTGATTTCCTGGACCATCAGGAATGGCTGAAGTGGCCTTGAGCAAGGCACAGAACCCCCAACTACTCCCCAGGCTGTTCTGGGTATGTTGTACGTTGTTCTAGATAAGAGCATCTGCTAAATGACATTGATGTGATGTAATGTAATCCTAGCCTTAGACACTCCACCAATGGGCTACAGAGCATCTTAAGTCTTTTGCACACTTTTCTGGCCACAATCTTTCGAATGTTGGATGGTGCAATCTGTTGGAATCTAAAAGAGAGTAAATGAAATACACTTTCTTCTCACACAGACAAACACACAAAACCCCCACTGATCCATGGTAACCCTAATTCCAATTTGAAACACATCCCTGTACTTGAAGATTGAAAGTAGAGAGGGAACTTGATTGGGCCTATAAGATACCTAATGCCTGGTTGCATGAAATTACCCAATCACAGTCAATTTCAGACTTTTGCCAAGTACAACATTTGAAATATATAGCCCATGTATGCAGAATGAGCAATGATGCCATCCAAAAAAAGATCCTATTCAACAAGCGATGCCAATGGCATAAATTCGAGGAGGTGTTTAAACTAGAAAAATGTCAGATCCTCAGAACTATGATGGAGAAACAGGACTTCCAGCAGCTGATGGAGTACAGTTTTCAATCTCCAAGGCAGTCACGCCCCAAGGCCGATCACGTGCCACAAAGGAAAAAATGATGATGATAATGATCAGAGACAAAGATGACCAAAAACCCTTTGATCAGATCAAGGACTGAATGACTGAAGAACTGTTTTTTGCTGCAAAACCATGATCACCAACCCTGTTCCTGGAGATCTATCTTCGTTCTAGTATACAGGCTCACCACGAGCTGCCTAGCGGTTAGCGTGTTCACCTCTCAAATGGGAGATCACGAGTTCTACTTGTGGTCGGGTCATACCAAAGACCATCATAAAAATGGTACCTACTGCCATCTGGCAAGGCATGCTGCAATACAGATGTGAGTGGGGAAGTCAAACTCTCGTGGTTAGCAGAGGACTAGCCCCCCCACTGTGAACCTAGCTGTATAGGTGAGAGGCCGAGGGCTATAGAAGCGGAGTTCAGTGCTGCCCAGTATGCCTTAAGGGCCTAGTTAGTACTGGGGTGGGAGACTGCCTGGGAAGAACAGATCCTGGCATGGGAGGAACTTTGACTTTTTGAGTATACACAATCAGTTCTGATGGAAAAGGGTTGGACCTGAATCTTGTATTAATATACAGTAGATTTCCAGGAACAAGCTTGATTCCACTGTGAAAGTGAAACAGGTTCTGACCATGGCCTCCATGGTGCGCGCCTCCTCCCGGAATACTCGACTGGTGTGTGAAGACAGAGCGGTGGAGAAGTTCTTGCTCAGGATAGAGAACTTGCCTATATACTGTTGCTCCACCCGCACCTCTAATGTCCAAACTCTGTACTCTAAACAGAGAGAGAGGGGAAAGGAGAAAAGAGGAGAGGAATGAACTTCTATAGAGTGAAATTACTAAATTTAATTAATATCACTGTTAAAATGTTAGTGTCAAACGTGCTATATTCCTTTTATTAGTTCACTGATATAGTGACTTAATCTGATGCTATTTTTCATCCATTCCATTATTATTTTTTCTATTTTACCTAGAAAGTACCAGGCCAAGACTGAACCTCCAGCCAGGATCAGGAGGATGAAGATGATGATCAGGGTTATAGTCCGCTGTGAGATCACTTTATATGTGAATGTTGGCATCAGGATAGTATCAGAACCTACCTGTAGATAGGGGAGTAATATATTATAGCACAAGTATGGCCAGAGTTTTTCATAAAGTAATATAAAAAATAAAGAAAGGAGAATCAGGCTTTTGTACAGCTTCAAGTCAATAGCTATGTCTGAAACCATATGGCTATGCCTCAAAAATTTATGTCTGAGACCTCTGTTTTGGACATTTACCTCTATCCATGTGGATCCACCCATTAACGTGTTACAATACTGAAATGTTTCAGTCAAAAGTTGTATTTGTATGCTTTGGTTTTGTATGATATGATTTATACAGGGGTGGATCCAGGAAAATGGGGGGAGGGGGTCAACCCAGTAAGGCTGGGGGTCCGAGGACCGCCAGAGGCCCCTGGAAGCTCTGCAGTTTTTAAATGCCCAGAGATGCATTTTGAGCTATCAGAGACATGTTGTAGATGAAATCTGTTAAAGAAAATTACCATATCAAAAACTATGTTTTAAAACTTGGAACTTTCAAAACCGTTTTATTAGTCAGTGAAAATGATATTGTCAGAGTTGCAGGTACATGCGTAGAACATAATTACAACTGATATGTGGTCATATTTATGAAAGTTGCATTGTCATATAATGCATTACCACATGGCATGCTACAGTGTAGTACACTGACCACAAAACACCTTATATCAATAAATTATTACTATTTTAGCAACTGCACTCTGAGCTCCTGCTCAGGACATTCAATGTACATAGTGAATATACCCAGGGAAACTGAGGGAATGTAAGTGGCCACTTAGGACAGAGCTCAATACCGTGATAACTATAGACAAAGACTGCAAGAGTTGCATGTCTATAACACAAAGTCAGTAACTGCAATCTGAGCTTCTGAGTCTAATAGACTGAGATAATGATATAATGATTGTGTGAGTTGCATGTGAACAAGTCCTGTAAAAAGTCTTAGTTCCCAAGACTCAGGGGATTTCAAGCAGATTTTCTTCAGAGCTGTTGCAAAAATCAACATCTCTCACAGACCTATCCAGCCGCTGTGGTAAAAATCAAAGTGAGACTCACCCCAAACAGCACGTGTACCATGTACATACACAGGGTATAGTGAGTACAGGGATACCCTATTAATGAATATGAGCAGTAGCTGGACAGCCGACACGTATGTGTACGCAGTAAGCCTGCTGCAGTATCTTACCATTTTGGCTTGTGAGCATGTATGTTAATGATGCCATAAACATACTAAAAGGACAGCACACACCCTTTACACGGGGTTTACAGTGCAGTCCAGGAATACAGTATGTTATTATGTCAATGCACGAAGTTAACATCCAACAGGACTCGCCCAGCTTGCTTTTCACTGCATTCGTGTCACGAGTGGAAAAAACTTAAACTAGGACCTACTATTAAATAGAAAGTTATACCATAAACTCTTCAGCTCAATCCCACATAATGATTTATTTTATATTTATTTTAAAACCTTATGAATTAAATAAAAAACTTTGGGCATATCTCGGTATCTGCAATCTCATCTCATTATCTCTAGCCGCTTTATCCTTCTACAGGGTCGCAGGCAAGCTGGAGCCTATCCCAGCTGACTACGGGCGAAAGGCGGGGTACACCCTGGACAAGTCGCCAGGTCATCACAGGGCCGACACATAGACACAGACAACCATTCACACCTACGGTCAATTTAAAGTCACCAGTTAACCTAACCTGCATGTCTTTGGACTGTGGGGGAAACCGGAGCACCCGGAGGAAACCCACGCGGACACGGGGAGAACATGCAAACTCCACACAGGAAGGCCCTCGCCGGCCCCGGGGCTCGAACCCAGGACCTTCTTGCTGTGTCGTCGACAGCGCTAACCACTACACCACCGTGCCGCCCCCCGGTATCTGTAATACTAAAACTATTTTTTGTGTGTGTGTGTGTGTGGGGGGGGTTTACGCCGGGTGCGCCTCCCCCTTAAATCCGCACCAGTTATATGCACAGTTTTATTCGTAAATAGTTATGCGAGTACAATGAAAAGCAGTGTTACTGAAACTTTGGTAAATCTAGTGTCAATTTGTAGTTCAGCTTGGCCTGCTAAAACATTTACAAACAACTTTACTAAAAGATATATGAGGCTCTTTGAAGAGATTTGAAGACAGCCAATCAGAATGCAACCTTCAGGATTCTGAAGCTAATGGCCAGAAAAGTGTACAAAAGACATCAGATGTTCTGTGGGCAGTGTGTCAAATTTTCAGGACATAAACTTTGTAATTACATCAGGAGTCATATGAGAATTGTTCTTGCGGGTCTTCCAAACACAGCTGCAGATTATGAAATGTAAAATTGCAGTTTCATCGTAGAATTTGCAGATTAAGTTGGACAGGAAAACAGCTGCTTAACCAACACCCTTCCTGCTGAGTTAAAACTATAATTATACACACAATCTAAGTAATCGGAAGAAGCTCATCAAGATGAATAAGGTGTAAGGGTAAATGGCATGTTTATGAAGAGGTAGGAATGCTGTGTATGTTTTAAAGCCTGTTCCTTCATAGCTTTAAAATTCAAAATAGTTTCTTGGTGTTGGAATAGAATTGTTGGTGTTATTACTACAGCTGTACATATGAAAAAAAGCTCTTTATTTGCATTATATTACTAGTTTTAACCCTTTGATATTTCGACAACATTTCGACATTTTCACCAAAATGATGTGTTTAGTTGCATAATGTGGGTATCATGAGTCATGGCATGGATCACATGCATCATCTCAGATTGATCTGCATGCCCACAGGAAACATGATTTTTTTTTTTGTGAAGTGATTACTCATGTGCATTAATTATATGGCATACAGTATCTGCATTATCAGGCCAATAATGTCAAAATTGCAATATCAAAAGCTTTATTTCTGCAACTAATCTATCTATGCTAAACAGTGATTTTCAAGATTAACCCCAAGTATACATGTTATTTAAGGCTGGTATAAAGCACTTACTTGTGACTTGGGACTTGACACATTCCCATTTCCATACTCCACACTGTACACCGAGCTGTCTGCATTATTGTGCTCCATAATGCTACGGGACTGACACATCAAATTGACACATTCCCATAAAATAGCCACTCGATCCTGTCTTGCTGCTGTGAAAAATAAAAGATCTCACTTTAGATCGTTCCCCATGTTTCAGCACCACCTGCGTTCAGATATGAGAGCAGGCCTGATGACCTCCGAGCGCCAGAAGAGCAGCTCCAGTTTCTCTTTTATTTACAAATCCAAAGTTTGCCATGAATCAATATCCTCTTGTCGCTCTTAAAGCATGTCCTGGCTGGTGATTTGTCCTTGTCCCTGATTTGTATTTGTTCTTCATACTGGGCAAAAACACTCACAGCATAACTGTCGCTAATGCAGAGAGTGTTAAATGACGTGGTACTCTGTAGCCAGGAAACAGGTAGCCTCAGAAGCCTATAGGGACCTTCATTTAGTCCCTGGTGTCTCAGTAGTCAAAATGATATGGCATGTTTCTTGGTAGAAAACAGGGAATAAGTACGGTACACGTACGTTGTATATGGCTAAACTTAGACTGAGAAAACACCTCATGAGGCTTCTTTACAAATCACCCAATTACTTCACATTTAGCTTCTACAAATACATAAAGTGTGGTTGTCATCCTTCAGGAATTTGTTGTTAATTTCACTATTGTTCAAGGTTTAAAAGTTATTTTTCATTAAACTTAAAATTGTATATGGTTTAAAAGATAGGCTAAATGTTTTGCCAAAACATTAGTTTCCTGTTTGCTAGCATGGGTGTTAGCCTGGTTTGTTTTTTCCTGCTCCTTTTCTTTTTTTCTCTCTCTCACTCTCTCTTTCTTATTACAGATCATGTTTTATTTTTCTTTTTAAAAGAACGTGTTATCAGTAGTCTTCATGTTCCAGTGTTTCCTCTCTTCTAATCCTAAAAATGTTTTGCTCATTTTCGTGAACATATTTTTCACCATGGTTAAAATACTGTAAGCATAAGTCGCTGTAAGTGTATTTCATTGACATTTCAACAAACGTCAAATGAAACACGTTAACCTACTTTGTTCGTTTTGTTAACATTAGGATGAAATTCATGGCTTGTTATTTGTTTTATATCTTGTTCGTTTCATATCTTTTGTTTCTATATGAATAATAATTCTTTATGACCAGAGGTTGGTAGTAACAGGTTGTGTTTACTCTGTTACATGTACTTAAGTAACGTTTTCCAATACATTGTACTTATAGGCATAGTTTTAATCTCATCTCATTATCTCTAGCCGCTTTATCCTGTTCTACAGGGTCGCAGGCAAGCTGGAGACTATCCCAGCTGACTACGGGCGAAAGGCGGAGTACACCCTGGACAAGTCGCCAGGTCATCACAGGGCTGACACATAGACACAGACAACCATTCACACTCACATTCACACCTACGGTCAATTTAGAGTCACCAGTTAACCTAACCTGCATGTCTTTGGACTGTGGGGGAAACCGGAGCACCCGGAGGAAACCCACGCGGACACGGGGAGAACATGCAAACTCCACACAGAAAGGCCCTTGCCGGCCACGGGGCTCAAACCCAGACCTTCTTGCTGTGAGGCGACAGCGCTAACCACTACACCAACGTGCCGCCCGCATAGTTTTAATGCATAATATTTTTTACTTTTACTCAAGTACATTTACAATTTACAATTTGCACTCCGTTACATTAGACCGAGCACTTCTTGCTGCTTTTATTTCATTGATTAAATTAGTTTTATTCACAGGTACACAGCTTCTATGACCTCAGCTGCTTTGATACGCTGAGTTTTAACACACAACTAGACAAACTTAACACAGTCCTGGTCTTTTAAGAGAATAAACAGTGCTTTGGCCTTGGTTTCAAAAGATGTACAGTGGTGCTTGAAAGTTTGTGAACCCTTTAGAAGTTTCTATATTTCTGCATAAATATAACCTAAAACATCATCAGATTTTCACACAAGTCCTAAAAGTAGATAAAGAGAACCCAGTTAAACAAATGAGACAAAAATATTATACTTGGTCATTTATTTATTGAGGAAAATGATCAAATATTACATATCTGTGAGTGGCAGAAGTATTTGAACCTTTGCTTTCAGTATCTGGTGTGACCCCCTTGTGCAGCAATAACTGCAACTAAACGTTTCCGGTAACTGTTGATCAGTCCTGCACACCGGCTTGGAGGAATTTTAGCCCGTTCCTCCGTACAGAACAGCTTCAACTCTGGGATGTTGGTGGGTTTTCTCACATGAACTGCTCGCTTCAGGTCCTTCCACAACATTTCGATTGGATCAAGGTCAGGACTTTGACTTTGCCATTCCAAAACATTAACTTTATTCTTCTTTAACCATTCTTTGGTAGAACGACTTGTGTGCTTAGGGTCGTTGTCTTACTGCATGACCCACCATCTCTTGATTCAGTTTATAGACAGATGTCCTGACATTTTCCTTTAGAATTTTCTGGTATAATTCAGAATTGAATTATACCAGAAAATTTGAACCACGGATTATAATCACCATCTACTTCTATATTAGCAATTTTGCACAAGACATTGCACAGAAAATCTACCTCTATGTTTGCACATTGTTTGTTTGCCTCTTTTTTTAAATGTTATCTTCGTTTTTCATTCGACTTTTATATTTTGCATTCCATATGCACTTTATATTTTATATTTTGTATTATATATATATATATATATATATATATATATATATATATATATATATATATATATATATATATATTTCTTTTTATATTGGTAAGCATAGTTTGGTCGGGCAGTTGCAAAATAAGAATTTCATTACCCAATAATAAACCGCTGTGTCTGTTATTGTGTATATGACAAATAAACATCTTGAATCTTGAATTAACAGGCAGGTAACATCTCTGCAGACCCATCACACCCTGGTCACAAATTGTTTAAACTTCTCCCCTCTGGGCGACGCTACAGATCACTGTACGCAAAAACAACCAGACACAAGAACAGTTTTTTTCCCCTCAGGCTGTCTCTGTGATGAACAGCTAAAACCGGACTCAAATATCAGTAACATCAGCTATGAAATATCTGCACACTCATACCGTCATTCTGTGCACACTGTATATTTATATTTATATTTACTAAGTCATCCTTGCACTATGCACCATTTTGCACCAAAAGATTCTACTGTATATTTCTGCATAAATATGACCTAAAACATCATCAGATTTTCACACAAGTCCTAAGTCGATAAAGATAACCCAGTTAAACAAATGAGACAAAAATATTATACTTGGTCATTTATTTATTGAGGAAAATGATCCAATATTACATATCTGTGAGTGGCAAAAGTATGTGAACCTCTAGGATTAGCAGTTAATTTGAAGGTGAAATTAGAGTCAGGTCAGTGGGATGACAATCAGGTGTGAGTGGGCACCCTGTTTTATTTAAAGAACAGGGATCTATCAAAGTCTGATCTTCACAACACATGTTTGTGGAAGTGTATCATGGCACGACAAAAGGAGATTTCTAAGGACCTCAGAAAAAGCGTTGTTGATGCTCATCAGGCTGGAAAAGTTTACAAAACCATCTCTAAAGAGTTTGGACTCCACCAATCCACAGTCAGACAGATTGTGTACAAATGGAGGAAATTCAAGACCATTGTTACCCTCCACAGGAGTGGTCGACCAACAAAGATCACTCCAAGAGCAAGGCGTGTAATAGTCGGTGAGGTCACAAAGGATCCCAGGGTAACTTCTAAGCAACTGAAGGCCTCTCTCACATTGGCTAATGTTAATGTTCATGAGTCCACCATCAGGAGAACACTGAACAACAATGGTGTGCATGGCAGGGTTGCAAGGAGAAAGCCACTGCTCTCCACAAAGAACATTGCTGCTCGTCTGCAGTTTCCTAAAGATCACGTGGACAAGCCAGAAGGCTATTGGAAAAATGTTTTGTGGACAGATGAGACCCAAATAGAACTTTTTTGGTTTAAATGTTTGGAAAAAGGAAAACACTGCATTCCAGCATAAGAACCTTATCCCATCTGTGAAACATGATGGTGGTAGTATCATGGTTTGGGCCTGTTTATGCTACATCTGGGCCAGGACGGCTTGCCATCATTGATGGAACAATGAATTCAGAATCAGAATCACTTTTATTGCCAGGTATGTGAACACACATGAGGAATTTGACTCCGGTTTCACTTAACTCTCTTAGTACAAACAGATAAAAAAGCGTAGACAAAAAACAAACAAAAAAGCTATGTACGTACATGCACAGTAGAAAATTCTAAAGGGTTCACAAACTTTCAAGCACCACTGTATGTTAAGAAAAAATGGAAGAAATGTGTAGCACTTGTGTGGTTTGAGAGGAAAATGAGGAGATGGGAGGCAGACTTGTGACAACTCAAAGGTGCACTTTATTTTCATTCACATTTGCGTTTCAGAGATTTTAGTTTATTCACAAACACATACACAGCTGTTTGTGGCTTAGCTCTGTGCAACACAGAACATTTCATGAACATAAATCCCTCACAGGTGAAACCCCTTACCACCTTTACCCTCCATTAACTAAGCGATGCTTGACCATGCACCCACCCATTTTCACAAGATGCTATTACCTTTAAACTAGTTTGGAATATTTATGATACTAACCTGTGGCAAAATTGCCTTAATTTAGGCATATGCTATTTTGTAAATCTATCTTTAATTGGTATTATTTTATTAGGAATATGATATAGTAGATGTTGTGTTTATTAGACGAGCACTTTCAATTATTATTTTGGGCATAATTGATATTCTGATGCTCTTGAAAGGAATACATTACAAATGAACTTCATCATATGAAGTTACTGACAACTTGAGAAGTCATTTTATGAGATTCTTTTTTTTTTTACTCATGCTCACGTTGTTATTCTGATGAGGACTTTTCCTTCTACTTGAGTCATTATTATTATAAACTAACAATACTTTTACTTGAGTACACTTTTTGCTTACTCTACCCACCTCTGTTTACAACCTATACACTTTTGAAACAGATTTCAGGCATTTCAAAGGCTATATAATTTACAAATCTTTCAGCATTCCCCCCCCCTTTCAGATTCATAACTTAATTTTTGTCAGTTACATGTGACCATTTTTTTGTCCCTCCTGTGGATAATTGATCTTTATTAAAATATACCTATATAAAATAGCTTGCAACTTTGGATGCATTTTGCATGTTCATGTACATTTACGGTATAAGTATGTCTCTGGTGCCATTCGTAGATACATCTGAAACACTTCTCTGGCAGAAAGGTGTCTCTGATGGTTATCGTGAACGCTGTGGTTTTATAGTGAGTCAGTGGACCTAAGGAGTTTTGTGAAAAGCATTGACATATAGCATTCATGGTTATCTATAGGTATGCAATGCAAATGTTCCATTAAGTTTAAAAAAAATAATTAATAATACTCAAAGCACATCCTGAATTTATAACAAGATGTAGAAAACATGGACTATTGAGACCAAAAACCCACAACCTTGCAGTAGAGTATGCAAGTATCGTTTGGTAGACCACACTGTCATGTGACTACAATGTTGTGAAGTTCACTTTTTGATTGTGCTGAATTAGGGCAACCACAAACTGTTTCATTTTTATGTTGTTGAACAAGATGGTGTTGCACTGTGGGAAAAATATTTTGGCAGTAAATATCCACGCTACTCCATACTGCTCTTGGAAAGGGTTCAGTATGACTGTTATCCATCGTACGCTAGTTTGAATACGGCCGTTGTTGTTTGTCCCCATGAGCAAATGATAAATAATCTTTCAACAAGGCAATATGATCTGAAGGAATTTTAAAATGAATTTCTTGGTGTGATTTATGCCAGAAGCCACCATGCCATAGTAGGTTAGCATAGAGTTTCATGTGTGACATCTGGTGGTTGGTGAAAATAATGACCTCATTAATGTTTCTGCGTCTGTCTTATAGGGTTGTTTTTATCCCCATTTCAGTTGAACTCATGTGATGGATCTGTAGAGTTTGTGGTAAATGTGAAAGCTGTGTAATGAATTTTTACGCTTGATTCAGATAGTTAATGCAGTGTGTGTGTGTGAGAGAGAGAGAGAGAGAGAGAGAGAGAGAGAATGAGAAGTGAAGGCATAATTTCAGTGTGCCCAAGCCCTCCTTGTGTTTCCCAAACTCAGTTTTCAAAATGTGCAATATTTGTTCAATTCTTCAATTAAGGAAAAAAGGTTTCTTTGCACGGTGGAGGATTCTAGCTTTTTCAAGAGATTCTAAAAGTTTTGGAACTTTTTTTTTTTTTGAAAATGAAGCCCATTGTTATAAGGTTCAACACCAAACATATCATAGTTTTAGTGGGAAAGCATTTCGAGTTGCTCAACTGCATAATTTTACGGAATGCAGGCAGCCTCCACCTCACAGCAAGAAGGTCCGGGTTTGAGCCCCGTGGCCGGCGAGGGCCTTTCTGTGTGGAGTTTGCATGTTCTCCCCGTGTCCGCGTGGGTTTTCTCCGGGTGCTCCGGTTTCCCCCACAGTCCAAAGACATGCAGGTTAGGTTAACTGGTGACTCTAAATTGACCGGAGGTGTGAATGTGAGTGTGAATGGTTGTCTGTGTCTATGTGTCAGCCCTGTGTTGACCTGGCAACTTGTCCAGGGTGAACCCTGCCTTTCGCCCGTAGTCAGCTGGGATAGGCTCCAGCTTGCCTGCAACCCTGTAGAACAGGATAAAGTGGCTAGAGATAATGAGATGAGATGAGACAGCCTCTGTCTTCCTGTCTTTTTTTTCTATTCCTCTCAGTGCCTTGTTCCTTTCCACACTCTAAGTAGTTTCTGTTCCTCTAAACTTCCCCATCTCTCTCTTTCTCTTTCTCATTTCACATATTTCAGTTTATCCTCTTCTCTTTTCAAAACTACTCCCATGAAACAAGTGATCAGACAAGTCACTGGGTCTAACATAACTTTGCAATGTGTGGAAATTCAACAATTTGGAAAAGGCTTTTCCATGTTCCTCATGACTTCAGAATGTCCAGGATTTAGTCAGTTCATGCAGTTCTCAATAGAATGGACGTTACCACTATAAGAGTTACTTCAGCACTGGATCTGTTAATATATCACTGTGGATTTGGCAGTGGCACATGGAATGAGGACAATTCAAAACTACAGGTTTGTGAGATTTGGTCTAAACGTATATCTAAATATATATTTTTTTCACTGACTAAAAGACTTTTTGAGGACATTTTGATTTTGTTAAAATTCGACCACTTCCCTAAAAATAAATAAATAAATAAATAAATAAATAAATAAAAATAAAAAAGTTGTTCTCATTTAAAACTTAGGCGAAGCAGTAAGGAGCTTGACTTAGTTGGAAATTTTAAGAAAAGTCCACTTGGTTCTTAAAGCTCCCACAAGAAGTTGGTTGAGAAGATGCCAAGCGAGTGCAAAGCTTCCAGAATACTTAAAAAATAAAATAGTTTTAATTTTATTTTATTTTACACTCATTAGCCACGGCATAATTCTCTCCGTGTTATTTCATATTGTTAAAATCTTTATTACGATTCGAAAATATTTTTCGCAAAAGTCGAAATTATGAAACTTTTCTCGAAATCTCTGGTCATATATGTATTGTATAGAATGGTCAAACAGAGTAAAATGTATTCTAATGCTTTACAGTTGAATGTATAAGGACTGTGAAACAATAGTAGAAATACAATGCCAGTGATTAAAAAGAAAAATGTATTGGATTGCAACGCCATCGAGAGACTTTCTGAACAAATGAGCAAGAATTGAATTCAATGTTGCTTTTATGGAACTGTGGTCCAAAAAGTTACTGGTTTGTGTCGAGAGGAAGTCGGGGGCAGGAAGGTGTGAACAAAGGAGGAAAAAAAATCCAGTGAAAGTGTTATTACCTAGAAAAACAGATATAGAGTCAGATAAAGATGAAGGTGCCAATGACACATCTAAATATAGATCTGTTGTTTTTCAGATCTGTCATTAGTCTCATCTTAGTACTTACAATAGCTGCCAAAATTTCCATAGCTTAAGTGTAGCTTCTTAAAGTATGGAGTATGTGTCTAATTGGTGATCTCAACTCAAGAACACCACGTCATTCTGCAAAACACCATAAAGTACCAATTTGAAACATCTCCAGATTTTTGACCAGTCTTCAGCACATTCAGAAAATATTTGGATCCATTTCAAGATTCAAGATTTTTATTTGTCATATACACAATAACAGACACAGCGGTTTATTATTGGGTAATGAAATTCTTATTTTGCAACTGCCCGACCAAACTACGCTTACCAATATAAAAAGAAATATATATATAAAATATGAAATATAAAATATAAAGTGCATATGGAATGCAAATATAAAGGTAGAGTGAAAAATGAAGATAACATTTAAAAAAAAGGAGAGGCAAACAAACAATGTGCAAACATAGAGGTAGATATACTGTGCAATGTCTTTAAAAAAAAGGAGAGGCAAACAAACAATGTGCAAACATAGAGGTAGATATACTGTGCAATGTCTTGTGCAAAATTGCTAATATAATCCGTGGTTCAAAAGCCTGATGGAAATATAGAGGTAGATGGTGATTATAATCTGTGGTTCAAAAGCCTGATGGCCTGGGGGTAAAAACCATTTGTCAGTCTAGTAGTCCTTGCTTTCACACTCCTGTAGCGTCTGCCAGATGGTAGGAGCGTGAATAGTCTGTGTTGTGGGTGTGTTTGGTCCCTGATGATGCTCTGTGCCCTTTTTGTGACCCGGGTGTTGTAAATGTCCTGTAGTGGGGGGAGGACAGCTCCACAGATGAACTGTGCCATTTTAATGACACGCTGGAAAGCCTTTCTGTCCTGAGTTGTGCAGTTCCTGTACCACACAGTGATGGAATTTGTCAGGACGCTCTCCACTGTGCGTCCTGACAAAGCAAGAAAGAAAGTTTCTTTCTTGCTTTGTCTGGTAATATACTCATATATATAAGGGCTGCCAACTTTTCAAAATTTCTTGGAGTGAGATTTTTTTTTTGGGGGGGGGGGGGGGGATCGACGGCAAAATTTTTCCGCACACCACGCGGTAAGTGGGAATTTTGTATTCAGTTTGATATTCACTTGTCCCCCTGCATTCTGGTGTTTTGTTTGTGGGTCATCCAGCTGGAGATGGACAATGAAGGGGGGGGGGGTGTTTGAGATTTTGGATTTAGTAGATGTTCCTGCATTCTGGTGGATTTTTGGAGTGGCCTGCTGTGCCATACCTACATTCTTACACACCCTGACTTGCCAGGCCTTCAGCTTGTGGCCAACAAAAGCACCAAGTTTTGGCTTAAAAGCCCCCACACTAGAAAACTACAGATGACCGCCAATGTTCCTGTAGCCCTATAGACCTGTGTTTCAGATTTAAAGGCAAGTTCATGTTTGAAAATATTTCATCAGCTAAGCCTAAACACCTTCTGAATTGAAACTAAATGTTAGGTTTTTAATAACTGTTGCAAAAATAAGATTGTCCCTCACTGACTATTCATTATGCATTTAAGGGCTTTCCCCACCACTGGGTTCAGCAGAAGATTGGCATGGGGAAAAATATCAACAGCAAAAGAACAAATAAAATGCTTAAACAGTAAGCAAAATGTGCATGTGCTACAAGAAACATTAAAATGATTACATTTGAACAGTATTGAAACACAAAAAGCTGAACCTTGGCCATAGGTGGGACTGTGCACACAAAGTTGGGCTTAAAAATTTTGGTCATACTTAAATAAGCTATATTAATATATTTCTTATTAATTTATTTCTTATCTATGTTTCTTATTAGTAATAGAGCATTCGTCAGGGCCTGTTATCTGACAAACATTTGCCGCTTTTCCACTACCAACGCGGCTGAGTTGGGCTGAGTCGAGCTGAGCGGGGCTGTTGGAGTTGCATTTCGACTACAACCGCGCTGAACCGTGCTGGCTGGAAGTGGGTGGACACATTGGGTGGAGTTAGCGAAAGTGGGTGGACGTCACGTGATGTCGTTAGGCGGCGCAAACAGTGACATCAGTGATCTTTTAAGCGGTAATCTCACGACCCGGATAGTAAACAATAAACATGGAGTCGTTAGTGTTGCTGGTCTTGGTGCTGTGGCTTGTTGTCACTGACAACGCCAACAGATACTGGCAAGAGCGTATAGATGAGGTGAGGCGCATAAGGCTTCAGAAATTCTCGTAATTCGTAATTCTTCTTCTTCCGGGTTTACGGTGTTTACAGATCCCAGCGTGCTCGCGTGGCGTGTGTGGGCATGTGAGGACACTCCTCCTCACCAATCAGTGCACAGGGGAGTGTCTGCTCATGCCCCTAGCCCCACTCGGCTCGGTTTGGCTCGCTTCAGCCCTACTCCAAAACCGTGCGAGTTTTGGGTGCTAAGCAGGGCTGAAGCGAGCTGAGTTGTGCTGCTCTAAGGTAGTCGAAACGCGAGCCGTGTCGGGCTGAAGTGAGCTGAAGCGAGCTGAAGTGAGCTGAAAAAGGGTAGTGGAAAAGGGCCAATTCTCTACCTGTCTTGCCCTCTTTGAAACCCTGTCTCCTCAGTATATTGTTCTCTGTCTTTTTTTTTAATTATTCACAAGTTCAAGTTCTTTGATATTACAGGTGACCATGCTTTATTTACTTTAACTGAGCAATTACATACATCATAAATAATTAAAAATAAATACCCTGTAAATAAACAATAGGTATGGTGGCTAATGGCTCTTCTTACATTTGTAATATTATCTCTTACTTGCTTTATTTTACAACATTTCCAGTATGGCTTCAAATAAAGTCATAAAGTATGATAACATACAGTAAACAAACTAAAAATGCACCTTAATAAACGTGTGCTAAAGAGGTGCTCTCCCGTGCTGCTTGTTGGGGAAGATAGAGGCTGTGGCACGGCAGTAGGCCTATAATGAGTTAGCATGCCTAGTACACAGCTCTTGATATGGCATTAAATATTCTCACAACACTTATAGGCTAAAACGATTAAGAAACTTTATATAAGTTCATAATTATGCCAGTAACACCACACATTGGCGTGCATATGTACAAACCTGTCTGAGACACCCGTCTTCAACTCGGATACCTTCTTCTCTATCCTCTTCCTCTTGACGGTAGGCAATTATCCAACTTCCGGCGAGTGCAGCATCATTAGATGCGCCACCTACCATAGCGGAGTGTGTACAGAAGGGAACACCTCTCTGCCTGTTTAGCCGTGCATAAGGTGTAATTGATCGATCGCAAGTGGTTGGCGAGACGCAATGGGTAGCCTAGATCAGATAGATAAACTAGATTTTTTTCTAGCGTGAGAAATCGGAGGTATGGCGTGTGAGCGTGTGAAGACAATCAAATGCGTGTGTCTCACGCTCATTGCGTGAGAGTTGGCAGCCCAGTTATATATATATATATATATTCCATTCAACTTTATTGTCATATATATAAAAACAAAAGAAAGTAATTAAAATAAAGAAATAAAAGAGATATCAAGTAATTAAAAACAAGGACATAAATAGTAAAAAAGGTGCAGCAAAGTGTGTAATAGGTAGTTCAGTGCAAACTCTACAGGACTGGGGGGAGGGGCAGCGGCTGGGTTTTGTTCACGAGCCTGATGGCACGAAGGAAAAAAAACTGTCTTTCAGCTGAGTTGTTTTGGCTGCAATGCTCGTGTAGTGTCTTCCTGATAGCAGCATGAACAGTTTGTGTTGTGGATGGGTAGTCTCATCTCATCTCATTATCTCTAGCCGCTTTATCCTTCTACAGGGTCGCAGGCAAGCTGGAGCCTATCCCAGCTGACTATGGGCGAAAGGCGGGGTACACCCTGGACAAGTCGCCAGGTCATCACAGGGCTGACACATAGACACAGACAGCCATTCACACTCACATTCACACCTACGGTCAATTTAGAGTCACCAGTTAACCTAACCTGCATGTCTTTGGACTGTGGGGGAAACCGGAGCACCCGGAGGAAACCCACGCGGACACGGGGAGAACATGCAAACTCCGCACAGAAAGGCCCTTGCCGGCCCCGGGGCTCGAACCCAGGACCTTCTTGCTGTGAGGCGACAGCGCTAACCACTACACCACCGTGCCGCCCTCGGATGGGTAGTGTCCTTGATAATGTTATGGGCCCTCCTGAGAAATCTGGTGTATGCTTTCTGCTGATTTAACCACCTGCTGTAGAGACTTCCGGTCCCGTGCTTTATATATATAAAAAGCACCTTAGCATGCAATGGATATCAGAGAAAAAAACAAACCTTGAGTCAAAGGAATTGTCTATAGTCCACCGAGACACAGATCTGGTGAAGAGAAGTCAAATATTTCTGTAGCTTAAAATGTATGTAATGCCTTATTGTAATGCTTTAAAATGAATATGTATCATTCGTAACTCGTAGAGGGGGAAATAATATTAATTATTTGTTATTTTATTATCAAACACAAAACTGTTGATAAATCGCGGCTTCCGGATCCCGGAAAAAGGCGGCCTTGCCCCAGGGCTAATCTCACATGACGTCACATGTGGAACTCCGGTTATCTGGGTCATTTCCGTTCATCTGACTCCCTGCTTGTTTACTCGCTGAAATTGGATATTGTTGTTGGAATCTTACAAAAATAATGACAGGAAAGTGCTGTGTTGTGTTTGGATGTTCAAATTTATATACAACAGGACATTCGGTTCATGAATTTCCGAGAAATGACCCTCATCTAAAGCAACAGTGGATGATGTTTGTGCAAACGAAGCGGGCAGATTGTGTCACCTACTAATAATGAATCTGATTCATCAAGTGTTCATCATGACCAGAATGACCACATGGGAATTACTGGAGCAAAAAAGAAACCCATTTGTTTAATAAATAACATTTGATCTGACCTTTGGACAGTTCGTCGATTCCCGTTATCGCCCACTTTGTATTTCCTTTCAATAATTACACTGAATAAGTGTACGTTTTAAAGATTATATTTCTGCATTTATTGAGGCACATGGAAATATTTTCCCTGTATTTTGCAGCAGCCAGCTTAGAATAAAAATCCACGAGCCAATCTGTCTCTCTGGCTGGTGGTGCGCTATCAACAGTGAGCGGGACTGTCGTGAACTGAGTCAACTGGTGTGTTTCTCATCTTGGGGGCTCGAAAAGATAGCCATTTACTGCGGAATATCCTTGATAATCATCTGCCCCTTCATCCAACATATAAGAATCTCAATCACTATCAGAATTCTCTCCAAAATGTGACTCCATATTGAGACTGGTCTAATCACTGCTGCGACCAGGAACAAAATTGATACCTAGATTGTTACACGTCTGATGTCACACACCCCTTCAGGATCTTCTGGTTCAGTCTCGGCAGATTCCGTGAAAATCAGCTGGTTTTATTGATTTTCCATTAATTTATGGCCTTTTGGGTCAGCTATGGTTCAAAAACACATGGTCAATCAACATAATGATTTTTGCTTTGTACA